>NC_091325.1:10822845-11102845 GCF_038502225.1 Cherax quadricarinatus | reverse complement strand
CCACTACTCCCTGTGTTACACCCTCCCTTCCCCTCTCATTTCCGTTCTCTCTTAAACTCTCCCCTTAATCTCTCTCACTCACCCATCTCTAGCCCTCTCTTCCCTTTTCCCTTCCCCTCTACGCCTCCTGGTCTTTCATGGTTTCTTCTACCCCGTAATCTCTCTTTCACATGCATTTAAAGCCCTCTCCCTCCTCCCTCTCTCCCTCAGTGACTCTCCCTCGCTGCCCTCGCTCCTCCCTCTCTCACCCCCTCCGCCTCGCTCTCTGTTTTTTCTCCCTCTTCCAATCTCCCTCATTCGATCTCCTCTTCATCGTCTCTCGCTTATTTCCTCCCTACGTAATTCCTTCTCCTTCATTTTCTCTCGCACTTTCCACCTGTCCCTAGTGTTTTTTTTTTCCTTTTTCCTCTCTCTCTCTCTCTCTTTACATGTATCTTCATATTTTATTTCGTATTTGCTGTCAGTTTCAGTCTCATCTTATATCAGTCAGTCAATCACACAGTCGTTTAAGCAGTCAGTCAGCGCATCTCTCAGTTATTATTCTGATTAATTCTGACGGGGCCCATGTTATTCCCCGCTCGGCCAGCCATATGTGTCTTTTATTGCCGTACCTTTTGTTGAGTTCAGACAGCCTGCAAGACAATGAGCGGCAGACATGTTACTTAGTCTGGTCTTCAGTATTACGTTCCTTAGAAAGTGCCAAATCTGTAATGGATAAAATAATGCAAGTCTGTACTCACCTGTATGCATTATGGCGTCTAAGAACAGTAGTCGATTGCTTTGCTTCTTCTTCTTCTAATGTGAATTTAATAGTGGGCACCACACTGTGAGTGGTGGTGAGGATGTGCTGGGTCGTGAGTCCTTCCTTCCAGAAAAGTAAAAACGAGCTTCAGGTTGATTTGGAAATGCTAATGATGAATAAAGCACATGCCGAGAAGTTCCGCCTGCACAGTAGGCCTCTTCAGTTGAATACAGGAGAATATACCACTAGAGACAGACGAAGTGGAGAGGAATTTTTTGAGGTGATAGGACCATCAGCCTTGATAGAAGGTAGTCAGTACCTTAGTCTGGTGAGGAATTTGGCAGATGCAGTTAAGTGTGGAAAAGGGAAAGGTTTTAACCATCTGTATACAAAAATAAGCTTGTGAGCTCTAAATTAAGTAATTCAGCGCATGGGAAATGAAAGATAATCAAGTTGACCCATGGAGATAGGGGTAGTTCTAGTTCATCGTATCAAGAGCCTTTCATCAGCATCAAGGCATCACCCCATCTCCTTGATGGGGAGACTGATCTTTATTATATACAATAGTGACGTTCAACAGGCCATGTATATACAAGAAGGTAACATTTAATTACTGCTCCATTGTATAAAATGTAATATGGCGTTTAGTACAGGTGTCGCCGTGTAGAATACAAGGTGTCATTTAGCAAACGAGTCTCTGTGTAGAATACAAGATGTCCTTTAATACGTTAGCTGTCGTATAGTCATTTTGAGAGGATCTTTTTTAATTAGTAACGAAAGACATAGGTGTGTGTGTGTATGAGTTTGTATAACATAGTGATCTTGGATAGTTATAATACTATGGAACCTCGTAAACATACAACTCAGTGACCTCGTAGCCTTAGAACGACAAAGACCTCGTAGACTTTCATCTCAGCGACCTCGTAGACTAATTACAATGACCTCTACAGTTATAATAAACAGGGAAGTCATTAGGCCGTTCTATAGGACAACGTCCTCGAGTTGTCATAACATTTAGTAACTATCAGTAAGAAACTCGTATGTAATACCACGATTTGTGTTTCAAAACACATGTAAAAAGCACCTAGGACATATTATATTCGGAAAGTCTCGGTTATGGAACTGAAACGTTTCCATAAAATGTCCGAAACGCTAGCTCCTGTGTCTTAAGGATAAAGGAGTAATGGCATCTTTCCTTAAATATCCGGATGGTGTTCGTGTCTTTGTCGTTTCGGGCTCATTAAGACCTGTCGCTTTCCAAGTGTTTCGTTTCGATGGAAAAATTTCTTTAGAGGTGTGTCGTTCTCGGGGCTTGTTTTATAATCATGTCGCTTTAGATACGTGACATATTAAAGAAATAATTTGTTGGTTTTAAAATTGAAATTGTGGTTTTGGAGGTGTGACTGTGTAGTCTTAGAGGTATGTGTTTTATAGGTGTAAATGGATTACTTTGGAAGTGTGTGTCGTTCCGCTCTAATATAGTGATCGTAGTGGGAAAGTGATTATTAAATAAAAGTGAGGATTGGCAAATAAGTCAACAGACACACGCAGAGGAAGACAAATAATAATGCCTGCAAAGAGATGGACAAAGACAAAAGAGAAAGATGAAGACAGGTGAAGAATGAAGGCAGGATGAGTAGGGTAGACAGACAGCAACAGCTTCGCCGGCGGCAGATACGCAAGTGGTGGTGGCAGCAGTGTCAGCAGTGGCGGTGGCAGGAGGAGCAACAGCGACTTGTGTCGTGGTGGTGGTGGTGTCGTGACAGTCGTTTCTCTGCAACATTCATCAACGACCGTAGACCGGCCATCACTGGCCAGACAGTCGCATGCATCACAATTGCTGTAATGGACACGAGGATAATGACCTATAATTGGATCTTCTTAAATAAAATTGCATGTGTATGCTAATTAGGCAAGAGTTATGTGAATTCTAGATGGGTTGGCGACGCTGGCCTCTGAATGATTCATCGCCCTCTAATGCGTCATTCGAGCCTCGCGCCCCGCGGTGCTCGCCCTCACCAAACAATTGGAACAAAATTATGAATATTTCAGGCCTACCCAATGGATTCAGCACCCAACCTCGCTACTGTGGAACCCTCCACTCATCCATCATCCCTTCATCAACTATCATCTCACCAAGAATTCCTCTCCACCTAACAGCCCATTATCACTCATCCCATCATTCAAAATACACACTCATCTTCGAACAACCAATTCACCAACTACTTATCTTGGAAGGTGTGAGCTATATAGGCAGATCTCCACAAACCTGCTTCCCTAACTTGCCCAGCAGGAAATGGTCGACTATTCTAGGTTGCTTCTGAGAGAAAGGATCCAAGAACCTAAATATAAAAAGCCACACTGCTGGACTTTCTTGGGTTATGTAAAGTTATTAACCCTCCTGGGTTAATGAAACGAAAATAAATTAACATCTTTTCATTTACCTTCAGTGCAAATGGTGTACTGTCAACAATATTAAAGAAAAGAAACGTTGTAGGACAATCTTTTATTGGGACAACGTTTCGCTCTGTATAGATCTCTCGTCGGACGAGTAATATTTTGCAGTAAATGTTAGCATATTATTAACTTTCATATTGTCCATTGAATTAACACGTAAATTTTCTAGTTACCTTATAACTAATTGTAAAAATTACTAATCAGCTAGCATGTTAACTATATCTAAACAGTCACGTGATTATTTAATTGCTAATTAAGTAAATGTGTAACTATTAATTCAAATATTTCTTAATCAGTTGTACAAAATCTTTAGTTTCTCTCTTGCTAATAATTATTAAAAATGCCCAATAAAATTAGGCACTTATCATATATCTGAATTTAATACCTGGGTAAATTATTAATCTCTGAGTTAATAAGTCAAGTTCATGTTTAAGTAACTTGTTAACTATTCAGATAATCAACTAAGCACCAAGTTATTCCTTTGAATTATATGGTTTATCAACTCTGTTGTTAGTTTGCTAACTAGCATGACCAGTTTTTAGCTCGTTAGTAATCAAATGTTTAATCAGCACACCTACGCAACAGTCTACAAACGCATCAAATTGACTAATTGCAAATTTACTAAATTTTTCGTCAAATTAACTCATTATAAATGCTGCTAATTAGTCCTTCGAGAAGTATAAGATGAGCTCATCGCCTAAACATTAAATCAAGTAATTCACTTAAATACTAATGTAAATAATTAGATTATGCTAATACTCAAAGTTACTAAGTGACTTGAACAATATACATAGAAATTTCATTATATAAGTTCTTTACATCCATAGTGAGAGAGAGAAAGAGAGAGAGAGAGAGAGAGAGAGAGAGAGAAAGACAGACAGACAGACAGACAGGCAAACAAACAAAGACAGAAACACAGAGAGAGGGAGAGAAACGAGAGAGGGAGGGATATAAAGCACTCAGGTTTTCCTATTTATTTTTTCACTGTGGTATTTTTTTTAATTGCAGTCATGCACTTCATTGTGATTTCTTCCATAATGACTGCCGGACATTCTTTCCATATGTTCACTGAACAATTTCCCCATCTTGTTTATTCTGTTACTAATTAAATTTACATAATTTCAAATGAAATTCTGAGGCATCAAATCACTTGATTGGTACCTGCGTTAGGTATGAGCTTAAAAGCATAAAAAATGCGCTTCTCTTACCTCTCCTTATTTTTCTGAAGATGTGTCTTGTAAGCACATGAAAGCTTTCAGGTTTCCCTGCTTATTTTCCACTGTTATATATATATATATATATATATATATATATATATATATATATATATATATATATATATATATATATATATATATGTGTGTGTGTGTGTGTGTGTGTGTGTGTGTGTGTGAGTGAACATTTAAAAAAACGAAGACCGTCACTACGGCTGACATAATGACCCACACCTCAGAACTGGTTAGCTTTAACTACAAGTCGCCTGATTAATAATTACAACGAAAGCAATAGTCGTTTAGCCTCATGATCAGACTCCCTAACAAGAAGAAAACTAGGGCTCTTCCTATTTTCAATAATGACATTTTTTTTTATTCTCATTTGGTTTATTCGTATTCCGAATTTTCTCTTTTCTTAGTAAAGTTGCTATATTTCTGGTTTTTTTTTTTTTTTTTTTTTTTTTTTTGCATAAACGCTTATTTTATATCTCTCTCTCTGATATACATGATAAATAATTCAGCTGGTCTCGCATTTTCTTCACTCGGTTCTACGATCAAAATTAATGTGCACGTGATTTTTTTTATAATTTGCTTATCTCTAACAATGATAGTGGAGGGTGAGGATTTGACGTGGAGGAAGAGGGGACTGATATAAATGTAGACGTGTTGATAGTAAGGTAGATGGTCGGGGTGTGTTGATTGTCGGGTGTGTTGATAGCGGGGTGGAAGTGTGCTGGTAGCGGGGTGAACGTGTGCTGGTAGCGGGGTGGACGTGTGCTGGTAGCGGGGTGGAAGTGTGCTGGTAGCTGGGTGGAAGTGTGCTGGTAGCGGGGTGGACGTGTGCTGGTAGCGGGGTGGACGTGTGCTGGTAGCGGGGTGGAAGTGTGCTGGTAGCTGGGTGGAAGTGTGCTGGTAGCGGGGTGGACGTGTGCTGGTAGCGGGGTGGAAGTGTGCTGGTAGCGGGGTGGACGTGTGCTGGTAGCGGGCTGGAAGTGTGCTGGTAGCTGGGTGGAAGTGTGCTGGTAGCGGGGTGGACGTGTGCTGGTAGCTGGGTGGAAGTATGCTGGTAGCCGGGTGGAAGTATGCTGGTAGCCGGGTGGAAGTATGCTGGTAGCCGGGTAGAAGTATGCTGGTAGCCGGGTGGAAGTATGCTGGTAGCCGGGTGGAAGTATGCTGGAAGCCGGGTGGAAGTATGCTGGTAGCCGGGTGGAAGTATGCTGGAAGCCGGGTGGAAGTATGCTGGTAGCCGGGTGGAAGTATGCTGGTAGCCGGGTGGAAGTATGCTGGTAGCCGGGTGGAAGTATGCTGGTAGCCGGGTGGAAGTATGCTGGTAGCCGGGTGGAAGTATGCTGGTAGCCGGGTGAAAGTATGCTGGTAGCCGGGTGAAAGTATGCTGGTAGCCGGGTGGAAGTATGCTGGTAGCCGGGTGGAAGTATGCTGGTAGCCGGGTGGAAGTATGCTGGTAGCCGGGTGGAAGTATGCTGGTAGCCGGGTGGAAGTATGCTGGTAGCCGGGTGGAAGTATGCTGGTAGCCGGGTGGAAGTATGCTGGTAGCCGGGTGGAAGTATGCTGGTAGCCGGGTGGAAGTATGCTGGTAGCCGGGTGGAAGTATGCTGGTAGCCGGGTGGAAGTATGTTGGTAGCCGGGTGGAAGTATGCTGGTAGCCGGGTGGAAGTATGCTGGTAGCCGGGTGGAAGTATGCTGGTAGCCGGGTGGAAGTATGCTGGTAGCCGGGTGGAAGTATGCTGGTAGCCGGGTGGAAGTATGCTGGTAGCCGGGTGGAAGTATGCTGGTAGCCGGGTGGAAGTATGCTGGTAGCCGGGTGGAAGTATGCTGGTAGCCGGGTGGAAGTATGCTGGTAGCCGGGTGGAAGTATGCTGGTAGCCGGGTGGAAGTATGCTGGTAGCCGGGTGGAAATTTGGTGTGGTGGTTCTTTCATCCATTTTTTTTCCAAGCTGTTGTGTTTTAATCACATCATTCAGGATTATATCCTCGTCTACTTCATTTCAAGAATTTTCGTAACATATTCACCAAGCTTCAATTTACCCCTTTTAATTTGTATGTTCCAAGGAATAAAAAAAAAAACTTAAAGTATCTTTTTTATTAAACATTCGCCGGTATTCTCCCGGCCCGGGCCTTTTCCAAGTGGTGGCCCGGCCTTGGCTCCCTCTTTAGGGAGTGTCTGAGACCTAAGTCTCCCATGGGAGGAGGCACAAGCACCTCCTCATCTTTGGGACCAACTGTCCCCAGGCCTAGCCACAAGCTAGGCCTCTCTGGTCTGCCATCCCCGCCCCAAGGGGGCAAATGGGAATGACAGTCTTATGAGCTAAAGGCTCGGGCACCTACCCTACCCTAGAAGGGTTAGGCATGGTGTCGATGTGATTAAAGTATCTAATTTCTATCTTGGGCCTATCCTGGGCATATTTTTTTGTATCGTGGCCTTCTATCTGTTTGGTAGATATTGTGTATACTTCTCGTTATCATTACGTGCGTGTATTGTGTCTATCGCTAAATGAAAATTAAAATAATCCTAGGATATTTCGTAGAAACTTTAATGTATTAACTTTGCTCAGAAAATGTTAATTCCGTCTGGTCATTGCAATTAGAAATAAAAGTAATGCTTGAGTGGAGTCCCCGTATGCATTTGAATAATTATGCAAATTACCCAATAATATGCAAGCTAAACTCACCAAAATCGAATCAGCTCTAGACTTGGCCCCTTATAATCATCATGCCAAATTGCATTAAATTTGCTTGACTGGTTTCAGAGATATCGGTGGAACAAAATCTGTCGACTGGCGCTCATTCGTGCATGTGCGCTCACGGGCGCAAGCACAGGAGAGCGTGGGGGTACACACACACACACACACACACACACACACACACACACACACACACACACACACACACACACAGATCAAGTCTCTGTAGAAAATGATAAATAACATTTCACTTATTTGTAATCAATTTGATTCTTGCCATTTTGTTTATACAAACCTTGGCTGATGAATATAACCTTGCTTTATGATACATCCCAGCACATGTTTAACAATGGAATTACACACGAGGCACTGTGTGTAATATAGTATAGGAGTCCTATGTACTTATCTCTTTGTACTCACCTGTTTATGGCTGCAGAAGTAGATTCTTAGCTCCTGGCTCTCCTTCACTTGACACTTGGTGGTTTGTGGAAAAAGACACCTGTCTACTGTTCAGGACATTTATTAGAAGAAACATTTCTTTCAGTCACGAATGACTTCTTCAATCCTAAGAAGTCATTCGTAGCGAAACGTTTCCTCTAATAAACGTCCTGAACTGTACATAAGTGTCTTTTCCCACATTTTGTCCATAACACCATGCCATTTTTCACTTGTCTATTCCTGCCCTATGTATGGAGTCTGCCTCCAGTAATTCTTTGTCCATTTCATTTCACTCCGCTGTTACTCATCACCGTCTGTGACATCCTGCTGTGGCCATGTGTACTCGTGTATCACCTCTCCAGCAGTCTATTCCTGCTCACCTTATCAAGTTCTCCTAGTATTTCAGTGTTCATTATTAAATTTTCTATGGATTTTCTATTCTCTAATGCTGTCAGGTTCAGTTTCTCCCTCTCTCATTGATCATTTCCCTTAGCTCTGGAACTAGTCTCATTTTCTTACTTCATAACTTTCTCCAGCTTCTTAACATTGTTTATCAGGAGTGTGTTACGTGCTGCTGCTGCATACTTTAAGATGTGCCTAACATATATCGTATGAAGGGTCGTGATTATTGAGATTGATGAAAGCTACTCTTGGATTTGTTAAACTACCGTTCAGTGTAGTGTAGTGTACTCACCTAGTAACCTAGTGTGTGTGTGTGTGTGTGTGTGTGTGTGTGTACTCACCTAGTTGTACTCACCTAGTTGTACTCACCTAGTTGTGATTGTGGGGGTCGAGTCACACCTCCTGGCCCAGCCTCGTCACCTGGCCGCTACCCGGTCACTCTTCCCGCTCCGTGAGCTTTATCATGCCTCTTCTTAAAGCTATGTATGGATCCTGCCTCCACTACATCACTACCCAGGCTATTCCACTTCCTGACAATTCTGTGACTGAAAAAATACTTCCTAACATCCCTGTGTTTCATCTGAGACTTCAGCTTCCAACTCTGACCCCTCATTGCTGTGTCCCATCTCTGGAACATCCTGTGTGTGTGTGTGTGTACTCCCCTAATTGTACACACCTAATTGTGGTTGCAGGGGTCGAGACTCAGTTCCTTGCCCCGCCTCTTCACTGAATGCTACTAAGTCCTCTCTCTCTCTGCTCCCTGAGCTTTATTATACCTCATCTTAAAGCTACGTATGGTTCCTATATCCACTACCTCATTTGTTAGACTATTCCACTTCCTGACTACTCTATGACTGAAGAAATATTTCCTAACATCCCTTTGACTCATCTGGGTCTTCAACTTACAATTTTGACCCCTTGTTTCTGTGTCCTCTCTCTGGAACATCCTGCCTCTGTCCATCTTGTCTATTCCACGCAGTATTTTGTATGCCGTTATCATGTCTCCCCTAATCCTCCTGTCCTCCAGTGTCGTCAGGCCGATTTCCCTTAACCTTTCTTCGTAGGACATTCCACTTAGCTCTGGAACTAACCTTGTCGCAAACCTTTGCACTTTCTCTAATATCTTGACGTGCTTCATCAAGTGCAGGTTCCAAACAGGTGCTGCATACTCCAATATGGGCCTGACGTACACGGTACACAGTGTCTTGAACGATTCCTTACTAAGGTATCGGAACGCTGTTCTCAGGTCTGCCAGGTGCCCATATGCTGCAGCAGTTATCTGGTTGATGTGTGTTTCCGGAGACGTGCTCGGTGTTACACTCACCCCAAGATCTTTCTCCTTGAGTGAGGTTTGCAGTCTTTGGCCCTCTAGCCTACACTCCCTCTGCGGTCTTCTTTGCCCTTCCCCGATCTTCACGACTTTGCATTTGGCGGGGTTAAATTCGAGAAGTCAGTTGCTGGACTAGGTGTCCAGCCTGTCGAGGTCTCTTTGAAGTCTGCCTGATCCTCATCTGATTTAATTCTCCTCATTAACTTCACATCATCTGCGAGTAGGGACACTTCTGAGTGTGTGTGTGTGTGTGTGTGTGTGTGTGTGTGTGTGTGTGTGTGTGTATGTGTGTGTGTGTGTGTGTGTGTGTATGTGTGTGTGTGTGTGTGTGTATAATGTTTCAAGCGCGTGCGAGCGTACGTGTGTGTGTGTGTGCATGTTAAGTCTGCGTGTGTAAGGTCAACACACAATACCTCTGGTCCATTCTCTTCAAGAAGTAGTAATTACGACACCTCCAAGACACAGAATTTAATTAATGCTCCGTCCATCAGTGCAGGTGCAATAGCAAGTCATATTGAGCAGGTAGAAATGTAAATCAAGGCTGGCATCTAAAATATTATTGTTTTCATTGTTTGTCCCGTACACATATTACAGACATACATACATACATACATAACGTATATTCATACATACATGTATACATACATTCATACATACATTCATACATACATAGGTACGAAACATGCCTACATATCCATAAACACACACACACACACAGATATTATTGTGCCCACGAACAAGTGGTATTGGTCAATAACAATGCGACTAGCCAAGGAAGGACTCGAACCCATGCTGCTTTGGCCTGCCTCATGGTGGGATTAAGGCGTAATGAGTTTTCGCCCACCATGAGGTAGGCCAAAGCAGCATGGGTTCGAGTCCTTGGCTAGTCGCAGTGTTGTATGTGTGTGTGTGTGTGTGTGTGTGTGTGTGTGTGTGTGTGTGTGTGTGTGTGTGTGTGTGTGTGTGTGTGTGTGTGTTTGTGTGGGTGTGTGTGTGTGTGTGTGTGTATGTACTCACCTATTTGTACTCACCTATTTGTGGTTGCAGGGGTCGAGTCACAGCTCCTGGCCCCGCCTCTTCGTATGTGTATGTGTGTCTACACTCTGAAGGAGGGGTGTTAATGTTGCAGTTTTATAACTGTAGTGTAAGTGCGCCTCTGGCAAGACAGTGATGGAATGAAAGATGAAAATTTTTCTTTTTTCGGGCCACATATATATATATATATATATATATATATGTATATATATATATATATATATATATATATATATATATATATATATATATATATATATATATATATATATATATATATATATATATATACATACATACTTACACAAATATATTCTTACACAAACACGGTAATGCATAAATACATAAACTCAGACATATATGAATTTTAATACGATTTGCAATTTATGCAAAGTACACCCATTAATTAGGTAACTACCTGCAACTCTGCAAAAACATTGTTATTTAGAATGCTTACTATGCGTCTACTTAACATTCTTGAGGGACACATCTTGGCTATGCAACATGGCCTTAATTCAAGCATCTGATGATGTCGATAATTAACTTGCTAAATGTCACACTCGTATTGGAAATTCATGAAGAAGCTGGTTATTATGTTCAGGATAACATCCCGAAATTACAAGATTGTACAGAGGAACGATACGAAACTTTTTGGAATACTGTAGTGTGTGTGTGTGTGTGTGTGTGTGTGTGTGTGTGTGTGTGTGTGTGTGTGTGTGTGTTAGTTACCATTTTGTCCTAGGCACATGTCGATTAGACACTAGGCCTGTTGTATATGAGCACGTGTGTGAGTGTGTGTGTGTGTGTGTGTGTGTTAGTTACCATTTTGTCCTAGGCACATGTCGATTAGACACTAGGCCTGTTGTATATGCGTGCGTGCGTGCGTGCGTGTGTGTGTGTGTGTGTGTTAGTTACCATTTTGTCCTAGGCACATGTCGATTAGACACTAGGCCTGTTGTATATGAGCACGTGTGTGAGTGTGTGTGTGTGTGTGTGTGTTAGTTACCATTTTGTCCTAGGCACATGTCGATTAGACACTAGGCCTGTTGTATATGCGTGCGTGCGTGCGTGCGCGCGTGTGTGTGTGTGTGTGTGTGTGTGTGTGTGTGTGTGTGTGTGTGTGTGTGTGTGTGTGTGTGTGTTACCATTTTGTCCTAGGCACATGTCGATTAGACACTAGGCCTGTTGTATATGCGTGCGTGCGTGCGTGTGTGTGTGTGTGTGTGTGTGTGTGTGTGTGTGTGTGTATGTGTGTGTGTGTGTGTGTGTGTGTGTGTGTGTGTGTGTGTGTGTGTGTGTGTGTGTGTGTGTGTGTGTGTGTGTGTGTGTGTGTGTGTGTGTGTGTGTGTTAGTTACCATTTTGTCCTAGGCACATGTCGATTAGACACTAGGCCTGTTGTATATGAGCACGTGTGTACTCACCTAGTTGTACTCACCTAGTTGAGGTTGCGGGGGTCGATTCATAGCTCCTGGCCTCGCCTCTTCGCTGATCGCTACTAGGTCCACTGTCTCCCTTCTCCATGAGCTTTATCCTATGTCTTCTTAAAGCTATATATAGAACCTCCCTCCCCTACATCACTCTTCAGATTCTTCCACTTCCTGACAACTCTATGACACAAGAAATACATTCCCGTGACTCATGTGAGTTTTCAACTTCCAGTCGTGATCTCTTGTTGCTAAGACATACTGTCCCTATCCACCTTGTCAATTTCTCTCAGTATTTTAAGTGCTCACCTGATTGTATTCACCAAATCGTGGTTGAAGGGGTCGATTTATAACTCCTGGCCCAGCCACTTCAGTGATCGCTACTAAGCCCTCTCTCTCCCTGCTCCATGAGCTTTATCTAACCTCATCTAAAAACTATGTATGGTTCCTGCCTCCACTGCGTCACTTTCTAAGCTATCCCACTTCCTGACAACTCTATGACTGAAGAAATACTTCCTAACATCAATTTGACTCGTCGGAATCTTCGACCTCCTATTGTGACCGCTTGTTTCTGTATCCCATCTTTGGAACATTCTGTCTTTGTCCACCTTGTCAGTTCTTCGCAGAATTTTATAAGTCGTTATCAAGTCTCCCCTAACCCTCTTGCCCTCCAGTGTCGTCAGGCCGATTTCCCTTAACCTTTCTTCGAAAGGAAATCCCCTTAGTTCTGGGACTAGTCTTGTTGCAAACCTTTGCACTTTCTCTGATTTCTTGACGTGCTTTACCAGGTGTAAATTCCAAACTGGTGCTGCATACTCCAATATGGGCCTGACGTACATGGAGTACAGAGTCTTGAACGGTTCCTTACTGAGGTATCGGAACGCTATTCTTAGGTTTGCCAGGCGCCCATATGCTGCAGCAATTATTTGATTGATGTACGCCTTAGGAGATGTGCTCGGTATTATATTCACCCCAAGATCTTTGTCCTTGAGTGAGATTTACAGTTTTTGGCCACGTAAACTATACTCTGTCTGGGGTCTTCTTTGCCCTTCCCTGATCTTCACGACTTTGCATTTGGCGGGGTTAAATTCAAGGAGCCAGTTGCTGGATCAGGCTTGTAGCCTGTCCAGGTCTCTTTGTAGTGCTGCCTGATCTTTTTCCGATTAATTCTCTTCATTAACTTCACATCATCTGCAAAGAGGCACACTTCCGTCATATCATTCACATATACCAAAAACAGCACAGGTCCTAGGACTGACCCCTGTGGAACCCTGCTCGTCACAGGCGCCCACTCTGAGACCTCGTCACGTACCATGACTTGTTGTTGCCTCCCTGTCAGTTATTCTCTGATCCATTGCAGTGCCTTTCCTGTTATTTGTGCCTGATCCTTTAGCTTTTGCATTAACCTCTTGTGATAAACTGTGTCGAAGAAAATGCAATTTATCCACCCCTTTCTTTCGTGTCTTATTTCCTGTACTTTTGTCATAAAACTCCAGTAGGTTTGCGACACAGAATTTTCATTCTTTGAAAATGTGCTGGTTGTCGTTTATAAGCTTGTTTCTTTCTAGGTGCTCCACCACTCTCCTCCTGATAATCTTCTCCATGACTTTGCATACTATACACATCAGTGACACAGGTCTGTAGTTTAATGCCTCGCATCTGTCTCTTTTCTTAAAAATTTGGACTACGTATGTGATCTTCCATACCTCAGGTAGTTGCCCAGTTTCAATGGATGTGTTGGACTAAGGACTCACGGAGAGATATCGGGTGCCATTGCTTTTGAGGTATCAAGTTCACACAGCAGCTTCTTCACCTCCTCCTTGGTTGTGTGTATTACATCCAGCACTTGTTGGTGCATCCCTTGTTGGTGTACCTCCCTATTCTGACTTCCTGGAGTCCTTCCTGTCTCCACTGTAAATACTTCTTTAAATCTCATGTTGAGCTCCTCACAAACTTCTTTTGAACTCCCCACTTTCCTTCCTCAGCCTGATTACTTGTTTCTTGACTGTTGTTTTCTTCCTGATGTAGCTATACAACAGCTTTGAGTCAGACTTGACTTTCGATGCTATGGCATTTTCGTATTGGCACAGAGCCTCCCTTCTTATCTGTGCATATTCGTTTCTGGCTCTTCGGCTAATTTCTGTATTTTCCTGGGTCCTTTGTCTTCTGTACTTTTTCCTTTCTCTAGTGCACTTAGTTTTTGCCTCCCTACACTTTTGGGTGAACCAAGGACTCGTTCTGGTCTTCCTATTATTTCTGTTGCCTCCTTGTCTTTTGTTGTCACATAGTCCATCATTTCTTTTACTGGTTTTCCTGCCGATTCTCTTTCCTACTGAACGTCTTGCAGGAAGTTCCTCATACCTGTGTAGTTCCCTTTTTGTAGTTTCTCTCTCCCATCCTATTCTTGCTACCCTCTCTACTTGCAGCTCAACTATTTATTCAAAGCTCAGAACCACATGATCACTAGCTTCAAGGGGCCTTTCGTACGTGATATCCTCGATGTCCCAACTACTCAAGGTGAATACTAGGTCCAGTCTTGTTGGTTCATCCTCTTCTCTCTCTCTCTCTGATAGTGTCCCTAACATTTCGATGCATGAGATTTTCCAGTACCACATCCATCATCTTGGCTCTTCATGTTTCAGGACCCCCATGGGGCTCCGGGTTTTTCCCAGTCAATTTCCTTGTGATTGAAATCACCCATAACTAGTAATTTTGCTCTACCCATGAGAGCTCTTCTGGCCACCTCGGCTAGTGTGTCCACCATTGCTCTGTTGCTCTCTTTGTATTCTTCTCTTTATCTCCTGCAGTTCTGTGGTGGGTTGTACATCACTGCAATTACCACGTTAGGGCCCCAAGACTGGATTGTTCCTACTGTGTAGTCTCTCGCCCATTCCATCTATTCCTTCTGTTTCCTTAAATCCCGACCATTTTTTAATGAGCAGTGCAACTACTCCTCCCCCTGTGCCGCTCTATCTTTCCTCACGATCTGATATCCAGGTGGAAAGATTGCATCTGTTATCAACTTGGTGAGTTTCGTTTCTGTGAGTGCTATTATGGCTGGGGATGTCTCCTTGATTCTTTCATGCCACTCCTCACATTTATTTGTTATTCCATCTGCATTTGTATACCAAACCTTTAACTTCATTTTCTAAAACTGTGGTCTGGGGATGCATTGGGGATGGGGAGTGGGAGACCTGACAAGGAACTATGGGGGGGTTGCTGTAAAAGTGGAGTTTGTTATGAGGTGGGTGGGGGCATTGAGTATGGAATGTGGGTTTTGGGTTAGAATGTTAGGTTGCATTGGGGTTGGAGGGTTTCTGTAGGTGGTTGTGAGGGAGGTTGTATTTGATCTTCCTCCTGAGTCTGAATTCTCCTGTCCATCTCCATCTTTGCCTCTCTCTCCTCCTTTCGTCTTTGTACCCTCTCTTTCAATTTCTGCCCTTCTTCTCATGTTCTGTTGTGGTTGAGATACACCCTCCAGTACATCAACATGTCCCTTAGTCGTGATTTCTTCTGCAGGATCCTGTTTCGAGTCGTTCCTGCCTTGAAAATCACTTGGGCTGGTTTCTTCCTCTTGCAAACCCCCCTACTCTTAGAAAATTTGACAGCTTACCTGGAGAGAGTTCCGGGGGTCAACGCCCCCGCGGCCTGGTCTGTGACCAGGCCTCCTTAGGTCAGTGTCCCAGGATGCGACCCACACCAGTCGACTAACACCCAGGTACCCATTTTACTGATGGGGAACATAGACAACAGGTTGAAAGAAACACGTCCAATGTTTCTACTCTGGCTGGGAATCGAACCCAGGCCCTCGCCGTGTGAAGCGAGAGCGTTAACCACCAGGCCACCAGAGCCCTGGGTCATGTCTTCTATTACTTTCATGATGCTTTCAATAACTATTTTTCTCCCCTTGTCTTCTTGCTTCGTAGGTTTCCCCTTCAACTTTCATTCTCCCTCTGCATATCCCTATGTATCCCATGATTCGATTTAGTTGCCTCCATTTCAGCTTTCCTTTCTTCAATCTCTTCACTATCTGTTGTCTGTTCGCTGTTCACTATTCACTTGTCTGTTAAGTATATGGGAATAATTAGCAATTTACTTAGGCTTTTAAATATTTTTTCTCCACGGATTGAGACCTATAACAGTCGACTAACACCCAGGTACCTATTTATTACTAGACGATTAGGGGGCAGCAGGCATTGAAATATTGCCTCTTGTGTCCTACCCGGGTTTTCGAACCTATAGATCTTTTGGTTGCGAGCTGAACGCCCTTACCATTGAACTAAAACGCTTGCGTGTTTGCGTGCGTTTCTTCGTGCTTATTGGTTTTAACTACACATCATATACCTACAACAACATCTGAATAAAATTTCAAACAGATTAGGAGAGTCATAACAGAAGGAACGCATTCCATCGAGCGAAATGTGTAAACAGAGGAATTATTTACTAAATAAAAGTGATGGAGAAATTATTGCAGCTTGGACAAGTGGACCCGACAAACAGAAACAGTACCTGGATAACTGTATCCGGAACCATGAGAAGTGCCTGGATATCCCGGAAACCATGTGAACTGCCTGGAAAACCCGGAAATCATGAAAACTACATGGATAACTCAGAAACCATATGAACTGCCACGATAACCGAACCCGAAAACCATGAACACTGCCTGGATAATCGATCCCAGAAACCAAGAACACTACCTGGATAACCAAACCCGACAATCAAAAACACTACCCGAAAAAAGTAAGCACTACCTGTACGACAGAACTTTGAAACATAAGCACTAAGTAGGCAACATAACCCGGAAACATAAGCACTGCCTGAACAACTGAACCCGGAAACGTAAACACTACCTGGACAGCTGAACCCGAAACCATAAGTATTACCTGGATAGCCGAAGCCGACAACCAGAAATACTATCAGGACAACCAGCCCCAGCACTTCATAAACATTTCCTGGGTAACCAAACTAAGCACCACAAAAATAATCCCTGGGTAAGCAAGCCCGACTTTGCATAAATACGAACCATGTCAACAAATTATCGAAGAATGAAATTAGCAGGCGAGTCACACCTACTATCACCTGGTTGGGATCAGATTAACTAGTTTTTAATGATTGTGGCAGTGGGTCATGGCTGTTAATAGGCGTGTACATCAGACTGAAGCATTAATGAGGGAGCAGATTGGAGAAAAACACTTTACGATTCGGCGATTGAGAGGGTAAATCAGGGTTAGTTTATCACATAGGGCAGATGAGGCGTAAGGGTGGATAAGGATAGGGTTTATCAGAGAGGCTGGATGAAGCTAGGGAGAATACTATGTGCTGAAGGAATTCTCAACGCGCAAAAGAACAAAAAGAACAAACCTTTATTTGAGCAAAGCGCACGCATATATATATATATATATATATATATATATATATATATATATATATATATATATATATATATATATATATATATATATATATATATATATATAACATAGTTGCAAACATTGCAGAATAAGTTACATGGGAATGGAAACATTTAGCTCAAGATCTCTCGCTTTCTTGTGCATCGTCAGGAGCTATGCAGTGTTGAAGCAACAGATTGGAAGGAAAAATTTTCTCAGAGGCAAGGTAGGAGTGTCGACCAATGTCATGTCTGAGTTGCTAGATTTGTAACATTGCACAGCTTCTGAGAACGCAAAATGATGCGAAAGATCTTGAGCTAAAGATTTCCATCCCCATGTTGCTTGTTCTGGATATATATATATATATATATATATATATATATATATATATATATATATATATATATATATATATATATATATCATGCCGAATAGGTAAAACTGGACAATTAGCAAGAACTCATTTAAAATTAAGTTCTTTATAAAATTTTCTCTTATTCGTTTCAAGATATATTTTTTCATTCAGGTTAATGTAAAAATTAATAATTTTGTACCAAAACAACCTTAGAAAACTTACATAACCTTATTATAACAAGCGCAATTTAATTTAACCAAAACCAACTAAAAATATTTCAGATAAGTTTACAATAATTTAATAATAAACAAGCACAATGAAATATATTTTTTTCGATAGGTTCATAATGATTTTTGTGAAATTATTGCATGCACAAATTTCCGCTTGCCTTATTCGGCAAGAAGAACGTTGCTATTTAAGCCAAAATCGCAAGTTTTTCCAATTCGACAGGACATATGTGTGTAGGGGTGCCTCGTGATGAGACAGTTGTGTTACAGTTGGTGTCGCTGATACAACAAAATCACAGAAATGCTGGTTGTAAAAATCACTCTTTTGAAATTATTGTGACCAAGTGGTTACAGCACTGGAACTTTTATGCACACGGCTCGGGTCCCCATCAGTTCTTCTGTTTATTAACACACACACACACAAACACACACACACACAAACACACACACACACACACACACACATATATATATATATATATATATATATATATATATATATATATATATATATATATATATATATATATATATATATATATATATATATATATATATTATATTCAAGGGTCAATAAATATACTGTACATGGATGGACATATATACATGGGTGGTCATATATAAGTGTGGAGGTACAGGTAAGGTCACACACACCTACCTGTCACCGTCGCTGCAGCTGCTATTATCATAATCATCATCATCATAATCACCATCATTATAGTCATTACTGCCTGGTATATAATTGGCGTGGCGTCCTTGTTGGCGTTGCTGGGGGGTGAGGGAGAGAAGGGAGAACTGGAGGAGGAGTGAGAGAGAAGGAAGGGAGGGAGAGGAGGTGAAAGGGGTGGAGGAAAGGGACAAGAGATGAAATAAAAGAAAAAGAAAGGGGAAAGGAAACGGAATGGAAAATAAAAGAGAGTGGAGATGGGAAGAGTAAGAATGTAACTAGAGTGGGAATGTGAGGAGAGTGGGAGCAAATAAGGTGAGAATGGAAGTGGAATGAGAATCAGAGATGATTTGGAATGGGAGGAGAATGCGGGTAAGGAGACATGGAATAGTAGAGGGTTGGGAAGGGAGTCACAGATACCAAGGCTGCCGACAATGCATTCATTAATGCTGCAATTTGCTCCAGGCCTCTGGGCTGACTGCCAGTGTCAAAAAGCACAGTTTCCTGCATTAATAGCAGCTACGGGTGGAGTTGAGGCAAGAGGGAAGAGTAGGAAGGGGGCCTCGAGAAGAGGTAAGATGGTGGGGGGTTAGAGAAGGAGGTAGGGGTAAGGATGATGGTGGGGAGGGGGAGCAGAAAGGTGTATGGTGTTAGTAAATCCTACGGCAACATCATTTTTTTGTTTCCAATCTGAAGTGGGTTTATGCCTGTCTCACTTTACTGTGTAATTGTCTCGTTCTTTATAGTACCCTCTGCCACCCCTGCCACCACCTGTACCACTCACCACTTACACTACTGCTTCCACTGCCACCACTACCACTATCACTACGCTGCTATCACTACGCTGCTATCACTACCCAACTACCACCACTACAATACTACCACTACTCAACTACCACTACCTAACTACCACTACCCTACTACCACTAGCTTACTACCACTACCCAACTACCATTACCCTTCTACCACTACCCTGCTACCACTACCCTGCTACCACTACCCTTCTACCACTACCCTACTACCACTACCCTACTACCACTACCCAACTACCACTACCATACTACCATTACCAAACTACCACTACCCTTCTACCACTGCCCTACTACCACTACCCTTCTACCACTACCCTACTGCCACTACCCTACTACCACTATCCAACTACCACTACTTTACTACCACTACCACTCCCACTATTACCGTCACTACCTCTACCACTACCCTACTACTACCACCACCACTACTTTCTTTACTACTACCAACACCAACACCGCTACCACTCACCATTTCTACTACCACTTCCACTACCACCACTTCCACTACCACCATTTCCACTACCACCACTTCCACTACCCCTACTACCAGAACTACCACCACTACCTTTACCACTACCACCACCACCACTTCCACCACCGCCACTAAGGCCACTTCCATCACTACCAGTGCTGAGCTTCCTACTGGTTTTCTGATTACTGTATATTTTGTATTTCTAATAATTTAAAATAAAGATTCTTAATCTGCCAGTAGGGCCACCACCACCACCACTATTACTACTACTACTACTATTACTATCGCCACCATCACCACAATAGAAACCACACCCTTGACACTATCTTCTCCAGTAACCAATATTCCTTTGCCCCAGCAGGTGGCGTGTCTCCTCCACCATCACCACCTACAGCAGCGTCACCAGCACCCACCATGGCGCCGGGACACGGGGCGTCGAGCCCTGGGGCGGGCTTGGCTAGCCTCCACCACGCCATCCACGGCCTCCACAACCTCCACAATCTCCACAACCTCCAGAACTTCCACAATTTGCAGCAGAACCTGCAGACGCAGATGGCAGCACTAGCCGGCCTTCAGGGAGGTCTGGGAGTTCCCGGCGTCGGGTCCCTACTCCACCCTCACCTAGCACAGCATAACCCAGGTGAGTAGGTGACCCACATGGGCCCCACTACATTCTAGGTAATTAGGTAACTAACGCGTACCTCAGTACCATGAGGGTAAAGCTAGTACACCTACACATGCCCCAGTGGATCAACGACTACGCCAGTCCCAGTACATCCTTGATGCAGTCAGATTCGCACATCTGCTCTAGTACAACCTTGCTGAATTTAGTACGCCGGCACTTGCCACAGTTCGGCTGAGGTGAATTAATACATGTACTCATATCCTACTACAACCTGGGCCATTTTAGTATACCTACACCTAATTAAGTATGCCCTTGTGCAACTGAATACACCTACACCTCCAGCACCATTCAGAGGAATTTCCTTGTTACTGGTGAAGGCCTCTTGAACCAGGGTGCTGGTGCTACCCTCCACTTTCTTAAATTAAACTTGATTACCTTGCATTCCCCAGGGGCTGTTAAACCCCGATGGATTTAGCGCTTCCGCATACACACACAAAAAGTATATCTGCCCCAGTGCACCTGAAACGAGTGTAGATTCCCTCATGGACCTAGGCACACCTTCAAACCTTCACCTTAGCTTGAACATGCATCCGAGAACGAATAAACCGGGTTTTCAAAGCGAGAATTGCATGTATAATGAATAACGAGACAGGTAATCGGAATATCAGTGGTTAATCAATGCAAATTGCGCTTTTATAACCTTGATTACTTGGTGAGTACATATAAAATACTCCCCCCTCCCATCATGAGCTTATAATCACCATTACTGCTTAACATATTAAGCTGCTATATCCTGCTCATAAAATATACAGTAATTAGTTCTTCCACAGTGAGAATCTCTTTTATAGACGCCAACAATAAATTGATGTCAGACCCAGCGAAATGTTTGTCCTTGAGCGAGCGCCTCGCATGATTCTAGGGTCCATGACTTCCATGACCTCAGATTTGAGGGTTCCTGACTTTCCTGACCTCGGATTCGAGGATTCCTGACTTTCGTGTTCTCAAATTCAAGGGTTTAATAACCTCAGATTCTAGGATTTCTGATTTTCATGTCCTCATGTTCAAGAGTATCCGGCTTTCCTAACACAGATTCGAGGGTTCCTTACTTTTATGACCTCACATTCAGTGACCCATGGCTTTCATGATCTGAGAGTTTAGTGCCTATTGCTTCTATGACCCGAGATTTTAGTGCCCATAGCTCTCATGGTATGAGATTTTAGGGCCCATGCCTTTCAGTGTCTGAGATTTTAGTGCCAATGATCTGAGATTTTAGTGCTAATGGCTTTCATGATCTGAGATTCTAGAATTTGTGGCTTTCATAACCTCAGCTTCTAATGGTCAAGACTTTTATGAGCTCAGATATTTGGGTCAGTGTCTTTCACTGTTTAAGAATCTTGGATCCATGACTTTCTTGATCTGAAATGACAGAGCCCAAGGCTTCCATGACTTCAGATTCAAAGGTTCATTGAGTTACTGACCCCCAATATTATTATTTTAGGACTTACATCAGTCATTAAATGAAAATTAAATTATGTTTCAAAGTCATAATCTTGAGGGTCCTCAGCATATCTTAAAAATTTATTTGCATTAATCTCGAAGTGCTCATTGATAACCATAACTTCTTCAATTTTAAGTGTTTTATTTTCCATAACCTTATCATGCGTGACCCACAGCTTTCACAAATTAAATCACAGAAAGGGGGATATTTGAACCCATGACAGGAGAGTTTCTTGCCATGGGTTCGAGTCCCACTCGTTCTGTGCTTTTAACCACTGTACGGGTGGGGCTTGAATTCGCAGCAAGTGAGTCGTAAAAGTCCAGGCCAGTGCGTAAGTCACTGGGCCAGCTGCTTACAATACGATTCCTCCAACTAGGTATATTTATCACCGTAGGCAGGTTAGCATGGGTCCCACTGTAACCACGAATGCAAGTTTTTACAGATGAATCTCCCGCCACGCTGGCGGGCAGGGTCTGAGCTTTCATGGTCCTAGCTTGCAAGATCTGAGCTTTTATGGTCCCAGTTTGCAGGGTCTTAGCTTTCACGGTCCCAGCTTGCAAGATCTGAGCTTTCATAATCCCAACATGCAAAGTCTTAGTTTTTATTGTCCCAGCTTGCAGGGTTTTGATGTTCATGATCCTACCTTGTAGGACCTACACCTGTCATGACATAATTCCTCATAAAGTTAGGTGCGACGGCTTAGTTTTATGGCACTTCTGTTAATGACTTCATCTCTGTTGACGCGATGCTTCATCGCAGTTTTCAAGGATTTTCAGTTTTTCAACCTTAATTTTTAAAACCCCACTTTTATCCTGTCTTTCATGGCCGTAACGTCATGAACCGACGTGTTATCTGTAACAGGTGACAGATCATAGAATCGTTAAAAATGTGATGTTCGCCCACTTCTGGCAAAGCAGTTGTTGGGCAAGTGATGGTGAATGTACCTTTTTCTTTGGCTCATCCTAACTTTGAGGTAAATAGCCAATGGGATTAAAAATAATAAAGGAATAATTTCTTTATTTTTTACTAACAACTGCACTTCGTGTTATTTATGCTTTTTTTTTTTTTTTGTCTTCTACCGTGCAGCTGCGGCGGCGGCGGCGGCGGCGGCGGCGGCGACGGTAGCGACGGCGGCGCCGCCTCCTCCAGGAGGAATCAACAACACAGCGGCAGCCAATAATGCTTCGACGGTCCCTCAGATGGTGTTGACCTCCGGCCACGTGACCCAGGGGGTCCAGGGGGCTCAGCTCCTCGTCCCCACCTCCCAGGGTTAGTAATTCCTCTAACAAGATTAGAAGTTTCCCTTATAGTAACTCAGTGTTATTAGTCCCCCAGGGTTAGTAGTTTTCCTTGTAGTAACTCTCTAATGTTACTAGTCCCGCAGGGTTAGTAGTGTCCCTGTAGTAACTCTCCAATGTTAGTAGACCCCCAGGATTAGTAGTTTCCGGTGTAACAAATTCCCCAGTGTTAGTCCCCAGGGATAGTAGTTTCCTTGTAGTAACTCCAGTGTTTACAGTCTCCAGGGTTAGTAGTTCCCCCTGTAGTAACTCTCCAATTATAGTGGTTCCCCAGGGTTAGTACATCCCCTTGTAGTAACTCTCCAATGATAGTAGTTCCCCAGGGTTAGTAGTTTCCTTGTAGTAACTCTCCAATATTAACAGTTTCCCCAGTAGTAACTCTCAAATATTAGTAGTCCCCCAGGGTTAGCAGCCCCCAGGTGTTTTCTGGAGGTCAACAACCTCCAGGTTCTTTCCCTCAGGTGGAGCAGGTCCTTTTAGGTACCTCCCTCGAGGTTTACCATTTATCGTTAATGAATTATATCATCCCTTTCTGTTTATATTCTTTGTCTCAGCAGTAGTTTAATTTGTATGTTTTTTTGTTTTATCAATGGTATTTATTGAAAAAAAAAATGTTTCTGAAATAATATTATCTCAGTTTCTAGCACTATAGTGGTAATATGGTCATTGTTCAATAATTTCTTATTATTTTTTTCTCAGTGATGTTAAAACATTGTCTCTCTAACAGTAAGAGTCTTAATCACTTTCAGAGTTTATTTTTTTGCACTTTGTAAGATTTTTCTCTGTTGCTCTAGGAAACTTTATATACGAAGATACTATCTTTCATCTATTTTGTCTATCTAGTCGTAGTTTTAAGCTTGTTTATATCACTAAAGCTTTCCATCACTAAAGTTTTTTTTTTCAACACTGAAAAGCAGTTCCGTCAATTAGAAATAATGAATACACAGTTTTTTCCTCACATTTCTTCCATTACTATTATCAGTTTTTTTATTGTACTAGCAAGCGTATCTTTTTCACTTTAACAACATTTTACATTACTAATTTTATTTTATTTTTTTTTTTGTTTAAATCTGAAAACAAAATCCCTCACCGTTAGACAGCTCAGTGACATCAAACTAATCTTTCCCGCGATTTGCAGAGAGGAGGATCGCACCTCCGTCACTTTTACTGAATGACTAACACAAGTTTAGATTTTCATATAAGATTAATATTAATCCATCACTGTGATAACATTTCTCCACAACTGTAAACAAGAGGAATGGTTAAATTTCTCTCATTCTCCATCTTTCGTTTTCCACAGGCATCGCGGTGCAGCCAATCCTAACCATACCTCTGGGTCAGGCTGGGGTCCAAGGCTCCTCGCTGATGAACCCTCTCGTTCCTCTCCATCACCTACAACAACCGGGGCCACACCCCCAACACACAGGTAAGACGGACACAGTCAGCAGCAAAAGAACATCTGAAAGTCTGATAGCAGATAACCTCGTAGTTTACATGCAGAAAAAATCATACCTGTTGAGAAAAGGTTGTTTCAGTTTAGTTAATTATATATAGATAGTTGATTATAGGATAGTAAAGCATAAGGGAGAGGCAGAAAGACAGGGATGAAAGAGATGAAGACTAAGGGTTACAGAGTAGGGCAAAATATAGGAAGAGAGAGTGAGAGAGAGGATAAATAAAGGAGGAGGAGGAGGAGGTGGAGGAGGAGGGTGAGTTGGCTCTCCAACAAATGAGGAAGCCTTCATCACTCAAGATGGAAGCCTTCCAACACCTGTGCCTCATACCTTTTATGTAATAGGCTGTTAATGTTCATAGTTGGAAATATACGTCAACTCGTGTGTGGTAAAGGTACTGATTTCATGAATTTATGAAATTTTGAACGTAGTGGAATGATATAGTTATAGTGGAAAGACGGAACATTAAGAATGAAAAATACTTGACATTAGAATGATCAACAGTTGTGGTTGAAAAAAATTGGCTTAGCAGATAGACATAGTTTTAATTGATCAACAAATAGCGTGAGGTGATTGATAAGCCTAGAAAGGGATAATCGACGAGAGTAATTAGATAATCAACAGAGGAGTAATCAACACTTCATTTGGAACAGTCCTAAAGAGGCTTAACTCGTGTTCGAGGACAAAACGAGGTCACTTAGCCAATGAAACGAGGTATTATCTCTAGGTTAACGAGGGGTTAGGATGAGGGGAGAGTACGTGAGAGGCTGACAGATAATGAGGGAATTATTGTCTGTTAATAGAGCCTTAGTTCCTTGGCTCATATTGTATGTGTGTATGTGTGTGTGTGTGTGTGTGTATGTGCGTGTGTGTGTATGTGTGTGTGTGTGTGTGTGTATGTGCGTGTGTGTGTATGTGCGTGTGCGTGTGTATGTTTGTGTGCGTGTGTTCACTTATTTATATGAGCGTTTGTGAACGTGTATGCATTACTATATTGTCCTCAGGATCCAATACCACCCCTTAACTCGGTCATTCTTACTTACATATACGTACCCCAACCATTATACATTCACATTTGTCGACACAAAATTTCATTAAGGGTTTACGTAACATGGCAAATTAACCAGGACGGTCAGGTAAAAGGTTGCAATAGCTACCACAAGTATTGATGTAGCCAGATCTGATACACACAGGTTCCTCTGGGAATGAGAATGAGAGAGAGAGTGAGAAAGAGAGAGAGAGAGAGAGAGAGAGAGAGAGAGAGAGAGAGAGAGAGAGAGAGAGAGAGAGAGAGAGAGAGAGAGAGAAAGAGAGAGAGAGAGAGAGAGAGCGGGTGCGGAAGCAACGTAGGTACGTAATTACATACAGACTGTCGCACATAGACATTTAACACTCTCAAAGAGACGGACACACACACAGTTACAGGAACACAGACAAATACTCTCAGACAGTCATAGTGACACAGAATCTCACTGACTGACATAAACCTACAAACAGGCAGTCACAGTGACTGTCCCAAATACAAACATTTAACTAAGGAGATGGTAATAAGTATATCAGTAACAAAGAAAGATAATATGAAAATAACCAAGAAGACAGTGCAATAACTAAATTAAAACTGGTCCACAGCAACATCAGGAGAAATAAAGAAAATAAGACTTGCAGATAAACGTCAAGATGTAGTAAGAGGCAAATAGAAGAATCACTAAGGATACCGTGAGAGAACAAAGACCGACGTTGAATATAGGTGAGCAGATACAGTCTTATCACAACTGAGCAACTGTGTGAAAATAAGAAAAGATGTAAAGTAACATTTGTGAGACGTAGACACAGAAAAGGCTGTGAATCCCCACAGCATATCACCACGAGCTGTGGGTCGTACGTTGGATTGCATGCGACCAGCAGTAACATCCTAGCTGATCAGGCCATGATCCCCCGGGAGGCCTGGTCATGGACCGGGCAGCGGGGGCGTTGATCCCCGGAACACCCTCAAGGTAGACTTCATGTAGGGACAGAAGTTACTCGCAAGTATGTAAAATAAGCAGGAATGCTATCACGCTGCTGGATGACATCCAGTGATGTACAGATCTTCAAAGCCACAACAGAGAATGTTCTAACATGCATATGGTGAAAAAGATAAGATAGTGGTGGACCATCTGGAGCAACGAGGTTTAATAATGAAACACCAGCAAGGAATCAGATAGGGAAAATCCTGTCACGAAACTTGCTAGAATTAAATTAACGCAATATTATACATTATTATAATGATTTAGCAGTATACAGTTTGCCTCCAATTCCACATCCACTTCATTTTACTTTACTACTTAACAGGAACTGAAAATACACTCCATGTGTCCTGGCAATGTGATCCTCCTCTTCTTCTTCTTCTTCTTCTTCTTCTTCTTATTATTATTATTATTATTATTATTATTATTATTATTATTATTATTATTATTATAAACAGGAAAACCTTAACTGTATAAGATTATCTAAAACGTTGAAAGCATGGTAGAGCTATCCTCCAGTATGGAGAACCAGTGTTAAGCCCGCACCTGCTTAAAGTAACACAACATAGGTCGAGAACGACCAGAGTGGTTCAGGAACTAAGGAACAAGAGCTTCCACGAAAGGACTCAGCTCTTACTTCTCTGGAATAGAGAGGGATTACATGGACGTTAGTCAAAACTTCTTCAGCGTAATTATTATATATTCACGGAAATGGGTAAACTCGTAGGGGGCCCATGCAGTGTCTTCCGAGCGAAAGGGGTTAAAAAAAGTGGAATGAACGGGACGATGTAACTGTGTGAAATACCTGAGACTGGTTTCGGAAGTTTTTCTTCTCTGCAACCTGGTCTGTGGACAGACTTCCCCGTTGACCGCCTGATCAGCCAGGCTATTTGTAACTTCATCCAGCAGGCCCATATAGTCATCACAGCCCCGCTGATCTGACCCCCCTCCTCCAGAAACTTGTTTAGCTAGTTTCCTTTTTAAGACATCTAACTTTGAACGGTCAATATTTCTTTCATCTACTGGAAGAAAATTAAGGAGTCTAGGACCTCTGAGGTTGATACAATAATGGCTAGTTATTTTTCCTGGTATATAATACCGACAGCTAGATAAATATGACTCGTGTGCAACACCTGGGTATCTTTATTACGAAAACTCTTCATCATCCAGTGGCATTTTCGTTTCAATAAATCGATTATGATCTGGAGACAGTTAAAATTCCACGCGATTGCAAAAGCAGATATGATTGGATCCAAGAGGCTACGAATCAGTGTACGCCAGACGACAGAGGAAGTGCGTCGCCCAAAGAGACAACTTGATGAATACAACTCTGAGAATATACACACGCAAATGGTAGCTACAGGAAGGCTTGTACAAGTGTAGGAATGGGTAAACAAGCGATATTCAGTCCTATTTTATGAAAGGTTATGAGATAAAGATGTAGGCCAGAAGAAGAGTACCACCTGAGAGAAAAGCGTTCAGAATCGTTAAGAAAAAAGGACCCAGGGTGGACAGCCCACCAAACCTCTCACCTGAGTAGCGCTTAAACAAGATAACATCAGTAGCATTCACACTGCCGGTAAATGCAAGTGTAAATTTTAGAAATCTGGACAAGAATGTATTCTAATCATTGTATATATTGTAGGTATGGCGAGTATTGGAGTACGCGGTGAAAACATGGAACCCTCTCATTGTTAAACTTATGATATTAATAATAATTTTAGAAAATATTTATAGATAATACAATAAGTGGGTTTTCATGTAACTTACATGTTAAAGCCTCTAGCTATGTGCAGCATTTCCTGTATCCAGAAGAACTGAATCTTCCCTCTACCTCCCTGAATCAAACTTGATTCCTTCGATGTATGAAGCTAGCGGCTTACCACTCCTTCATAAGTATAGTAACATGCAAAGGATTTCCGGGTGATTCCCAAGAGCTTGATGTCAACCCTGGAAGAGACGCAAGCTTAACGGACCGAGCACTACTCAATAGTCACCATGTGTCATCAATTATACTCTGTCCTACCAATCGCTCATTACAATATTAAATATGCCGTGTGTATGCCGGCCTCGTAGTATTACGCTTTGCGTGAGAAGGGGGTCAAAATTTCTAATATAATTTCACAATCAAGTACAAATGAACTCGTTACTCTTAATTCATTTGTTAAACTTGTTTTTTTTCTGAAGTCTTCTGGTGCATTAGACAATGTGTTGATGTGGATTAAAAGGTCATTAATCTTTGCTTCTCTGTCACCACAGTGAATTGAAGAATATTTATATTAAATTCTGTGGCTGTCTTTTCTGGAAATCGGTTCACTCGTTATTAGATGAAGCAGCGTGTTGAATTTAATTACGACAAAGCTCTACACAAAGTGGACTGTTGTCTCAGTAAAACCTTTTTCCTGTAACTTGTGTCTTTGCCTTCTTATTCGTTACTGACATAACTAGCTCTTAACTCATAGCTTATACTCAACATCTATTTTACATTCCTCTTTTTTTATAATTAAAAATCTTGTTTGTAACGGATTTACAGTTAACTTCAACATTACACATAACACTGAGTTTACACTCAGCTTCTTCGAATCGACTTGAATTAGATTTTGAAACAGAATTTGATATTGGCCATGCAAGATGTTTAATTCAGCGAAACACTGACAAAAAAAAGAAGAGCGACATTTTTGGTGGCCATAAATTCAAGCGAGATCTGCATAAACGGCTGTATACAACAATGGTCAAGTATACATCTGTGACATACCTCTGACCGGTTTCGGTGGTTGTTCTATACTCTCAGTTCTGCCTGAAGCCAGATTTCCTACCCTATTGGCCGCGTGGACAACTAGCCTGTTGCTTCTAGCGGAAAGTAAGCGCACATAATCATCCCAATCTGATCAAGATCATGCATGCGTTAGTTTACCTGGAGAGAGTTCCGGGGGTCAACGCCCCCGCGGCCTGGTCTGTGACCAGGCCTCCTGATGGATCAGAGCCTGATCAACCAGGCTGTTACTGCTGGCTGCTGGTCTAGTTTCCTTGCCATTGTCGAACATTACAGTGTTTACAAGTATCTCCATTATTCAATCAACTATTAAAGCGATTTTTCCTCGTATAACCATACACACCGGACTGAAAAAAATAATATGTTCAGAAATATTTACTAGTTTGTTTAACCATAACAATGTTAAGGTTAGGTTACGTAAGGTTTGTCAGGTAACAAGACAAGTGTCTCCTGATGTGGGTCTTAGTCAAATGATGACCCGCAGCTGGAGTTTTTGGTCATCTGACCGAGGCCTTCCGCTGGCTTATCGGTCCACCCCTTTAAAAATTATAGTTATGATTATAACTATAATGTTAAGGACAAGAATATATTGAACGAGGAATGAGGGTTGATAGACAGAAAGAGGTTATATATGTAAATATTTATGATGCAACATTTGCACAGACAGATAGACAGTAGCGATCAGTGAAGAGGCGGGGCCAGGAGCTCGGACTCGACCCCCGCAACCTCAACTAGGTGAGTACAACTAGGTGAGTACATACACACACACACACACACACACACACACACACACACACACACACACACACACACACACACACACACACACACACACACACACACTGGTGTTTCATTAACGAGGATTTGACATCTTAAATTTTTGAGATGAAGATGTAAATAACGTCATTATCAGCGTTCTCATTTTCCTTACATTTTTCTTCCTTCTCCTCCCTCTCGTCATCCCTCTCGCTCTTCCTCCATCCCTTCCCTTCTTGTACCTTCCTCTCTTTCTACCCCTCCATTCATTCCTCCTCTATTTCTTCCTGACTCCTTCACCCTTCCTCCCATCATCTATTATCACCTACTACTCCCTCTTTCATATTTCTAGAGGTACCTCTCGTTTCTTTCCGTCTCTCCCTATATCTTCTTTCCTTATCTTCCCCTTTTCCCTTTCGTTCGTTAAACTCTCTATTTTCCTCTCATTCTCCCATTCTCTATTTTTCATCTTTGTGTCTGTTTCCCTAAATAATTTTCATTTCAAGGTTTTCCTTGTCTCTAACGTTCGTTTTACTATGATTTTTCCTACATTCTTCTCTCCTTGTGTTTATTCCCATTCCTCCTTCCTTCATTTCCATCGCTCCCTTCTACGTACAGCTTCTCTCTCTCTCTCTCTCTCTCTCTCTCTCTCTCTCTCTCTCTCTCTCTCTCTCTCTCTCTCTCTCTCTCTTCCTACTTCTCCCCCTTTCTACCTCTTTTTACTTTCGGCTTCTTCCTCTCCCTGCCCTTTTCACTTATTTTCTATTTTCAATGCACTTTTTCTCCCCCGTTCCTCCCTCTCTGTTGGTAATCTCCCTGGCTTCCCCTCTCCATCTCACCTCTACCTGGTTTTCTCTCTCTATCGTTCCTTTTCCTGATTTCCCCTATCCCTCTATTACCTCTACATTTCTTTCGCTTTCTCCTTTGGCACCTCTCCATCTTGTGCCCACTCTCTTTCTCTCTCTCCTTCACCCGCCCTTTCCTCGCTTGCTTCGCCCCCTTCCCCAGAAAACCTTGAGACTACCGCCAGGTAATGAGTTCACTAGACAAGACAGCAAGGATTAAAGAGTGTGTCGGGTGTCTGATTCTGAAGAAGGTTCTTAGCTAAGCAGTTTGACTTTTGTAGCCTCATCAGTGTAATTACGAGAGCAGAGTGAAAACAGTTGTCGTACTTTTCTAGCACTTCTTCTCTTCTCGTGTAACGAGGTCTCTCTCTCTCTCTCTCTCTCTCTCTCTCTCTCTCTCTCTCTCTCTCTCTCTCTCTCTCTCTCTCTCTCTCTCTCTCTCTCTCTCTCTCTCTCGATAATTCGCAGAGAAACATCTCTGAAGTCGACTGTAAGTCGGCTGTAACAATGTTTTGTGGTCGAATGCAACCCAGATTTGCTTGTTTATATATAACGAAAAAAAAAACTTGAGGTGTGCTTGGAAAACAATGTTATCTACAAACTAAAGAATGCTTATACGCCTGTTTGGTTTTGGTACAATTTTTCGTTATTCCTTACCTGATTTCCTTGTTAGAACTGTAGGTACGGATGGCTTGAAAACGTTCTCCGATACTGTCGTTTCTTTGATAGTATAAATTATGCTAATGATTAAAACACATGTACAACAGTTGGGCATCTTTACTGTTAAAACGTTTCGCCTATACAGTAGGCTTCTTCAGTCAAATACAGAGGTTGCTGGTGTAGTAGTGAGATAAAGATGATGTAATCAGTCCATCAACCTTGGAGAAAAAGTATTTGAGGTGGTCAGTCCCAGAGAAGAGTTCAGCTTCATCGTCAGGATCGATACGAAGCTGCAGCAGGAAAAGGGAATCTTTATCAGCACATACAGTATAGAACATCCAGAAAAAATGATTGATACACAACCATCGTGTTAATTTCTTCATATTCTTTCTTCAAAGTTTCCTAAGTTTTAAAACATAATCTACAAAATCATTTGTAACGAGTGATTCGACATATAAATTTAAAAGCTAACCATTGTTAAAATCCTTATCTTTAAATAAGTTCATGTAGCGACTTGGAAATGCTTATAGAAGTGAAGTAAACAGGTTTAGCTGTGCCTGGTATATAAAAAGAAAAGAAAATTTTTGCCACCAACAATGTGACATAAACAGAGATAGTAGTAACGTAAAAAACACTACGTATTTGTAGGTTTCAGTTGGTAGAGAATGATATTGATGGGATATATAACTAACTGAATAAGAAAAATTATCCGAGTTAGTTTTTCAGTCTGATCTTAATACAAGAAGTAATTTTCACCATACAAGTCCTTAATTGGTATTAGAAGCTCTGTAATATATTAACCTGCATTACAGAAAATACAGCAAATATGGTAAGTAAGAAGAGGAAAGAACAAAATGAATTTCCAATTTCTTGAAAAAGATACAGAAATAATTATGTACCAAAGGAAAAAAAATCAGTAGCACGCACCCAAGAGAAATAAAATCCCTTGTAATTAATATGAAGTTTAAAATAGGTAGAGCGATGGGTACCTGACAACGAGAATCGTGGAAAACAAATCTGTCTGGTAAACGATATTAAAATTTTGCTTTGTTTCAACACATGAGCAAACGTGATCACCAAATTAACTGGAGAATTCTACAAATACTTACTCCATTAAATAGTAATGATATATATATATATATATATATATATATATATATATATATATATATATATATATATATATATATATATATATATATATATATATATATATATACTATATGTATATATATATATGTTGTGCCGAATATGTAAAACTGGTCAATTAGCAAGAACTCGTTTAAAATTAAGTCCTTTCTAAAATTTTCTCTTATACGTTTAAAGATATATTTTTTTCATTAATGATTATGTAAAAATTTTTAATTTTGCATCAAAAGAATCTTAGAAAACTTACCTAACCTTATTATAACAAGAGCAATTTATTTTAGCCTAACCCAACTAAATATATTTTAAATAAGTTTACAATAATTTAGTACTAAACAAACACAATGAAATATACTTTTTTCGTTAGGTTCAGAATGATTTTGGCGAAATTATTGCATACACAAATTTTCGCTTGTCCTTTATGGCAAGATGAACGTTGCTATTTAAGCCAAGATCGCAAGTTCTGCCTATTCGGCACGACATATATATATATATATATATATATATATATATATATATATATATATATATATATATATATATATATATATATATATATATCGCAGACAGGCGATCTTAACTATGCAAGACAATCCACGGCGGGTGGAAATCTTCAGCTCAAGTATTTTCATACTTCTCAGTGCACCATCAGCAGTTATGAAATGTTACAAGGCAGCAACTGAGAGAGACTGCGGCTGGTGACAGACCCGCACTGCGCTACTCATCACTTCAGATGCTGCCTTGCAACACTACATAGCTCTTGATGACGCACTGAGAAGTGTGAAAGTACTTGAGCTAAAGATTTCCACCCCCCGTGGCTTGTCTTGCATATATATATATATATATATATAATATATATATATATATATATATATATATATATATATAAATATATATATATATATATATATATATATATATATATATATATATATATATATATATATATATATATATATATATATATATAAACACTGCGACTAGCCGGGGGATCGAACCCGTGATGTTTTAGACCATCTCATGGTGAACGAATATTCACGATGCTCTAACCCACTAGCCCATGCAGTCCTACGAAGATTACGCACCTAGCAGAGCTAGGTGTTGTACCGTGATCCCAGGACATACGATGGTGTGGGTGCCTTAGTGGATGTTACCAGCATGCTTATGACAAAACCAATTGAATGAATGATGATAAAAAAAAATTTTATGGTCACGCTTGTTGAGTGGAAAATGGTAGGTGTGTTATAATAAGATTTTTCCTACTTGCCTTTTGAATATTTTTCTTCTTTTGCTACCTCATTATTTTTCTTGAAAGGAACGAACATGTGTACATGTGTGTGTGTGTGTGTATGTGTGTGTGTGTGTGTGTGTGTGTGCGTGTGTGTGTGCGTGTGTGTGTGCGTGTGTGTGTGTGTGTGTGTGTGTGTGCGTGTGTGTAAGATATGTAAGCACATACTCATACGTAAACATAATTAGGTGAGTGTTTGTGGGTGTCCAGGTGTGGACAAGAGATAAAAGCAGTCTGCGAAGGTCTGTATCCTTGACCCTATGTGTACGCGCCATCCCCTTTCCCAAGACCAGAGGAAAATTATGCGGATTGGCGAGGCCAGAATGCAGGATTTTGCAGCACAGGGACTGAACTCATTATGGTGTCTCGTTACCAAGTTAATTTGTTCGTAAGCATGATTTAATTAAACTCTACCTCAGGTTTGCTATGATGCTCGCTATTTTCTCGCGTTTTTTTTTTCCTTCTCGTAGAGAGGTAGGTAGGTGTGCGTGTGTGTGTGTTTGGCAAAAGGGAGTGGGAGGCTTCCTAATTATCCACGTCGACCACGGTAGCAACAGACTTCTCCCTCCCTCTCCTGCAAGCAAGAAATGATAAATAGGGAAATCAAGGTTAAAAACGGGGGGTAGTTCATATTTTCCTCTTCGAAACATTCAGTTTTTTGGATTTCAATAAATGAGATACTATATGACGACCCGAAAATCGTGCGCGATGATTATGATTATTTTTTTGTCATCTTCATCTTCACAAACCAATTATTAAATATAATAATTGGTACTACTACTACTACTACTACTAAATAATAATAATAATAATAATAATAATAATAATAATAATAATAATAATAATAAGAATAATAAGAAGAAGAATTGTAAATACTACTACTACTACTATTAATAATAATTATGTTGACTGCCTACAACAGGCAGGCTGTATCGTAGTCACGTCAAAATTATTACTAACTGTGTTGCATTAGGAAACCTCATGCCTTGCTCTGTGATTTTCAAACAAACACACACACACACACACACACACACACACACACACACACACACACACACACACACACACATACACACACATACACACACACATACACACAGGTTACGCTCATTAGTGACCATCATCTGTTCTCACTGCTGATTATTGCCTCTGATACTCGTATCACCACAGAATCTACGTCTTCGACTCCAGCTTGCGTCCCTTGTTCTCTTATCGTTATCTATACTAATTATTAAAGGCAAACGGACCCAACTGGAGACAACAGAGCTGAAGATATATTGAGCTCTCTGTATTTCGTGTTCCAACTGGCTCTCTTCAGCAGACGGAAATTGTAGGGCTAGAAATATACAACTTTCCTCTTCACTTTTATCGTATTCCCTTGGGTTCGCATCTTATTCCATTTTCGTAATAAATTAAATACACTAAACACGGATGTTTTCCCTTGCCTCTCACCAGTACTTTAAGCGGTGAACCCAGAAAATAACAATGACGAAGGGACACCAACATAAACTCCACTGGTGATAGGACTGAGACACATATGCATATTCAAGATATTTACTGAATGAGACGTTTCGCCACTGGTGGCATTTGCAATCCTTATACAGATACAGTATTAGGGTTGTGTCTGTCATTATTACTTAAAATGCCGCCATTGGGGAAACGTTTTCTTCAACTTGTATCTTGATTTTGCATGTATCCTATTTACCCGTTCTCTTGTTATTAACATACCACCACTTGTACACATGGTTGGTTATTGTGGCTAACACAAGAACACCTACAGTAGAGAGCTTTATTAAGACAAAGTGTCGATCAAGAAGAGTTTTATCAAGTCAAGATAAAACTGTCTTTGACTGAAATATTATCTTAAGCTTTGTTGTTGGGTAGCCCATATATATCATTACCCAAGTATCACAAGTATCAGCTTTCTCCTAGAGTTTTTTAAGTTATCAAATACTATTGATAAAATAAAAGTCAATACTAGCGGATTCTTATTGATCAACCATATAATAATAATAATAATAATAATAATAATAATAATAATAATAATAGAGGTTGAGAAACGACTGAGAGGCAGTAAAATCAATTTTGATAAGCATAAGCATTAGTAGTAATAATAATAATAATAATAATAATAATAATAATAATAAAGTTTCGAATATTTCTTGTATGTGTATCACTCTAAATCTTACTTTCCCCTTTATTCATTACGTCAGACGTCGATTCACACCGATGTTCAGCATCCAACATTTAAGCTGGATGAAGTTTCAATCTTCGTTTGGTTCCTTAAACAGTTTGACTTGTTATCTTCTGTTTAATATATTTTTGGAGTGGAGCTGAAAATTATGTAGTGAAGCGATGCTGTTGAGTTGTTTTTGCTGTTTAATGTGAGAACGAGAGAGAGAGAGAGGAAAGTACGTAGGTTTAGGGAAAAAGAAGAGAGGGGGGATGGAGAAGAAAGAGAAGGGAAATACTTCTAGGGAGAGAAAGCGAATAGGAGTGAAAAAACAAGACACACTTGAAAATATATTGTATCCTTAATTTAAAAGAGTTGTCTCTGAATTGTAACACACACACACACACACACACACACACACACACACACACACACACACACACACACACACACACTTAATTGGAAAAAAAATGTCTAGGTGCCTCAATAATAATAATAATAATAATAATAATAATAATAATAATAACAATAATAATCAGTATTGGTTTTTCCCAGGTTCTACTAACTCCTCACCGCTGCCGCCTTCCTCTTCCTCAAACTCCTCCTCCTCCTCTTCCTCTTCTTCCACCGCGGCAGCCCCTCACCCCCTCCTGGGTCTCGCTGGCCTCCCTCCCTCCCTTTTTCACGCCCACCACGCCCACAACAACAACAACAACAACAACAGTAACAACAACAATAACAACAACATGAGCGGGGACAACAAGCCTAAACTACCGTTGCCCCTGTCTTCTCCTGTCACAGGTGAGTCCCTGTCTCCTCCTGTCTACTCCAATATATTTGTCTTCAGTTTTGTCAAATATCTCTCTACCGTATATGTAGACTATATTTTTAGACTGTATGTTTCGATTGAATTTGTCGCTGTATGTATGGACTCTACCTGTCGGTTGTATGTATCAGCTGTACTTTTCAGCTGTGTCTATTGAATGTATCGGTCGAGAGTATTTGTTCCCTAAACAGGACGACTGTATTAGTTGTCAGTATATGTCGATTGTCTTTGTTTGCTGTGCTGTGTATTTGTGCCTTGAAATGTACAATATGAGTGGTGGCTTTTCCTTACGCGAGAAGAACCCATTTTCCCGTAAATCTTCAGGTTGTTCAAACTTTCGTATTTATTATAATGTAATGGACAAAGAGACAACGGGTATAAAGGTGTCTCCTAATTGCAAATATTTTATTCACAGGCTAAAAGAAGTAAATCAGTAAATTAGGCGCCCTGATAATGACGTTCAAATGGATTTTAATAATCCACAAGTAATTTCGGATTTGCTTTAAATTAAACGGTACAGTGGCAGTAATACCTTTAAACTTAGTCACCTCTCAGCTTGATGCAAATGATGTACATCTCTCCTGGTCCTTTCAGTGGGAGGGGGATAAATTATTTCTGATGAAGGGCTCCTATTCTAAGGAACTGATCAAATCAGACTGCCTCCTATTCCTCAAGCGTCGTGTGATCCCCTACGGTTTGGCGTTTCCCCGTTAATAATAAGTTATCAGCTGGTAGGGCGTGTCACGTGTCCTTTGGATTTTACCGGCTGTTTGCCTCAGTGGAAAACTTTTAGCAAAATAAATTTACTAATAAAATCTACAGTGTAATATATTACTGGGAATTTACAGCTCTTGATATGCATTAAGATGAGCGTTGTGGATTAGGCTTTGCGTTGTTGTATCTTTGTTAGATAACTTAGTTAAATACAAAGGAGCCCTGCCGACAGTAATGTAAAAAAGACAGAGGTACGGTGCAATAAAACGTTGCTGTCATTTATTAATTGATAGATTAATTAATTAATTACTTGACAGATAATGTTACAAAAAGTATAATCAATTTTACAGAGAATTCCAATCGTCCCACATCGTTCTTGAACTTAACGTGAACAAGTTCTGCACTGGTGTAGAACCTGCTGTGTAAGTTGCACATAACTGATGATTATTGTATGATATTTGCCTTTGTACTCAACTGTGTTTTCTTTTTCTCTTTACCTCTCCGCTGCCGCCGCTATCAGACCCTGTGGGCGGCCTGGCTAGCAGACTGGGCGGTCACTATCCAGCACCGCCCCCGCCGCCCACTGCCAGATACTCGCCCGACTTCCTCGACAACCACAGTGAGTATTACACGCCTATTTTTTGCTCATTTGCCCCTATTACCACAAATCACCGGTGAGTATAACATTTCTGACTCATTGCTACCCCTACTTCCTTGCATCCACGGTGAGTATAACACCTCTCCTTACAGCCACCGCTTGACGCATAACTTCTCGACCTCGATATTACAAAGAACATTGCACTCTTCACAGTGGGAGAAATTAGAGCTATCCTAAACATTTCTCGTATCAAACCTGGTTGCCCCCAATTTCCCAAGCGCAGTATGACCTTCATGGGGTTGGCATTCCCTCATGAATATATTGTACACTTGTTACTGACTCAGGCACCCATTGTTCTGACATACTACTGCCTCTAATTCCACAAAATTACTGCCTCTACTTTCTCAGCATTACTGACTCTACTTCCTCAATATTGAAATAAATATTTCAACCCCGGTTGAGACTTGTTATTCCCCCGACTTCCCCCACTTCCTCTCGCTCAGAGAGAGTATTCCACCTGTCGTTTTGATTTAATATTTTATTAAAAATATACACACTTATTACGCTATTTATGATTATGCGAACAAATTTGTACTCGCATATTATCAGCTTTAATTTTTAATGGATTCAAAATAACTGGGCACAAAGATATTAACCAGTTATAGCAATAATACAAACAGTCTAAATCCAAAGAGAAAAGGGTGATAACCATTGGCCAGGGCCCGACTTTGACCTTCTGAGTCCCTAAGCATTGTCAGGTTTTAGAGGTCCAATAAAATCGAGAGTCGAAGTAAAAGTAAAATAGGGAGGGAGAAAAACTGAGGCTTCTCGTATCGTGAGGCTCTAAACTGTTGTTCAGATAGTTAATGTATAAATCCGGCCTTGGAAGTGAGTGGGAGATGAATCGTATTTGAATTTACACGATAAGGAGGCTTGTTTTTTCAGTGAAATATATCTTGGAAGACAGATGTTAATATACCAAGTTTGTTGCGTATTTCCTTTATTTAATTTTATTGCTTAGGGTCCCTTTAAGGGGTATCTTAATGCCAGTGAAGGGCTCTTGATCCAAAGAATTATACCCTTCCCCACCTCGAATTGAACCTGATTGCCTTTCTCATTCCCCCAGCTCTATATGACCCCTACGGCTTAAAAGTGAAAACTAAACGTCATGAAAACGTTGACAACTCCCTGTCTTTGCTGCCTTGCAAGCAGTGTTTTGAAAAAACTATATGTGCGAGAAACAGAAAAATGTTTGAACAAGTGTGGGAATAAACTCAATGCAAAGTTAGAATGGGGATATTAAGCAGAGGTGCGCTCTGTCATGTACGTGATTGTGACAACAATGTAGTTCTAGATAATTGTAAATTGTTGTTCAGATCTGACAGTTATATATAAGACACATATTACTGAATCTAACTTATTGCATCAAGTACAACATTAACACATCTGAAGGAGAATTTGATTTCAACAAATCATTAATTATCTTGCCAAAAGGCAGAACACCTGCGTTGTTACAAAGGAAACCCGTGTTTCTTAAATTCTCCAGGGTCAAATCATTTGAGATCAGGTATTAGCCATTCTTCGTCATATTGAAGGACAGGTGGTAGCCATTGTTTATCATATCACAGGAGGTCAGGTAATATCTCTGATACGGTCAGATTTATTGGTTCCTTGTCTTTGTTTCATAGTAGCTTTATATATATATATATATATATATATATATATATATATATATATATATATATATATATATATATATATATATATATATATGCAAAACAACCACTCTGAAAGAATAGAGAAATTCCAAGCGCTTTCGTGGCTACTCACATTATCAAGGAACTATGAAAGTAAAGCATCCAAGGAAGCTATATAAGGGGTCTGGCCAGTACCTCACTATCAGATCCCACAACGGTTAAACACGTGACGCGCGCCGACCCAACTTGGATAGGTCCTTTGCACAACTCACCCACAAACTATTCTACCCAAGAAAATTTAAAAAATTATTTGTCCAGTGTATTATTAAATTCTTCCCAAATTCTATTAATTATAAATGGATCTAATTTATATAAACCAAAGGAAATATTCATATTATTGTCAAAACTGCTTTTTATGAAACAAGATTCAATTATATTCCTGTCGACCATGGACTTGCTTGATACTACTTTCTCAACTTTTTGAAAATCAATTGGATGGTTAAAATCTCTTACATGAATAAATAGAGCATTGGAATCTTGTCCAGTTCTAATGCTATATTTATGTTGTTTTAATCTTAGTTCGAGATTTTTACCAGTTTGACCGTAATAAACTTTATCGCAAATTTTACAAGGAATCTTATAGACATATCCATCAGCATTTTGGGGGGAATTCTTTATCAAAGTTTTTTTACTGTATCAAGATTTTTTAATACAACTTTAATATTAAAAGTCTTAAGAAGAGAAGGCATATCAACCAAGTTTTCATGGTAAGGGAGAACCAACATATTTTTAGTTGAATAAGGCTGGTTGTCCCTTTTTGGATTGTAAAAAGTGTTTCTAGCAACTTTAAAAGATTTATCAATTACATTTCTTGGGTATTTTAAATCATTACCTATTTCATAAATTTTGGATATTTCCTCATCTATGAACTCAGGACTACAAATTCGTAAAGCTCTCAAAAACATTGATGAGAAAAGAGACAGTTTGACTCTATCTTGATGCGAGGAATAATAGTGGACATAGGAACAGTTATTTGTAGGTTTTTTTGTAAATTTTAAATTTGAATTCATTATTATCCTTAATAATTAAAACATCTAGAAAAGGCAATGAGTTATTTTCTTCAAACTCAACAGTAAAGTTTATAGAATGGGCTAAGCTATTTAATTTTCCAAGGAAATGGTGTATATTCCTCGCATCAAGATAGAGTCAAACTGTCTGTTTTCTCATCAATGTTTTTGAGAGCTTTACGAATTTATAGTCCTGAGTTCATAGATGAGGAAATATCCAAAATTTATGAAATAGGTAATGATTTAAAATACCCAAGAAATGTAATTGATAAATCTTTTAAAGTTGCTAGAAACACTTTTTACAATCCAAAAAGGGACAACCAGCCTTATTCAACTAAAAATATGTTGGTTCTCCCTTACCATGAAAACTTGGTTGACATGCCTTCTCTTCTTAAGACTTTTAATATTAAAGTTGTATTCAAAAATCTTGATACAGTAAAAAAAACTTTTGATAAAGAATTCCCCCCAAAATGCTGATGGATGTGTCTATAAGATTCCTTGTAAAATTTGCGATAAAGTTTATTACGGTCAAACTGGTAAAAATCTCGAACTAAGATTAAAACAACATAAATATAGCATTAGAACTGGACAAGATTCCAATGCTCTATTTATTCATGTAAGAGATTTTAACCATCCAATTGATTTTCAAAAAGTTGAGAAAGTAGTATCAAGCAAGTCCATGGTCGACAGGAATATAATTGAATCTTGTTTCATAAAAAGCAGTTTTGACAATAATATGAATATTTCCTTTGGTTTATATAAATTAGATCCATTTATAATTAATAGAATTTGGGAAGAATTTAATAATACACTGGACAAATAATAATTTTTAAATTTTCTTGGGTAGAATAGTTTGTGGGTGAGTTGTGCAAAGGACCTATCCAAGTTGGGTCGGCTCGCGTCAGGTGTTTAACCGTTGTGGGATCTGATAGTGAGGTGCTGGCCAGTCCCCTTATATAGCTTTCTTGGATGCTTTACTTTCATAGTTCCTTGATAATGTGAGTAGCCACGAAAGCGCTTGGAATTTCTCTATTCTTTCAGAGTGGTTGTTTTGCATATTTTGAAATCACCTGTTTACTGTGATCTTATTGCATATATATATATATATATATATATATATATATATATATATATATATATATATATATATATATATATATATATATATATATATATGCAAAACAGCCACTGTGAATGAATAGTGAAATTCCAAGCTCTTTCGTGACTTTTCACATTATCAAAGAACTATGTTCCTTGATAATGTGAGAAGTCACGATAGCGCTTGGAATTTCACTATTCTTTCACAGTGGTTGTTTTGCATATTCTGAAATCACCTGTTAACTGTGATCTTATTGCATATATATGGTGCAAAACGTCCGCCTAGAGGAATTTTTAAAAATACATTCTCAGCGATAGAAAGTACTTAGCTAGCAGTAGTAGCATTCCCTATTTTTAACATTTCTCCGGCCATAGGACGTACTTCCATAGCGAAAGTTTTTCAGCGTCCATAGTCGAAACTAACGATGTGTCTACAGTTTCTCATCTAACATGAAAAATAAAGACCATGCAATAAATTTATCTCTTCAGGTGACGGATATAGCGAGCAAAAGACTAATTTTATCTGAAAGGTGCAGAAACATTGACATAACGGTAACGGTAAATATACCCTTTTAAATGGGGTAAATTTATGCTGGTAAAGAGCTCCTAATCCAGGGAACTGCAGCTCCCTTCCTCTTCTTCGGACCATACTTGATTAACTCTCATGCCCTAGGCGTTGTTTGACTACTGCGGGCTTAGCGCCTCCCCATGAATTTAATAATAATAATAATAATAATAATAATATTTACTGATTGATAATGTCGCTCATTACAGCGGCGAGCGCCAAGTCACACGCGATAGAGGGGATTTTGTCTGGCACGAAAATTTCGCACGCACGAGAAAATTTTCGCACGCACAGGATTGTTTTTTAAATGTACGGGGAAATTTTCCAGCGCATAAGCAGTTTTTCACACGTTGGACATATTTGTTTTTCTCGCACACGAGAAAATTTGCGCACAGTCCGGAACATTTTCAAACGCACGAAAAAAAAAATCAACGGAAGGCAAAACAAAGTATTCTGAAAGTAGTAAAACACCAAGACGCATAATATATAGAGTTAAACAATCCGAAGAATAAACAGGATGAGATATATAATTTGCATTAAGGTTGATCAGGCCCTGATCCACCATGAGGCCTGGTCACAGACCGGACCGCGGGGGCGTTGTCCCCCGGTACTCTCTCCAGGTAATGTTGATTCAAACAAGTTGTACGTAAAAAAAAAAACATAAGCACCTATCTTAAAGTGAGTTTTTGCTATTTTTAGCAACTGTTAAATTGTATCTAAATTTTCTGTAATCTCTGAGTTCATATGTTTTTCCTATTTTTTTACTGAAAATTTATGGATCTACTTTCTGCTTCCGCTAAATTTGTCTAGTTTTTTTTCTTGTTCACTCACAAAAATGATTCAATTTTCCTTTAAAATTTCAACGTTCATTTTGCTCTCTGGTTAATTATCAAAGATTGTGTACATCTATTTGTTTACTCTCAGAGTCTACTCATATTTTTCAGTGTAAATTATTGCAAGTAACAGACACGTATATACTGATCACAAGAAGCCTGTCTACTCCTAATACAGAGACAACTAAGAAACGAGCATTTATAGTGACTGGAGTCAGGTGGCCAGTTGTGAGAGGCCACTAGTAGTAGTAGTAGTAATAGTAGTAGTAGCAGTAGTAGTACAGCTGTGGAGTGATGGAGAGAGTTTAAGAAGGATTTGCGGAGACACAGGTGCCTGGAAATACTAAGAATAGCAACAACCAATACCAGAACCTTGGCCAAACGATTGCTACTCAGGATTAACACCGCAAGTGGAAAGCATCACCGCGCCATGGAACACTGCAAGAGGTCTATTGAACTACTCATATTTACATTTGTCCAACCCTTTGAGATTACCCAAGATGTTAACTTTAATATACTATTATTCCACCGTTGACAGGCCCTCAAAGCCTCACCACACATGTACTAATGCTATCTCTGCTACTGCTACAACAACCCTCTCACAGCTCACTACCTTGCCCCTTCCACTGTATTTACTCCCTTTCTTAGTTGTATCAGGACTGAAAAAGACTTGTGTTGACGAAATATGATCAGTGCATGTGTGTCTGCTACCCACAACAATTTACATTGAACAAAGAATGGAAAAACGCTGAGAGTAAACAAGCAGCTATATACAATCTTTAATTAACCAAAGAAAATAAACTATATACTAAATTGAAAAATTATATAAATTTTTTGAGTGAGCATTTGAAAAAATAAACAAATTTAGCGTAAACAGAAAGTAGAATTATAAACTTTGAGAATAAAAGGAAAAAATAGATGAACTTTGAGAGTGTACTGAAAATTTAGATACAATTTAACAGTTACTAAAAATAAAAAAAAATAAAAAAACTTTTATATACAAAGGGGAAACAACAACAAAAATAATCCCCACCACCATTGATGGTTGATTTCCAGCACTCCATCACTAATTTGCTTTTCCCTCCACCATAGTATGTATGCTCTCCAACAAACCTTCGCCATATTATGTAAGCTCTCCTACAAACCTCTACCATATTATGTAAGCTCTCCTACAAACCTCTACCATATTATGTAAGCTCTCCTACAAACCTTCACCATGCTCACCCCTACCAGCGAACCTGTTGCAAAAACCGGAATCACAACACAGCCCCTCTGATCACCATTCCCCCCCCCCACCACCACCATCCTCACCACCACCGCTACCTACACAACCAATATCACCTTTCCAGCCACTTCCACCACACCACTACCATCACCACCATCTCCATCACTCCCTAACGTAACGTACACCAGCTACACCCCTGCTACCATTCCAATCTCCACTCCGCTCCACTTCCCCAAAACAGGAACCCCAATCGCAAACCACCACAACGACAACCACTGCCAATACCTCCACGTCTCCAACCCCTACTATCACTGCACCAACAAGATCACCACCACCTACAGAATATCATTACCCCTTCCTCATCCCACCATGTACACAGAAGCCAGCAGCCAAGTTCATAATATGTGTATTATATTACGTAAGCATAACCATTATGACCTTGCAGCACCTTCAACACATTAAGTAGTATTCCTGTAGCTGCTGTTGTTTCCCTAGTATTACTACCACGCTCTGCCCCTCTGGTCAAGCTAGATCACGCTATTTCAGCCTAAGTCAAACTGTTTCAAGGTTACGAGAAACTACGTAGAGAATGTCATGCAATATATTTTCTTCGCTGAGATAAACAAAATTATCACATAGTAAGGCTCCGAAGGTAACATTATAGCTTTATTCAATATAATAATAATAATAATAATAATAATAATAATAATAATAATAATAATAATAAAACAAATATGATGACTGATGAAGCTAATTATTAAACATTCGGAATGCATTTTGTACATATTCATGAACGAACTAAATTAAATGTCTCCCTCTCCCAGACAAAGTATGTGTGGGAGAAGAACTGACTTACATTTATTTTATTGTCCCAGAGAAATAAATTAATAATAATAATACTGCTACCACCACTACTACTATTACTGCAACTACTACTATCACTAATAAAAATAATAATAATGATAATAATAATAATAATGAGTATATTGGGCGATTTAATATGTTTCCAGAAGCTTACAATCCTACCTACATAACATGGCAGTGATGATTGAAACAGGTTGTGAGTAGTATTCCAGTAGTTCTGAAAGGATGAATTCGGTAAGTAGGGTCACAAATAGGAAGAAGTTCTTCAGGTTTGACAATAGTAAGCACTGCAACGTTTAATTAAATGGTATAGTTTTCTAATGGTTTGGTGGTGGAGTGCGTGACCAGCCTAGTGATGGAGTACCACAAGATCGTGGTGATGGGGTTTCCGAATAGCGTTATGACGGGGTTCCTGTACGGCGTGTTGGTGGGGTTTTTGTACGTCGTGTTGATGGGGGGTTTCTGAACGGTGTGGTGAGGAGGTTTCCAAACTGCATAGTGATGGGGTTTCTAATACACACACACACACACACACACACACACACACACACACACACACACACACACACACACACACACACACACACACACACACACACACACAGCGATGTAGTGGAGGCAGGATCCATACATAGCTTTAAGCAGAGGTATGATAAAGCTCACGGCTCAGGGAGAGTGACCTAGTAGCGATCAGTGAAGAGGCGGGGCCAGGAGCTCGGACTCGACCCCCGCAACCTCAACTAGGTGAGTACAACTAGGTGAGTACACACACACACACACACACACACACACACACACACACACACACAAACATTTAGGCCAAGTGTCTAATGTCCATCGACACCTGCCTTTGACGATTAGTAACTACACACGCCTTTACTGATGGTCACAAATAATATCCACGTTTATATTGTTATATTCCAAAGAAACCCTAAAACCGTAGGGGTGATACAGCACTTCGGTAAAGGAGGAGGAAATTAGGTTTGATCCGAGGAAGAGGATAGCTCAAATCTTTGAAACAACAGGCTTTTGTCAGAATCAATGTACCCCCCAGTGTAATGTCAAGAGCTAGTCACTTGTTATATTAACGAAGGCAAACCCTCGTGTGGTCAGGCGTGTTAGGAGAGCAGTTATTTTTGCGAAGAAAAACAAAATCCTCAGGTGTAACTGGCAAGTGAACCAATGTAAAAAGCTGAGTACGAGAGCTGAGTACATAAGCTGAGTGCATGAACTGGATAAACTAAATACTATAAATGTTTGTGCGAATGATGAGAAAATTCATCTGAGAATAAGCCATCACACGGATAACGCTATCTCTCAGGACGTTGTTAGGTTATTATTATTATTATTATTATTTATTATTATTATTATTATTATTATTATTATTATTATTGTTGTTGTTGCTGCTGCTAATATAGATAATTATTATTCGTAATATATGGATGGGAAAACGAATCCCATATGGATCAGAAAGCGCCCAGGGTATCGGTGGTATAAGAAATGAAATAATTAAGTTTGACCTGAGGAAGCCATTGCTTGGCGAAACTTTTCCAAAATAAAGACATCCAAATGTTGCACAAATGTCTAATTCATCAGCCTGTCAGTTCTCTGAATCACTTACCTACAAGGGAAAGACAGATTCACTTGACAGTCCATCGCTATCATCAGTGGATTCTTACAACGAAGACTTGTCCGTGGACAGTACGGTGTTACTCTACTACTTAATTTGCCTTACGTGTACTCTAATGACACTGGTAAGGGCTCTTCATCCAAAAGCTGTTTTACCCTTGTAGGTTTAGCACTTCTTTTTATTTTAATAGTAATAATTATCAGTCAAAAAATTGGATCTACCCACACCTTTCTTTGATCCATCCTGATTACCTCCCCTTCCCCAAATAATAATAATAATAATAATAATAATAATAATAATAATAATAATAATAATAATAATAATAATAAATATTCTTATAGGCATAATTTGCCACTCTTTGTGAGTCACGTTAATATTTAAAGTGAGGTACGGTTCTTAGTCAATATTTTACTTACATTCTTTATTGGTTCTCTGACTGTTTAATTCTAAACTATATTCTCTCTGTCTCTCTCTCTCTCTCTCTCTCTCTCTCTCTCAGAATGCATATAAACATTTTAGGTACTGCATTAAGTGTAAGCAAAGCTGTTGTTAAGGAGTAAGAGCAGGAAAAATTGGTTCGTGGGCATTGTCTCCTTCACAAGATGTGTGTCATGCTTTTAGCCCTCTTATCCTTTTTCTCCCTTTCTTCCTTTATCTCTCCTTTCCTTCTGTCATATTCTTCCCTCTTCCTTTCTCCCTTTTCTCCTCTTCTTTTCTCTTCTTTTTTCTCTTTTTTTTTATCTCTTCATTTTCTTTTTGCCTTCATTTCTCTTTATTTTATCTTCTTTCTTTTCTTTTCCCTGTGTCCACTTTTCTCACCTCATTAACTCCTATTCTTTCTGCCCTGTTCTTACTACTTTTTCTCCTATTTTCCCCTCTTCATTTCCAGTTTTTACCACTTACTATCCCCTTTTCTTGCTCTACTTTTTTCTCCTCATTTTCTTCCCTCGTTCTCCTTTCCTTCTTCCTTTTTCATCTCGTTTTCTGTTTCCCCTTTCCTATGTTCCCCTCCTCAACTCTCCTCGTCCAGTTTCTGCCTTTACCATTCTCCCGTTATTTTCTCATGTTTTCTCTCCTTCCTCTCTTCCATCTTCTTCCTCTCTCCTGAACTCCTTCCTTCTTCATTTCCTACTTTTCTCGTATCAGTTTTCTTCTTTTCTTTCTAGTCCCTTCTTTCAACGTTTCACCTTACCCATCATTCAGATTATTTATTAAGACAATTACCCTTCTCCGTTTCCCTAATACCTTCACCATGACCTGTTTGGACTTTCATTTCTTTCCATACCTCTTCTTTTCCAGTTCTTTTTTTCCAGCTTTTCTTTGTCTATCCTCTACTTTTCTTCCTTTTTCACCTATTCACCTATTCATCATATCTACAGTTGCTTCATTTCCGTATTCTTCTAACTTCCCTTCTAGCGTTCCTTCAGTGTCATTTTCAGCTCCATTTTTTCTGTCTCTCACTTCCCATTATTACCCTCCCTTAACCTCCCACGCTGGTTCGTAACGTGGTGATAACCCTGGTCTTCGCCCCCGTGTCTATAACCAGGTCCCCCCTTGGCACCCTCCCCTACAGACCAGCCCACCATCAGCCAGTCGACGGGCAACCTAGTGGACGGTGTCAACCTGGACGAGATCAAGGAGTTCGCCAAGGCCTTCAAGATCCGGAGACTTTCCATGGGACTGACCCAAACACAGGTGGGCCAAGCCTTGAGCATCACCGAGGGCCCAGCTTATTCCCAGTCGGCCATCTGCAGGTAGGTTGTCTTCATATTTCCGAGGCCTCCCCCTTTCTCCTTCCCTCTCTCCCTTTTACCTTCATCCCAGCTGCTGCTGCTGCTGCTGATGCAGTAGCCCTTGCCCCAACATTCCCTTCCTCATTCCTCCCTCCTAGTTTCGTTGGCTGCTCTAGATGATATGTTGCATGTGTTGTTGTAGCAAAGATCTCTCCATTAGCTACTTTATGTATGAATTTTCTCTTTTTTATTATTAATTCAAAATTTTCCTATTGTATGTAATTTTTTTCTATATTTGCATTTTTAATCTGCCATTCAAGATGTTTCATAATTATGATGCAACTAAAATATCTCTTAAATTTCGTGTTATTTTTGTAGTTTGTTTTATGGCTTATTTAAATGTTTTTTATTCTACTTCTTTGTCCATTTCACTTAGGAAAAAATGCCTTTTTTTACGCTGTCTAATAGTAGACTTCAGATTTGTTATATTGTACCTTAATGAAGACCTCGTTCATGCATGGATTCCGTCTCTTTAGGGTTCTATCTTGCGCTCAAAATTTATTTAAATGTAAAAACCGAAACACACAAGAAGAATCAAAAAGATTGTTGACAGACCCTTCAGAGCTTCCACGACCTAGCTATATAAATATTAAATCTACAAATTTTGCATTTGTAATAATGGGTCTTAAGAGATTTAATGCATTAGGATCACCAGTTGTTCTAAGAAATGTTTTAGTATCAATCAGGCGGACTGTTTAGGTCCCCTGTGTCCCGGCCTAGCTTATAACTGCCAAATGCTAGAGTATGCCAGCTTGTTGTAGACTGTAAAGTACATGATAATTCAACCATTGTGTGTTTTGGTGCGGAGGGTGCAGCACATGCTACCCTAGTCACTGGGACTCCACTAAATTCAATTTGCTTCTGGTTTTGATTTGTATGTTGTTAATGTGTCTCCAATACTAACATGCTAAAACTCATACTAACATACTCTCTCTGATGTCCTCTCTTTCGTTCCTGAACAAAACGATGGTCGCATGTTTCTCTTCGGTGTTTATGTGCAAGGCCATAATGTTCCTATAACTGAAGAATTAAACCAGTTAAAAAAAAAATCCGAAGAATTTCAAGATGAGGGAGCTTTGACTAGGGTGGCGAGCTGGGAGTACCTCACACGTCCCCGCGGCGAGGTTTACCACGGTAAACCAACACTCACACAATCCTGAGACTTTGCCTACTAATGGGTGGTGGGCTTAAACGCTGCCGTGTGCAAGACACTTTCACCAGATAATAATGCTTCACCCTCCGTTGCTCTTAGCCAACATGTTTACTGCAACTAACAAATTGTGTAGATAATTACCAGTAGAGTAATGATGCTATGTAACAAAAACTCTTTCTAAGTTAGATTAGCTGAGAACCGAAGCTATAGCAAGAAATTCACGAGCTCTATTTTCTCGTTTTAGGTTTGAAAAACTAGACATCACGCCAAAAAGTGCACAAAAGATCAAGCCAGTTCTAGAGCGATGGATGCAGGAAGCGGAGGACAGGTAAACCACTCGCCACTCTGGTTACGGTTGTCCTCAGGGGCATTTGCGACACCTGGCTTGCTAGCGGCCGCCAGGGGGTATCATTATACCTGGCCAGCTAGCAGCCAGTAGAGTACGTTTCTTGGCCAGTTAGTGGCTAGTAATGGGACACGTTTGGTCAGCTAGTGGCCAGCTTGTGGTACAGTACCTGGACAAAAGAGGGCATGAAACTATCGCTGGCTAGCGGCCGAGAGCAGGTCGATACTTGGTCAGTTAGCGGGGCCTTGTATTATATTTTTCGCCATTCTATTTGTGGTGTGGTAGATAGATCAATGAGGACATTTCGACGATCACAGCATCTGGTCGCTCGTGGCCGGTTGACCACGGATGAGCGGCGGCCTTCCCGCCTTCCTGGCAGCATCCAGGTTTATCGAATAGACAACTAAATTTAGGCTGTCGCAAATTCTTGTTTCATAATTCGACATAATATTTCGTCTGCAGATAAGCATCAGAACTCGTTACATGCCTACCGGCGTGATTTTTTTTTTTTTTTTTTTACATATTTCCAAAAACTCAAATTGAGTTTGATGCAGTTTTCCGCAAAATAAAAAAAAAAAGAAAATAGGGAGGCATTCGTATCTTTAGCGTGAGACGTTAAGAGTTATTGCTCATTCGTTCTCGCTGTTTATGAATGTTGATGCCATTGCAGTTAACTTGACGCGTCGAATCCAAAATGATATACTCATTTGTTCCCTATTTTGATGTTACGATCGCAAAGCCGAGAATACGAGCCTAATGAGAACAAGTAATTAATCATATAAATGCCCTAGTCACTGGTAGTTGATGATCCCCCTGTACTCTTAAAGGACACCATCGTTACGTCACAGTAAATCGTATTTTTTTTTTTTTACGAAGTCCGACCCCGAACATTTTGGAATTAGCTGCTTCTCTGATAATTTTTGAGCCATGAAGATTAGCAGCTGCGTGGTTTCCGGAATCCGTGGAATCCATATTCATGGTATTCCAAGAGATTCATTGAAAAGGATACCATAATTTCGTAGAAACAATGAGACGCAAAGAACGGCAGCATTTTGAATACAAAAAAAAATCGTTCTTCAGTTACTTCATAACGTTATTCCCACAAACACGCTTATACTTGTACAAGTTCATTAAAGTGCATGGTTTCCCTCTTCCACAACACTTTGGAAATCCATGGTGCTCCACTTTCGGGAGACCATGAAAATGCATTGTGCATTCCATAAGGACACCATGGAAATCCATGGTGCTCTGCCTGCAGGACACTATGGCAATTTACGGTACCCAGTTCCCAGGAATCCATGGAAATATACAGCATTGTGCTTCCAGGGAATCGTGGAAATCCATTGTACACACACACGCACACAGTGTTTCCATGGGTTTGTTGAAGATTCCGTAATGTGATAATTCTGCCTTGATGAATACAAATTCTGTTTCAACAGCGGCGAGAGGAGCTTTCCTACGGCAGAAGCTGTGCGTTCGCTGAAGGGACGTAAGCAGAGGCTCTCCTAACCTTGAACCCTTAAAGAGGCAGTAATGCAGAGGCCGTAGGTGACAGAGTGTTGTATTTTCGTCCTACTGTATAATTCTACTGTATAACTCAACTGTGAGGAGAGAGCAGGATTTGTCCACTATCCTTGGTTGAGTTTCATAAAGTTGCGACTGAACGCAAACCAAGATTTTATATATATATATATATATATATATATATATATATATATATATATATATATATATATATATATATATATATATATATATATATATATATATATATATTAAATTAACAAGAAATGTTACTTATAAAGAAAAAGAAAAAAAAGTAAGTACAATAAAAAAACTTTGCAAAAGAATTAATATTTGCTACCTTATAGTAAATAATGAAATTAATAAAAGAGTTTCAACTCGTGTAGATTCTTTGCAACATAAGTCATCATCTTATAAAATTCCCTTAGAGAGTTTGCAGTCATGTAGTTGGAGTCAGTGGCAACTACCTGTTCCGAATGCCTTCTGCCCACTTTACTCACCCTCAAAGAAATGTAGAAGCTTACATTTATCTGCTAATAAACACTTTCCGCTTATTAAAAAAACTTCTACAGCCATAAAATTATTGTCTTTAAAGTACTGCCACACTCACGAGCCCACTTCAAGAATAAAATATAATTTTGAAACAAATTTGCACACGAATAGTTTACATATTTGCGGTAATCTTATCATCTTACTCATTTTAGACTGATTTTCAGTTATTAAATACAGTAGTTGTTTCATTATATCTGTTCTTAGACTGCTACATCTGGTGTTGGTTAGATAAATGGGCAATTTAACGTCTATACAAGAGCTAGTTTATCTCCCTGGCATGAGCAGAAGGATCTTATGCCGAGCTCGATGTCATAAGCTGACCTCAGTGACATAAGCTGACTTCATATTATACATGGGACGATTGCCTCCCTTTCCAACACACGCGATCTCACTGTCACCTTAACAACTTATTGACTATCTTCCCGTTGATGATCAGTCTCACCCATCTCCCGTTCTTAGCCTCGCCGCTTCCGTTGCCGATATTATCGGTTTTTGTCGCCGCTGTCTTTGTTCCCGTTGTCGCCGCCGTCACCGGCAATGACATCACTACCGCTTGGAGACTCTTGCGATGTGAGGTGTAGCGCTGTAAACTAAGACTGAATATCTTGAAAATAGAATTCAGGGCTGAGTGTTCCAAGAAGCCTTGAACGCATCACACAAAGTTCCGATTCTTCTTCCTTTTTATCCCCGTTTCATCTGGCGTTTCCGATTGGGAAACATTTATTTTCTCCTCTAATTTCAAGCGCTTGAAAGACGTTTTGATAATGATAACAAGAAACTATTAGTAAAATGATGTGTATAAGTGAATTCTCATCTCGGCCAAGTTTATCGCAGTCCCTCAAAAAGCATAGTCTCCTAGGCCACCCCTGACTGTGTCTCACCGTCTCCTAGGCCACCCACGACCGTGTTTCGCCGTTTCCTAGGCCGCCCACGACCGTGTTTCGCCGTTTCCTAGGCCGCCCACGACCGTGTTTCAGTGTTTCGTAAGCTGTCTTCGATCATGTCTCACCATCTTCCAGGCCGCCCACCGTTTCTTACACCCTCTCATTCCTCTTGGGTTCATATCTGAAAAATGTGCTAGCCAACTATTTGAAAGCATGACGTATTATTATTATTATTATTATTATTATTATTATTATTATTATTATTATTATTATTATTATTTCTGAATATCTTAATCAGTTATTTTCCCGCTAAATTTTATAACCAGTGTATAATTAGTAATCATTCAGAACATTTAAATATAAGAGAATAGTTATTCATTCTGTAATAATTACTCCTTTTCACTGTTGTAATTTCTGGTGTGTGTGTGTGTAGCAATTGATGTAACTTAAAGTGACGGATCCTCCCTCACTCCTCGGTGTCCCTTAAAACACACACACACACACACACACACACACACACACACACACACACACACACACACACACACACACACGCACGCACACACGCACAACAATCTACATTGGTCCAAACCATTTTCTCGTAGAATATATATATTAATAAGATGAAATCAACAGTTTGCCCATGAATTAAAGAACTTGGTCTCAGATTATTTCGCGCACTCACATTACACAGCGTCAGCATTGCATTCAACGTGCCTGAAATTTTTCTTTTATATTTAACATTCAGCGGAAAAAAAAAATCCAAAAGATATTCTAGTTTTATCACTGTCTTGACGTTACATTAAGCGTAAACTTTCCTTGTTCATATATACGACGTAGAGGAGATTCACACGCTTCTCCATACCTCTTTACTTTCTTCTGTTCCATGCTTACATGTGTAATTTAATAACTCCTCCGGCAGGTACAAGAACGGCCAACACACGCTGACGGAGTTCATGGGCTCCGAACCCACGAAGAAGAGGAAACGACGCACCAGTTTCACCCCGCAGGCTCTCGAGGTCCTCAACGCGCACTTCGAAAGGAATACACACCCTTCTGGTAGGTGGTTAGAGGCTGTTTGGAATTAACCGGTGGACAGGTGCTGAATGACGCATTGGTTCTGAATGGCGAATTGCTTCTAAATATTGGACTGGTACTGAATAGTGGATTGATGATGAATGGTGGACCGATTCTAAAAAGTGTATTGGCGTGGAATGGTAAGTTGGAGCTGAGGGGTTGTTTGGTGCTTAATGATGAAGTAGTTCTAAATGGTGGATTAGTAATCAATGGTGGACTGGTGACGAATGGTGGATTGGTGCTGAGGAGTTTAATTGTTTCAGTTTCCTGGCGTTGCATCAGTTAGCTAAGTAATTGACGCCGTAGGGCAAGTTTGAGATGAATAGAAACGCTCCGTTTTACCAAATGATAAGTCACTCTTTAACTGGCCTTCTTAGCGTCACACAAACATCCTTGGATAATCCTTGAGACAGTTCCTTCAGACTGTTAAAGTACAAAAGAGCCTTCACTGTTTATCTCCCAGCAGGCTATCCTAGGAGAAAATACCAGACTTACAACGCTTGTAACGTAGCTCCTTTATTAACTGACATTTTTTATTGAGTACACAGACTCAGTGGTAACCGTATACAAAACAGGTTTGTGTTTGGTAACTGTGTGTGCACAGCGCATTCCAGTATTCGTGGTAACTGTGTACAATATAGTCATTCATGCAAAGCAGCCCTGTGTATGAAACATCCATCACCTTATTACTACTATCACCTTTAAAGATGTCTAACTGCACTTTCCTTGCGCTGCTTCATAAGTTGTCTTAATTACTGTCTCGACTGAAAACTTTTGATGGTAAACTTGCTTTAAGAAACATGAACACTTAGATCAATTAATACAACGGTATCGTTATCTCTTGGTATCTTCTTATCCATCAACACTTTCCATTTCAACGTTCCTTTTTTGTTATAAAGTTATTGTATATTAGTTCAAGCTTTATCGTACAAGATCCTTTTAAAGACCTCTTCCAAGGGATGTCTTAATGCCTTAAACTGGAACTAGCTTTTTTTTTTTTTTTTTTTTTTTATATTAGATCTACCCCCCATTTCCCTTGCACTGTTTGACCTCTACGGGCTTGTTGCTTACCGCTAAATGTAAAGATAATTCTAATATTGACATGTCTTCCTCATTCTCTAAATATTGGGCCTGTCGAAAGTAAGAACCAATGTTATATACTTTATCAACTGAGTTTCTTTGGAGAATTAAGAGTTACGAGTATAAAAAGAGCTCGTTTGCAAAGTAGTCTGAAGAGGAACTCGGTTTTGATGGGAGTTATAAATACCCCCCACTTCGTTCACACTGCTTTCTAAAGACAGTGAACACCTTCAAATTATAAACAATTGTAATTATTTACCATCCTTTGCTACTAATTATTTCATTCGCTCTAGATGCCAACACTCTACGATACTGATTTTTATTACACTGAAGCGCTACAGGTGGATAATGTTTTTTATTGAGACCCTTTTTCCTTTGTCGTCTTCATCACTCGGTACACACACACACACACACATTCTAGTCGTCTGTACTATGCACCTTTTCATCTCTTGAAGCATTTAAGCTGTATGAATTCAGCTTTACACTGGATATGAAAACTGTTTAGTAGATAAAGACATAAATAAGTGGTATAATCTGCAACATAAAGCCACTACAGTAGTTTAAAGGATTGATTGCACAGATACACGACAAGAATTTTGGGATATGAGTAAAACCTGCCAAGTATTTGCAAGAAATCCTACTACACTGAGCCCTTTTATGTTTTTCTCATGATCACATGAGACTCATGATTATCCTCCGAGTAACTGGTCCACTGCACGATATTGTATATTATGTGTTTACCTTTGTTAATTTGTCGAGCATTGTCTAGTGAGCATGGGGTAGATAGAGGCCAGTTAACTGTGCAGGTGTCCAATTTATTGGCTCGTTCTTCCAGCTGAGTTTCAAAATCTAGCAGTTTTTGTTTCGAGGTCGAATGTTTCACAGTTTTATCACTCTTTGTAAGAAAAAATATCCTCTTGCTTCTCTTCCGGACTTAAATTAATGACACTTTTGTTATTATGAACCTGTGAAGGAAATAATCAGGAGTTTATTTGATTGAATTTGCTCAGTATGTTGGAATAGGCAACAAGCCGACTAGTTAAGAAAATAAGACTCAATATACAGTCGAAACATTTAATGCACAACGTTCCACCCACACCGGTGCTTTATCAAGTTCAATGTCACAAATGTCCCTCTTAGATCAGATATGCCATGCTTCGTTTGCAGATCCTCGATGCGCAGTTTCCTACCTTCACTTTAGTCTAAAGTTTCACCCGTCATTGGAGAAGGTCTTCATTCAAGGGCAAAGACATACGCTTTTATTCCTTGAATCAATACTGAATGCCTCTTATTCCTCTCATTCTAGAGTTTGATGTTACCGTATCAAGTGCATTACTTTTTTTGGTGTTTGTCTTTCGGCTTGTTTTTCCTCAGCATGTACACTATATCACACCTATGAGTTTCCTTAGTTTCTCATTAGCATGTTACATATATAAAGTCGTGGACTCCAGAGTAAGTCTTTATTTTTTACAACGTTTTCCACAGGAGTGAGATTTATGAAATCAATAAAATTAAGGCTTACTTTACATTACATGTCTGGTTATTGCCCCAGTCATCCGGCGCCAATTGACATCAATCTTGCTACAGCTGGTATAATTCCAACTTCAGGTACTCACTGGCATAATGCCATCTTGCATCAAAAATTTATATTATTCCATCTTCAAAATCCGCTAACATTTCAGCTTTAAACAATCACAGATGTAATTCCAGCTAGCAGCACTTCCTGACATTATTCCAGTCAACTGCACCCACTGACAATATTCCAACTTCCAGCTCCCACTAACATCATTCCACTTCCAGCACCTATCGACATCATTCGGCTTCTAGCACCCACGACACTATTCCAGCTTCCAGCACCCACTGACAATTCTAGCTTCCGGCACCCTTTGACATCGTTCCACCTTCCAGCGCCCTCTCATATAATTCAAGCTTTCAGCATCCACCGACATTATTCCAGTTTACAGCTCTCACTGACATCATTCCAGCTCCCCTTTCTCAAGTAGAGCACTATGTTTACATTTGCTCTCATAATCACTCTTCTGCAAACACAAATTAATTATTTCTATATTTTACCTGGTTGCAAATCTTGTATCATTTACTACCTGAACTGGCAAATTTCACTGATTTACCGGATGAGTGCGTGTCGCAGACAATGTATGAAGACAAGAATCAAGCAACAGAAGTAACCTTAATTGAGACAACGTAACCACTGCATGACTTGATAAAGCTCTACGCAGAGTGAAAATAACAGGTATATAATACTAACACAATGGAAAAAATAAACACAAATACAGTTTAAAGCGATCCTGTATTAACTACGTATCGCCCACACTGTGTAGGCGCAATATAGTCAATAAAGGATTACATTATACTGAGTTTGAGTTTAATCTCTACACAGAGTAATACAGAGTAATACAGTATCCCCTTGTTCTGCAGTGTCTTTGTGAAGGATTGTTGGACATCACCTGAAGATTGCTTTGCCCATTCCTTCCCTGGGACAAATACTGAGTTAAAGGCATGCAGATTCCCAGAAGTCAGGGATATAAAATTTTTTTATATTGCTTAAATTTTAGCATGGGTTAGGTTACAGTAGGTTCCTATGTTTTGGAGCCCACGGTAAAACTGGCATATCAAAAATATCCCAAATGATATTAATCTTTCAAGAAGTGCCTTGACAACTGAGATCAAATTTCTTTACCTCCGTAGGAGCTGTATGATCCTAACGGGTTTAGCATTCCCCTACACACACACACACACACACACACACAAACACCATATATATATATACACATACACATACACATATATATATATATATATATATATATATATATATATATATATATATATATATATATATATATATGTATATATATATATATATATATATATAGGTAAAACTGGACAATTAGCAAGAAAGCATTTAAAATTAAGTTCTTTGTAAAATTTTCTCTTATACGTTTAAAGATATATATTTTTAATTTATGTTTATGTAAAAATTAAAAATTTTGTACCAGAAGAACCTCAGAAAACTTACTTAATCTTATAACAAGTGCAATTTAATATAGCTTAAACCAACTAAATATATTTTAGATAAGTTTACAATGATTTAATAATAAATAGACACAATGAAATATATTTTTTCCGTTAGGCTCAGAATGTTTTTTTTGCGAAATTATTGCATGCACAAATTTTCGCTGTTTAAACCAAAATAGCAAGTTTTTACCTATTCAGCACGGTATATATATATATATATATATATATATATATATATATATATATATATATATATATATATATATATATATATATATATATATATATATATATTAGTAATAATAATAAACACATACACATAATGAATTCCACGCTGAATCATCCCATTTCATCGATCATATGAAATACAGAGGAGTGTCTGGCCGAGCATTTTCATCAGTGTCAACAGCTAATGGCTCATATCAATTTTATGTAAAGAATATGTACCATTCATGAGTTATTGCTGTTTGCTCCACCACCCGTCCATAAACACTTTATTGCACATGATTAATTTCTGCGCCAAAATTTTGAGTTCTGCGCCAAATTTTGAGTTTCCTAGTTCATGACTTGTCAGATGTTAATAGTGGTACTTATAGACAGTGACTTAGCCGAGGGCTAATATATATATATATATATATATATATATATATATATATATATATATATATATATATATATATATATATATATATATATATATATATCCTTGTTTTGCCCAGAATGGGATTATATGAGGAGTCTGATAGAGCCCCAATATGGGTGAAAAGGTGCAAAAATCTACTTATCAGTGCATAAAAAATGTCTTCTAAGTTCCCATTCTGTAGGAGGATGAGGAGGAGGAGGAGGTATGTTCCTAGATGGTTTTGAAGGGCTCTTGATTTCTTGAATTAGAGCCACCATACCCTTCCTTTGATTATAGCTTATTATCTCCCATTCTCCAGGAGTTTCCGTAAGATGATTATTATTATTATTACTAATTATTATTATTATTATTATTATTATTATTATTATTATTATTATTATTATTATTAACTTTCCTGCAACGGATTATTTACCTAATCCCATTATCGCAGTTTCACAAGCATCTCTTGAAAAGACAGGAGCAGATACACAACACTTTTCCCTCGAGACGATCGAAACGTCTTTTTTTCAGGCACTTAGGTCGATGGCAAAAATGGGTAAGGAAAACTTAAGGATATGACATAGAAGTGCGAATGGTTGTGGGTAGAAAGGAAGATATTGGTAAGAAAGATTAAATGGCCTACCACGTTGAGTTGCTCTCCTCTACAGTTATGCTTTCTCTTGGGTTGCAGTTCTTCAATGTGACAGTTACCATTATTAGTTTATTACACAAATAACCCGCACAAGGAAGAGAGGAGCTTACGACGACGTTTCGGTCCGACTTGGTTCATTTACAAAGTCACACTAACGAAAAGGAGAGAGGGAAGGGTATATATAGGCATATACTTCTACTACTACTACTACTACTACCCCCTCTTGCCTATGTATACCCCTCCCTCTCTCCTTTTCGTTAGTGTGACCTTGTAAATGGTCCAAGTCGGACCGAAACGTCGTCGTAAGCTCCTCTCTTGTATGTGCGGGTTATTTGTGTATCGTTCCAGTCACGGTATTGTGCCTTTTTTTGTTATTTAGTATTGTGGTAGTAATAGTAGTAGTGGTAGTATAAATAAATTAGAAATTAACAGATTTTATTAATTTATTTTAATATATTTTTCCATTTCTGATTTTATTATGTACTAGTAATAAGTAAATTATTAAAATATTAATATAAAATATTTTAACAAAAAAATTAATAAAATTGTTTTTATAAAGAAATATTAATAATTGCTTTACTATTAATATTAATGTTAGTTTCATCATTAGTGTTAGTAGTAGTATTAGTAATAATAGTGATGGTAGTACAGCAGTAGTAGTAAAATCAGTACTAATACTGATCAGTATCTAATACTGATATTACAGTATCAGTGTCATTATTAGTTCTAATAATAATAATAATAATAATAATAATAATAATAATGACAATAATAAATATTGTGAAATAAATTCGTTGAAATTAAGCAAAATTCTTTTTAATATTAATAGTAAAGCAATTATTAATATTTTTTTATAAAAATAATTTTATTAATATTTTTGTTAAAATATTTTATTTTAATATTTTAATAATTTACTTATTACTAGTACATAATAAAACCAGAAATGGCAAAATATATTAAAATAAATTAATAAAAATCTGTTAATTTCTAATTTATTTATACTACCACTACTACTATTACTACTACTATTACTATGTTCTACTATTACTTACTACAACTATTACTATGTACTATTACTACTACTACTACTACTACTAATAATAATAATAATAATAATAATAATAATAATAATAAGAAGAAGAAGAAGAAGAAGAAGAAGAAGAAAATTTTATATTTAATATTAATATTTATCATTTTTCATTTATTACCACAAAAATAATTACCAATAATGCAATTATGATTATTGTTAGTAACAATACTGGTGCTACTTATTCTATTACTACTAATGTTACTGTTATTATTTTTTTTACTTTTAAGCTGCTTATGCACTTCGTACTATTATTATTTTTACTTTTGATATTGCTATTAATATTACTACTTACGCTATGGTTTTAATGTTACTGCTACCACCAGCAATATTTTTTAATACTACTACTATAATTACTGTTATTACTACTACTAAAAATTACTATCTCAGCTACTACTACTACCATTATTGTTACAATTACTTCTATTATTATTACTATTTTTTCTGTTGCTACTACTACTACTACTACTACTACTACTACTACTACTACTACTATGGCACTCAGACATGGAATTTCTGCATCTGTTCAGGTACAGGGTAGGAATTGTTTTTTTAATCTGTACCTGGAGACATAAGTTAACCAAAAATTATTTGATGCCCTATGGGCTGTCGTGCAGTGTATAATAAATGAAACCAACAGAATTTGATGCGCAACGCTAAATTCGTGTGGGTCTTTCAACACGAGGACTGCAGGAGAGGTAATATTCGTGCAAAAGTCAGTGTCTTGCCCCACACACACACACACCCACACACACACACACACACACACACACACACACACACACACACACACACACACACACACACACACACATATATATATATATATATATATATATATATATATAATATATATATATATATATATATATATATATATATATATATATATATATATATATATATATATGTGTGTGTGTGTGTGTAGAGAGAGAGAGAGAGAGAGAGAGAGAGAGAGAGAGAGAGGCTGTAAGACGTTTCAGGGTCTGATGCTTAATATCCTATTAAATTAAATTCGCAAGGGATTATACAACACCTAGGAAGGAGGAGGTAATCAGGTTTGATTCCGGTGAAGGGAGAGATAGCTCCAGTTCCTTTGATCAAAAGCTCTTCACCCGAATCAATGCACCCCTTTGAAAGAGATACGTATTTAGTATTTGTTTAGTTGAGGGAGAAGAGAAAATATGAGAGTGAGCGGAAGATCATATGCAAAAAACGAACACGAAAATTTATGGGTAGGGGGAAGGTTCCAACACCTCACGGGCATGTATTCCGGTATTTACTATGAATTTGAGAATCAATGAAGTGATAAATTAGTTGCATGTTTATCGGGAAATACGAACAGTCAAAGACTAGTGTGTTGTTATATGCCAGATTTAAAACTTTTAGATGTATCTTTCATACGAAGTAAATGAGGTTTGAAGAACATATTGTTCTATATTGATTCGGTTTTTAATCCGTGTGGGTCATTCAGCGTGAAGTGGTACATGTTCGATCCTCCTTATGTAAATGAAGAAACAAAATCTCTACTTCTGCAGCCAAACTTCCCTTCGTGTGGATTAAAAAAAAGAAAAAAGAAACTTGTTCAAGGAATATAATTAGTCAATATTTTTAGATGAATAGAACTACCTCACTTATGTTTCTATAGAAAAACCGTCAGTGGAGCCTAGACGCTAGTTCCTGGCTCTTAATACAGGGAATTAGAACTACCCGCCCATTCCTTTTATCATACTTGATTACCTTCAACTTATCCCGTTTTTCTGTCTCTAAAGACCCATACAGGTTTTTCTCATCCCCCTGAATGTAATCGCGCAATCAAAAGAGAGTAGCACTGCATTTGACAGTTCAGCGAGCCTGGAGGAAGGCTCGGAGTCTCTCTCCCTACAAAATAATGTTTACTTTAAATGAAAAATATACCGATTTGTAAATAACATTTTAGAGAATGCCAGAATTGCGAAATTCAGTGAGGAACCAGCAACTTCCCTCTCTCTGATCCAAATCTAATCCCATTTGTCTGACAGAAAACATAAACAAAAATTTAATGCATTTAGTATTGCTTTATGCCAGACTTCTATGGAAATATTGCCTTCATGGCAAATCTGACGAAGGATTTTAGTTTCAAAGTCCACGTTTGTTCTGCTTGTAGTGTAAACATGTTCTGCGATATCACGGTAAACTTACAACAAAATCTGTATGTCATGAGCGAGTGGAGTGAAGAGTTCATGAAATCTAAATATAAAATAATATGTATCTCATGTTTAATATCCATATTTGGTGTTGTATTTCCAAGTGTGTTTCGGTGAATACAATTATTGATTGAAATAGACACAAATGCAGAGCAAACTTTTAATGAGACCTGAGACCACATATCGCCTATACAAAAACTTGTACAACAGCAAGTGCAAAACGTTTTTCTGAAGTCATTTTATATACATTTCTTATTGTGTTAGCTACTGTGTACTTTCAGCTTTGTATATTCCAGTAAGTATGTAGGATTTAATATATATTCCCAATTAACTCACGATTGCAACTGTAAGCCAAACAGCTAAGCCAAACACGCTTTTCTACCCGCCTCGGACCATTATCAAGTCACGACTTGATAATGGCAACCTCTAGGACATTTCGAAACATCGCTTAAGCTCATTTTAAATGTTACGTGTTTTCAATTGTTCCAGCCACGTTATGTGATCTTTATTAATAATTTTATGTTAAATGTATCTTCAAATTAAGTATTTCTGACAAATATATAACTGACAATGTTTTACGTCCACAGGTGCAGAGATCACGGCCCTGGCAGAGCAGCTAGGATACGAACGGGAGGTGGTAAGGATCTGGTTTTGTAACAAGCGTCAAGCACTCAAGAACACCGTCCGCATGATGGCCAAGACCAGCCCCACTGCCCCTCCTCCACCACCACCAACTCATCCAAGTATAAATTAGATGTTGACAACAAGCTTACTAGATGTTTCTCCTACGAGGGTGATTTATGAGCCCTTAGGCACCGCCAGCTGCCATCTTGAAGTACCTAGATAACAGTGATTCTGACACTCTGAAGCTTGGCTTCTGAAACAAAGCAGCTAGTCCACACTACTCTCATCCAGTCTTATTTTCGTGGCTGAAAGTGATGGCTCGGTTGAACATTTTAGAGTCTAGTGGAACACATTCGCGTAAGTGACAAACTTTCCGGCATTTTAAACTCGCTCAGTAAGCAACGCCGAACATACGATGAGCTTCATAAGCTCTCTGCCACAGGCAGCAATAGCCTGTTGTGGAGTCCAGAACTTAGCTGCTGATCAGAAACAACAAACAAGCCCATGCAAACGCTCGAGTGTGTGTTGTGTGTTTTAAGAAACTGAAGAAAAAGTAAGTTATAAGCCTTATAGGTATATTGTTTGAAATGCAAGTGTTGAAAAAAAAAAATTAGTAAATATACCTGTACAAATTTTTGAAGTAAGATGTGAGAAAAGCATTTTCCTGCTCGCATACATTTACTGTATTATTTATGAAACTCGTTTAGATTGCTTTAGAAATGAAAAGAAGCCAAAAGCATAAAATTGCCTTGAAATGACAACTAGAAATGACATTATGAATGCTAGCTTAGTGGCTTCAGGCTTCACTCAGCCTCTAAAGTGATGTATAACCATTCCCAAGGTGCTGGAAACTTTGTGTGTATGTGAGTGTATATATATATATATATATATATATATATATATATATATATATATATATATATATATATATATATATATATATATATATATATATATATATATATATATATATATATATATATATATATATATATACGTATATAAACTGTGCTTCTTAGGCAGAACTTGCTAATTTGGAAAAGTGTGGATAGATCATTTTTCCAAACAAGCAGAGCTTATATTTATTTTCACTATAACTCTGCTAAAATTACTCTAAACACCACGAAATTAACCTGGAATAAGTTAGGTTAGGCTACAAAATTGGCTTTCATAAGAATAAAACAAATGTATATAATTCCTATTCAAGTAAATATGTGCAATACAGTAATCTATATTAAAATTATTTTAGATGTATTTTTTGTGTTAAATCAACTTGTTTAGCAAATATGACTAAGAAGCATATGTTTATATATGTATACTGTGTATGCATGTATGCATGTATTCGAGGTTCCTGGAAAGAAGTGCCCAAACTTTACTTAAGACTTCTGATAAAGCAAGGTCTCGCTTAGTAAAAGGATCCTACATTATACAACTCAGAAAGTTTATACACTTCCTACAAAAGGTAATTTAAGATGTCTGTGAAGATGTACGGTGGCTGAGTCAATGTTAATATACTTAACCGAGTCCATGAGGCGAAGGTCTTGTGGTGGTGGTGAGGTGATGTGAACACAGTTACGAAGCTTGAAGACGAACCTGGCCTCTATGTGTGAGCCTCCCACTGCTCCTACATTCCTTGTTTCTCAATCTGTAGATATAATTACGTCAAATTATACTATATCGTATAACGAAGTGAAATATTGTTATACTGTATTGTATAACGAACTGAACTGAAGTTGCACCAAGGGTGTAATAACACTACAAACTGACACAATGTGTTAATTATAAGTAAATTTGTTCGTCTTTAAAGAAAAAAAATCTTTGTCGTTAATATTCCTTAAGCTTTTTGAAATACTCGCTGTATCCATGAACTAGTGGTGGACAGCTGGAGAGGTGATTGAGTGGTCCGGGCTGGGACCCCAACGTCCCCGTTAAGTCATATCATTATAACGTCTCTGCTGCTCCCTGGCTGTCTGTGCTGTTTGTATCTGTGTCACTAAACGTAGGAAGAGAGGATCCGCTGTACGTGTCCGCCTGGCATATGCTGCCCACCCTTGTGTGAGCAGGAGCAGCCACTCGCCTGCCATCCTAGATTCAGTTATAGAGTCATATCTCTTTCTACCGGAGTGGCCACTGTGATTATCCCACGCAGGACCACCGCAGCGACCACCAAGATTACCTCACACACTACTAGAGCCACAACAGTAGCCACAAGATTATGTCCCTTAACATTAGAATCACTGGAGTGGCCCACGAGAATTATATGATTGTAACTTGCCACTCACTGCGGTGGTCACTGGCGCAAGTTTTTCCCCCCTAATGCTTGAGCAGACACCGAGCCTGTGTAGGCAGTACGGTGCTGGCATGTCAGAGAAGAAAAGTTTTAATGTACGGGCTATGATCCTCCCCACAACCACGGCAGCTGCTCTTGGGGCATCCCGCAGGGCAGGGCTCTCGCACCCAAGACTGTAGTTTTATTCCTTCCTTTAGTGTGTTGTTACAAGAGGTGGAGCAGAAACCTATGACCGGTAAACAGTTGTGTGTTACAGTTGCTGCATTTGTTAATGCTCTCGCAACACATGCCTAGACCTGATGTTATCCATCTTAGCTCACTGAGTTAATATTTTTTATTTATATTGCATTTTTTTTCTCTCGTTTTTAATGAGTGATGTAAATCTTCATAATTTTTTATGAACATTTTGTAATTTCAGTATTAATTTTAGATTGAATATATTTATTTACTTTTAAGTCTTTTTACCATATTTTTATATAGACAAGTATGTGCAGTATCACGTTAAAGCACAAGTAATGTATGTACACTTATCACATTCTTCAGATAAAACATATTACTTGTTATTGTGTTTGTAGATAGTATTCTAATATGGTTCACATTAATTTAATGAAGTTGATAATTACCTAGTCATTTTTCTTTCACAAATTTCATCATTTCATTGCTATTTGTCATAAAAAGGAGACATGTACAGGAATGTTAAATATCTTCCTTTATCATTCATTATCATCACAACATTAATTAATAATCCCTCAAAATTTTGTTATATTTTTTGAGGGGATAGTACATCATTGAGGTCCTTGGAGGGTTGATAGTACATCACTGAGGTCCTGGGAGGGTTGATAGTACATCTCTAAGGTCCTGGGAGGGTTAATAGTACATCATTGAGGTCCTGGGGGATTGATAGTGCATCACTGAGGTCCTGGGAGGTTTGATAATACATCACTGAGGTCCTGGGAGGGTTGATAGTACATGAGAGAATCTTCAGAATCTGAGGTGCAAAGAATGGAAAAAATTCATAGTATATGATGATGCAGAACCAAGCATTTCATGTGTCTGGAATTTTGATTCAGTTTTGGCAGACGAGCAAATTTTCCTATTTTCCAAACATGGCTGACGATCCCCTTGGCCTGCCACCTAGAAAACAGTAATAGTATTTTATAGATTCAATGGCATTAGAATCTGTCCTCTCGCCCCACCCCCACTCCCTTTCCTACACAAGTGTTAGTCAAGGTGGAGTCAGGTAGACATGGGCATCTCGCTGTTCATCTAGCTCCCAGCGCCATAAACATAAGCTCCAGATAATTGTTAGATTTTTTTTGTTTTTGTTTTGTTTTGTTTATATTCTGTGATATTTATTTTGTGCCAATCGTTGAAGTGGTGAGACAATGTGTGCCGCTTTGGACAGTTTTAACATATTCCAGCCTGGTAGCTGCTTCTGTGTACAGTGTGTAGCTGAAAGGAGGACCTCGAGGTCACTTTATGCATCTAATATTGTACAGTTGATGTATGTATATGTACTTTCCCTTTATGTCCAAGACATAATGCTGCATTTGCTAATCAAAATGAAGCTAGTTCTCCCACTGTGGCATAATGCATCTCTGGATACCGTGGTAGTGTCTCGCTGCTATTAAGACAGGCAGGACTCTCCATGGATACATAGATCCAGCCCCTGGGGTTCCCATTATACCGTTGTGATGTAATGATTCTATTAGTGTGGTCAAGTTTATCACATCTCCCGTTGTGCTATACTCAGTTTCCAATGGGTCACGTGAGCCTGAAATTATCCGGACACTGCATCAACCATCGCGGAATTTCCAAGTAAAATATCTCTTGCAAAATTATGAACGCTTGCAGACACGATTTAATTTTCCTATACCACAATATATCTCTCATAATAACACCAAAAAAAGCAGGTCAGTGCTAAACTAGTGTTGCAATCCTTCCATAGTCATACAAATCAAATGTTCCTAAGCAGTAGTTCCGGGCGAATTTTTATAAGGATTTCTAGGCATCAGTTACCCGTGGGAGTATTACCATGGGATTGTACTTCCCCACTGATGATTCTTTTCTTTGGCCACACCCACACAACAACTCTCCTTAACTACACTCACACAACGACTAACTTTAGCTACACCCATCCACTTTGACCATACACACACAACTTCCCATTTCCCAACTTGCTGTCCTCACAGTCTCGAATAAAAGTCATACAATATTCAGTCTGTTCATTATATCATCTTTCCACGTACACGTATTTATCAAATGTCTTCTAGGCTGTTCCTTCTCTTTCGTGCATTCCTGTATTCTCTGATCCAACTCTCATTCTTTTAATATATTTCCGAGAATCTTAATTCAAGTGTTTACTTTCTCTGACTTGACATGCAGACATATACATGCGGAATTCCTTCAGAGTCTTCCACTCCTCAGAGGGTGAAGCAAAAAGTAACCGAAGTATCTGAGGACAGGAAAGTATTATTCTCTTCTACACAGGTGAAACCCACCTGTGTACAAGGAAACTAAACTCGTCTGTTAATTTATAAACAATTTTTTTCTCCTCTTCTTAAGACGAGCACACCATCTTCCTAAGGCCTTCATTAAACAAATGCTGTGATGGATATTTATTGCCTTAAAACTAATCCTAATTTTTTATCAAAGAGCCCACTGTAAACCTGCCACGCACATGACCCATTTTGAGAAGAGCAGACTCGCTGTGGCTGCTCCACTGACCTGCTGACAGCTCACCTCTACATCCAAGCTGTTTACGAAGCTTAAGTTGGATCCTGTACTGTCTCTGATGCAATGATGGGAAATTTTTATCAACGCGCACTCGCTCACACGCACACGCGCGCGCGCACACACACACACACACACACACACACACACACACACACACACACACACACACACACAATTTATATATCTATATGTGTGTGTGTGTGTGTGTGTGTGACCCCTTTGACACTTCTGTAGAAGAAATTAAGGAAATCCCATAGAGGAAAATGAAAAGAAACGCGTCTAATTATCGTCTATATTTAAATACATCCTGAGGATGTGACTAAGGAACACACAGGTGCCCCTGGTGACTCCATGATGGAGGGAGGGATGTAGTCACCTTGCCCTCTCAAAGATCTTAACATTTGTTAGGTTAATGATATATAGTGTGTATGCAAATAAATGCAAAAGAGAATTTCACTACCAACAATTGCTACGTTGCTGTAACTACCACCCTTCTTGTTATTTCAAGAGAATGGAGAGGTGCTTCAGTGCTCGAAAGGGTTCTTCATCAAAGAATCCGAGATGCTTTACTCTTGGATGAAGCATGATACCTCCCATTCCTCAAGCGCCATGTTAGTCTTATGGGCTTGGTGCTTCCCCATCAGTAGGATAATATGAACATCAGGTCACTGCGGATTCCTCTTTTATTCCTCTAAGTTGTATTTCCTGAGGATATCTTGGAGTACAGACTAATACTTGGAGCTTCAAAAATGCATTATCATGTAGTTGTAAATTTAATGTACAAACAAATTCTTTAAAAATTTCCCATCATTAGCACAAATGCGTTCAGACCACTGAAGAGAAATGAGAGCGAAGAGTGATCAGTGTCACGGATACTGCGGCACAGACCAAACATTGGCTGAGAATCGATTTTTTTTTATTGACACGAAGAATCACTGAACTAACCTGTTAAGGAGGAAGTGGCTTCGCTTCATTTACATGGGGGTTAAAAACTTCCACAGATTGTACAAATATTTCTAAGGTTAACAGAACAACTTATTCCAGTTCTGCTCGAGTTTTCTCACGAAGATTAGACTCAAGTTGAAGCATATGTTCCCAGAAAGGCGTAAGTTTAAGTCGTCTGAACAAACTATGTATAAAATTACGTCCAGTTGTGGAGTGTGATGAACGGCGAGCAGGACTGGATATAGACAAAATACTCACGGTTCCCGCATCATTAAATTTTTTGTTCATATCTCTCCTCTCCAACATGTAAGTCATTGTTTCCAAGTGACGGTGACTGCGCTGCTCCCATGTTATGGTTTATAACTTAAACAGTTTTGTTACTCTAGCAACGATGAGTGTTACAACTTTGTTCCTGAGAGAGTTTCAAATTCCGTTCCTCTACGTGTGTTGATCCATTGACCCTGTACAAGTCCTCTCACCGGTTTTGACAATAACTATTGTGATCAATACTAAAAAAGAGTTAACTTTTTTTCACTTTATGCAACCAGGACAATAACACTGGTTTTATTTGTCTCTTTGAGTGTTCTGTGTAGAGAGAACAGTTGCATCTGTGAGTATGATATGACCAGTTCCTAACATCACAAAGTAAGTGCCCAGCAGATCTGTTTTGGAAACCCCAGAATCAGACAGAGTCGTTCCTCTAATAAGTGTTCTTTATGTATATGAAGATAGTTTACCAACTAAAGGCAGTGTTGGACATATTATGTTTGCTGTGAGTCTGATAAGTTCCACAAATATATTTGATATATTGATTATCCGAATAGGATCTCATATGGGCACTATAAACCAACTTATGAAAATGTGTGTATGTACTCTTCCAGTTTTAAATTTGCGTAATAAAACATCGACTCCTTTCTCTTTCGTTGTTTTGTGTCGCCTTTCCTGTTTACATATTTTGTTTTTGCCTGCTCTCTCCATTTTAATGAAGACATAACCACATGTGCAAAAGTTAATTAAACGCGCATTTAAGAAAATGTCCTTGATAGAATGTAGAGTTGGTTCCTTATCCAGTCCTCAGTTTTTCACCTGATAGAAAATGTTAATGAAAATATTGTTCGTTATAAGCTTTCTGCAGAAATTCTTCGATGCTGAATGTAAAGCATTATTGCCTATTTATGAATGTGAAACAAACAAAGTTACATGCTATGTATGAGTTGCACAGACAGGAAAATCAATGACTTTTATGTTAGATTAAAGAGAGTTCATGTTGAAATCAAACTCAGGCAGTGATCGTTAATGTAGCCACAGAAAAACAATGGTAAAAGGTTGTAAGAAGAAGAATGTTTAATTAGTTGTAAATTTTGTTGGGAAAAAGGTATAATAAGTAGAATGTGCTGTTTGCCCATGAGTGGTAAAATATTTAGAGATTCAGATATGTCCTCCACCACAACTGCACGTTTTCTTTTGGACAAATTATGATTACCTTCCATACTGGCAGCAGATTATGATCACACTGAATCCTATTTCAAAATTAAGTACCATTGGAGGGCCAAAAAAAGAAACATCCAGTCAGGACTTAGTATTATTATTAATAATAATTATTAAAATAATTATAATTATGTCTGGAAACTTTAGCTAATGTTGCTATAGAAACAGTGGCAGATCATGTTGGCTTAGCAACAATAGCAGGTATTGCCATAGCTACAATAGCAGGATCCCTCAAGGGAGGTTTCAAGTTACGGGTGATGGGGCTCTTGATCTAAGGAATTGGACCGGCGCTCCATTTCCTAAAATCGAGTCTGAGTGCCTTCCATTCCCTCAGTCACTGTATGACCCATTTGGGTTTAGTGCTCCTCATGACTGTAATAACAGTGGCTGGTCATGGTGCCATAGCAAAAAGAGGCAGATCACGTTGCCATAACAAACCTAGCAAGTCGTGTTGCTACAGCTGCAGTGATAACCCATAGTAACAGTGGCAGGTTATGTTGATATAGCAAAAGTGGCAGGTCATAATGCTCTAGCAACAGTGAGACGGCATGTTGCCATAGCAAAAATATCAGCTAATGCTGGCCTATCATATCAAAAATTTATTAGGTTTGTAACTATAATTGTTTTATCAGTTGCAAACAAATATAAGAAATTTGATAAATTTGTGTAATATCCTAAATCGAGGCATTATATTTATGAAAATATCATATAATTTATTATATTCCGTCTCCATTCCCCTATAAGTGCACAATGAAACACATTGTGAACAAGAAAGTGGCCATATTGCTGACCGCATACTTTGCATTTAGTTTGATCATCTTTGCGTCTGCCAAAATGCCAAAGGTACTTGTAATCAAGCCTAAACCTGATTACTACAACATCATTGTAAGTTTCTCCATACACATGCTTATCAAAGCTGATGTTATTACAGTGAAAGATCTACTCAAGCTTCTAAAATGGCATTCCTATGAGGAAAAAAATGCTTCATTACGAATTATTATTATATATTTTAATTATTATTATTATTATTATTATTATTATTATTATTATATATTTTAATTATTATTATTATTATTATTATTATTATTATTATTATTATTATTATTATTATTATTATTATGTATTTTATTATTATTATTATTATTATTATTATGTATTTTATTATTATTATTATTATTATTATAATTATTCACATAAACACTAAATCATACGGGTCATTCGGCACTGAAAATAATAATTTATAAAATTTTAAATTAAAGACTGACAAAATAATAACTTCTGCAAAAATCTGTCTATGAGGATTTGCAAAATCAAAAAGCAATATAAAGAAAAATCATGAAAACAGAAACAAAACACGATAATTTAATCACATTCCACTGTTTCTTTAATATTATTATTATTAATGAAAATTTTCTTTCTGATATTAATATTATTCATCGGAGAGCCAAACCGGTAGGGGTCATTCAGTGCCTAGGGGAAATAGGAGGTAATTACGTTCTATTCAGTTCTAAGCAGAACAAAAATATTTTAGTACGAAAGGATTCGATAATTGAAACAGTAAACATTACATTTTAAAATTTATAAGAGTATTTGAGTATAGAAAGTGGCATTCAGGTTCAATTTCTTGAATCAAAAGCCCATCACCGATATCAATGTTCTTGAGGAGAAAGAGAATTACTCTGTACATATTTAAAAATTTGATCATACACGATAATATGAATGTGATAAATAAAACATGATTTTTTTTCAGTTTACCTGTAATTTATAAATAAGATATTTCATTTGCATGTTTAAATGCAAACTCACACACACACACGATAGTAGCGACCAGCGAAGACGCGGAGTAAGAAGTGTAACTCGACACTTGCAACCACAAATAGGTGAGTACACACACACACACACACACACACACACACACACACACACACACACACACACAAACACACACACACACACACACACACACACACACACACACACACACACACACAGGAACCATACACAGTTTTAAGACGAGGTTTGATAAAGCTCATGGAGCGGGGAGAGAGAGGGCCTAGTAGCAACCGGTGAAGAGGCGGGGCCAGGATCTAGGACTCGACCCCTGCAACCACAAATAGGTGAGTACAAATAGGTGAGTACACACACACACACACAAACACAAATACATATATATATATATATATATATATATATATATATATATATATATATATATATATATATATATATATATATATATATATATATATATATATAATGTGTGTGTGTGTGTGTGCAAGAATGGTATATAATACCGACAAGATGAAATTAAGACACATGTGCAACATCTGGGTATCTTTATTGCAGACGTTTCGCCATCCAATGGCTTCATCAATACAAATTCTAGGACATAACTTGAAGACAGAAGTCCTACTGTCTTCAAGCTATGTCCTAGAGTTTGTATTGATAAAGCCACTGGATGGCGAGACGTCTACAATAAAGATACCCAGATGTTGCACATGTGTCTTAATCTCATATATATATATATATATATATATATATATATATATATATATATATATATATATATATATATATATATATATTATCACCAATAAGGAATATGTATCCTTAGTGTTCACTTTATTACTTATTTTAGAAACAAGCAGAAGTAACCCTCATATCTGTCATTCCTTCAAATTGTATTGTCTTTTTTCTTAATTTTTATTAATGTTATCATCAGGAAGAGTGGGAGGTAATCTGGTTTAATCCAAGGAAGGGTAGGGAAGCTCCATTTCCCTGAATCAAGAACTCTTTACCAGCAGCAAAGTATCCATTCCCATTTGAAGAGCTTTTTAAATATATTAAAGATTCTAAAGAGACGTGCAATAAATTCTAACATTGTTACATTCACTGAGAAGCGTTAAGCCCGTAAGGTTGATACTGCATCTGGAAAATGAGTGAAAATCAGGTTAGAGCCGAGGAAGGGGAAGATAGCTCCAATTCCTTGGCTCAAGAGCCTTTATGCATTAATGCACATGACATGAAGAAGAAGGGGAATTCCCATATCGTTATTATGTTTAGTATGAAGTGCTAAACTCGTAGGGGGTCATACATCGCCTGGGGGGAATTGGAGGCAAGCAGGTCCGATTCACGGAAGGGGTAGAAAAGTCCAAATCTTTAGATCAAGAGCCCTTCATCACCATCATGGCATCTCCCATGATGCTCTGTATCCAGTGTAAAGGATGTTACTAATGATTCGAGTGCTTTATTCTTAGCTTCGACTTGTTCCTCATCCTAGTGTTCAAAGACTGAACCTGATAGTTCAGTTCTCTGTGTCTCGAACAAGTGGCAGTAATTTGCACATATTCTGAACAGTATATTTTTCTCGGTGTGTATTCACTGAGAGAATATATCATGTATTTTATTCCCTATATTAGGCATTAAAGTATTGTTGACTGGTGGTGTACAGGTGACATGCAACCTTAATGACCCCTTTTGTGGTTGATAGTATTTACACCCAAATAAACCAGGCAAGCAGTGTCGCAAGCTTATATACACCGAGAGATGTGTCTCTCAGTGTATGTACACTGAGAGACACACACACACCACTGAGAGGTTTCTATAATACATATTTCAGGAATTTAAGCATAACTGACTGGTGGTGAACAATTGACCTGTAACTTTATTGATCATTCAAGTAGTCGATAGGCTTGAAGCCCAGTTCACCCACCAGCCAACCAAGCAGTGTGTGACTTAACAAGTAGTGTCAGAGACCGTGCCAAGGAAGGTTGTATATCGGGAGGTCTATATTTCTCGGTGTATATACACAAAACGTTTACTTTATTCTTTATTTTATGGATTAAGGTGTTCTTGACTGACAGTATTCAGTTTAAAGACCAGTGCTCATGATTGCTAGTTACGAAAGCAACTATACCAGAGAAGGAAGCAGTGACGACACAAACTAAGAGGTTGGGGAGGTGAAGGAGGTTCCAGGTAAGTGTGAGTGCGTCTGACACATGACTTATTACAAGCAGTTACTTGATGTTGGTGAAAAGTTAATAATCCAAGCGTAATGTTGTATGACCATTTTGGGTTCTGGCGCTTAACTTCATTATCATGATCATTAGTATATCATATATCATTATTATGCTTATCAGTATCACCATTATCTTAATTATTTATTTTGATTATTATCCATATTAATTATCCTTATAATAATATTACTATTTTCTTTATTATTATTATTATTTTTATTACTATATTATTTTTATTACTATATTTGTATTACTATTATTTTTATTTATTTATTTTATTATTATTATTATTATTATTATTATTATTATTATTATTTTAGATCCAAGGAAGTGAAGTTTACTTTTTCTTCAGATCTAACCTCATTGCTTCCCATTTCCTAGGTGATATATGCTATTAGGGACTTCGTGTTTTGCTTTGATTGAAATAATTTAATTACAAGGATCTTGGAGCGATGTTGAACCTTGACTGCCTCTGTCAATTACAACAGTTTAGATACAAAAAAATATTGAACTAAGATTAATAAAGCATATACAGCATACTTAAACATACGCATACTGTATACATACCCAATTATCCTCTAACATTTTTAATGTCAACTGAAAAAAGTAATGCAAACTGATATATTGGGCCTAGGTTGCATAAATATCTTAGTACAATAAATCCCTCTCCTCCACTACTTCAGCTTCACAAACTCCCATGTAGTGTCGGTGAAGCGAGGAAATTAGTAGTTTTAAATATATGATGAATGGATGTACCAGTGGGTGTGACTGGGTGGTAACTGGACATACACAGCACACATTCCGATGTTTATTTTTATTAAGACTGGCATTCATATTATCGTGTAACCAATTCCATTCCTTAATCGTTGTATAATAAATGCTTGAGACCTAGCCATGTACATGTTACAGGGAAATATGATCTAGTATTGTCAGCCAGTCTGAACTGGGAAATGGTTTTTCTTCAATACTTTTTGCGCTTCTCCAGGAATAATGACCCATATGGGTTTACCACTCGTTATGATTATATAATTCTACTGGAAAAAATACTTATATACTATTCAAAATTACGAACAGAAAAAACACGTTTACCGGGCTCTATGATGTCTCGTGCCACGTGACCTTGTAGCAAAATCTCTTACTTCACACGGTGAGTGTCCGGGTTCGATTCCCTGCGAAGGGGTGGAAACATTGGACGTATTTCCATACACCGGTTGTCTACGTTCACCCATCAGTTAAATGGGCACTTGAGTTAGTTGACTAGTGTAGGTCGCATCCTGGGACAAAACTGACCTAATTTGCCCGAAATGCTCTGCATAACAAGTGGCTTTTTATACAGCAGTATGTCATTGATGTCAACTAGGCCTGTATACCTTGTACTTGTAGCAAATGATATTATTATGGTTTAGTAGTTGGTAGGGGACTCATCTGGCCCACTGAGGGACAGGGGTTCGATCCCCCACCAATCAATAATAATAACAAAAAGAAGAATATCGTTATTTCTTCAAGTACATGTGCATAGTATACAGGCCTAGCTGACATCAGTGACATACTACTATATAGAGAGCCGCTTGTTATGCAGAGCATTTCGTGCAAATTAGGTAAATTTTGTCACAGGATGCGACCCACACCATTCGACTAACTCTCAAGTACCCATTTAACTGATGGGAACATAGACAACTGGTGTAAAGAAATACGTTCAACGTTTCTACCCTCGCAGGGAATCGAACCCAGCCCCCTCGCCGTGTGAAGCGAGAGCTTTAGCCACCAGGCCATGGGCATGTATTCTTACATCTGCTGCCCCTGTTCAACTAGCAGCAAGTATCCTTGGCGACGTGCACACCTTACACACTGAGTGTCAGTGGTTCAATCCCCGGCATGGGTGGAAACGTTGGGCATGTTTCCTTGCACCTGCTGACTTTATTAGGTTATCCTAGGTGGTTATCCCTCCAGGTCACATCCTGGAGAAGAGCATTAAGGAGCCTTAGTGGAAATAGTCCTCTATGACATCCTAACTTTAATAAGTTAGGACACTAACTTAGTATGTATGAACACAAATCCTATCAGCCTATCTTCAGACTGCATGTACTCCTACGCATTACAGATTCGAACCTTAATTATTACTCATGACTTAAAACTACCTATGCTATACAGGGACAATGTATAGAACTCTTATCAAAATGAGTTATAACACCATTGTACAATATAGCTACCGTGTCATATTAAACCCCAATGGAAATAAGTCATTCTGACTTTTTTTGGTTATCCTAGGTTCTCTACACATATGCTGCTATGTATGATAATCTATGTAACTGTATTTGTGTTTACCTGCATAAACTTACCTACAAGAACTATTTATCAAATTCAACCCTTAAGATGAATGGTTTTCTTTCACACGCGATGGCTTTATAAATAATGTAATGAAACCTGGCAGCCTGCGATGGGAAACTTAGCTAACGCGAAGAAGCTATCAAGCATTCCAGTTTGGAATGCTTGATAGCGGAACTTATGTTAGTCCCATATGGACTGCCCTTTTTGGATGACATGTCATACATATTTTATTGGAATATTCGATTTCATAATCGAATATTTACAAAGGGTAGGAATATTTACGTAACAATTTCAAGCAACATAATTTGTGCTGTAACATCTCTAAATAAATGAAATGTTTCATACCAATACGAATAGTGTAGTAATCAGGTAAACAGCGTGCTCGGCACCACTCCTAAGATTCTCAGATTGTATTGAAGGTCCAATAGTTTTTTTTTTTTTTTTTACCAATTGATCCATTCATCAGCGAATATACCAACTTCATTTCAGGCGCCTTCAACATTAATTTATTTAATCTAACCTCGTAAAATGTCATATACAAACCACTTGCCTCCGATTTTCTACATTAGCCATGACTTTTTCCCTACTGTTTGCTGTAAGTTTTGATTTAGGTAATACAAAACACAAAACATTTACTAATTTCTTCGTCACACACACTTCATTATGTATTTCGGTGAAAGACTCTTAATCTATGGAAATACTTTTCTTCCCCTTTCATCAAACCTAATTAGTCCCGTTTCGCGGAGGCTGTACGACTCCTTACGGTTTAGTGCTTCCCCGTAATTATAAGAAAAATTCTTCACCCCTTACCACCACCTTAGTTTCCCATTTTTCACCTCGATCATGCTGCGCCGCATGCTCAATAGTGGCTTAGAAATTTTTATGAATATAACAGTTATTATGTCAACACATGACAAGCAACATAAGTGAATAAGAATGGACATATTCGAGTGAAGGTTGCATGCATGATGCAATGTAACTAAAGAGTGGTCTCTAGATGTTAGCGAGGGGCTCGTGATCCACAGGAAGAACTCATTGGTTGACTGGTTAATTGGGCTTAAAGCCTATCACCTACACGAGTTTCATTTATACTACATGTCACCTGTTTACCGCTAGTCAAGAATACTACCTTAGGAATTAAAGTAAACTTTCAGCTTAGTTGGGATCATTCTCGGCTCACAATGAGGGACACGGGTGAAAAGTTGGGAAGAATATAAAGACTCCGCCCCCAACGACGCACTGACTTTATTAGCGCTTCCTGGGTTACAAAACCTCTTGGTGCGGTGTGTAAATTCGTCGATACCTCAAGATAATCAAATTTAGAAAATCTACAAATGGTTTTAAAGGCGAGTATAAATTTGTGCAAGGATTTCGAGGGCACCATACCTGTACACACACACACACACACACACACACACACACACACACACACACACACACACACACACACACACACACACACACTCGTGGAGGAGTCACGCGGTTTGAGCTCGTGTTTTGGTGGTAATATCTGATTGTGCCATAAGGAATAGAGTGTGGGATATAGGCGTGTGCACGCATAAGAGTGCATATAATCACTTAAGCCCCGAAAAAAGGAAATATAAGTGATCATGGAAAAGAAAACGAAGGAAATAGTGACTAAGTGTTTAGTGGGGGCCGTTGGAAGGAAGATGAACGGTTGTATCAGGCCTAAATAGTGTTGCCATAATAACGCAGTGGGGTATTTGAAGAATAAGTGCGACTCAAGACCAGGGAGATAAGAGATATGTATAGATGTGTCGGTAAATACAGTGAGTCAAAAAATTAGATGAGCTAGAGACTATAGTGCATACAGGAAGTTAATGGAAAAATTATGGAGAAGCATCAAGCATCTTCAACTTCTGGGACAGGACGGACCCGCAACGTTACTCCACTGCCAGCCGCAAGTAATATTCACCTAGTTTGAGTTGCATGGGGTCAGTAATACCTCTGTCTAGCTGGAATTGGGGGTCACTCTCCTCGAGCTATCAGAATTAGAATAAGCAGCATTTACTGGCATTTAATAGAATTTAGAGGTAGCGGCATACAGGCGAAGCCTAGTGTATTTATTTTTGAACATAATTTTAAACACACAAGACAGTACAGTGGGAACCAAGAGATCGGGTACATATGCAATACATATGTAGTACATACGTGGGAAATAAGGACTGTTTACATAAACATGCACACACACTAGGTGAGAACAGGGTCTGCTGTTAGGCACTTGAATAGCTGTAGCGCACACACACACACACACACACACACACACACACACACACACACACATATACAGGATTTCACACCTTCCTGTGAAGTGACCCTCTAACCCTTTCTTCCCCCCCCCTCTCTCTCTCCCTCTCCTCCTCTCTCTTCCTCTCTCTCTTCCTCTCTCTCTTCCTCTCTTCCTCTCACTCTTTCTTCCTCTCTCTCTCTCCCTCTCTCTTCCTCTCTTACTCTCTTCCTCTCTCTCTTCCTCTTCTTTTCTCTCTCTTCCCTTGTCACTCCCCCCTCTCTCTCTCACCTTTTCCCTCTCACTTTCTCCCCCCTTTCCCTTCTTTCCCCTCTCTCCTTCTACCCTCCCCTTCTCTCTCTTTCTCCCTCTCTCTCACTCTCTCCCCTCTTTCTTTTTCTCTTTCTCTTTCACTAAAAAAAAAAAATGGTTGGGACTTGCAGGAATCAGGGATCAGATGACAATGGTACTGGTAGGGAGGAATGGATGGAGGAGCAGTGGAAAAGGATAGAGCAAGAATGGGAGAGAAAATTAGGAGAGCTTTCTGAAAAAATGGAGAAAGAGCTCTCTGTGAAATGGGAAAAGAGGTTGGAGAAGGAGACGAAGAATTGGGAGGCACAAGTCGAAACTGCAGTAGCCAGGGTAAAGGTCCTAGAATTTGAGGTAAACAGGCTGAAGCAAGTCTCAGGGGTAGTGACCAGAGAAGACACACCATATGAAGCTGAGAGGCTGAACAGGAAGGCAGGAGATATGAATTATGCTAAGGTCATATCAGCCTGCAAAGAAGGGCCAGGGAGTGGAAGGGAAGAGCAGATGGGTGCAGATGGAGAGGGAGATAGGTCGAATGCTGAGGCACAACCATGCTACCAAGAGCCACTGGAAAAAATCAAGGGAGAAAATGACCACATACAGACAGGAACCAGAGTCACAGAGGGAGAGGCAATGGGAGGAGGAAAGGGCAAAATCAGTGTTTATCCATGGGCTTCGGGAGAGAGAGGAAAGGACACACACTGAAAGACGGCAGGAAGAAAGAAAGATTGAGAAAATCATCATGGAAATAGGGGGAGAAGACATGGACGAGATTGTAAATTTTCAAAGAATAGGGGGGTACTTGAAGGGGAGAAACCGACCGATCAAGCTGATTCTCAGGACAGAAACAGTGCGGAACAGGATCCTCCAAGAGAAACCATAGTTGAAAAGCTTGGAAGAGTGCAAGAAGGTGTTCCTAGACAGAGACAGAACACACAGAGAGACAGCAGCTGAGGGAGAGGCCAAAAAAGCAAAAGGAGCTAGGAAAGGAGACAAGGATGGAACCAGCAGAGGTCAGTCAGAGCAGAACAGAGCAGCAAGGGCAAGCGCGCACACAACTATACTCAGAACCCCACAACCTATCACACGATCCCAACACACAATACAATCCATACCCACAGCTTCCACCCAACCCCCAACAATAGAATCCCACAGTATGCTACCAGGTCTCCCACCCCCACAGGCCCCCCAAACCACAGTGTTGGAAAGGAAACTAAAGGTATGGTACACAAACGCTGATGGAATAATAAACAAGTGGGAAGAGTGGCATGAAAGAGTCAAAGAGGCATCACCAGACATCATAGCGATCACAGAAACCAAGCTTACAGGTATGATAACAGATGCCATCTTTCCAACGGGATACCAGATCCTAAGGAAAGACAGAAGGAACAGGGGGGGTGGAGGAGTGGCATTGCAGATCAAACACCGATGAAATTTTGATGAGCTGGAGAGAGGAGACAGCGGAGAAGAAAGTGATTGCATAGCAGGAATGCTTCACTCTGGAGGTCCCAAGGTGATAATTGCAGTGATGTATAACCCACCACAGAACAGCAGGAGGCCAAGGCAAGAGTATGACGAGAGCAATAGAGCGATGGTTGACACACTGGCTATAGTGGCCAGAAGAGCTCATGCATGCAGGGCAAAGCTCCTGATCATGGGCAACTTTAACCACAAGGAGATCGAATGGGAGAACTTGGAGCCACATGGGGGCCAAGATACATGGAGGGCTAAGATGATGAAGGTGGTACTGGAAAACTTCATGTACCAACACGTAAGGGACACTACAAGAGAGAGAGGAGAGGATGAACCAGCAAGACTGGACTTAGTATTCACCTTGAGTAGTGCAGATATTGAGGACATCACATATGAAAGACCCCTTGGGGCCAGCGATCATGTGGTTTTGAGCTTCGAATACACAGTAGAGCTACAAGTGGAGGGGGAAGCTGGAAGGCCAGGACAAATGAAACCAAACTACAGGAAAGGGGACTACATAGGAATGAACAACTTCCTGAATGAGGTTCAGTGGGACAGAGAACTGGCAGGGAAGCCAGTTAATGAGATGATGGAATATGTAGCAATAATGTGCAAGGAGGCTGAGGAGAGGTTTGTACCCAAGGGTAACAGAAATAATGAAAATGCCAGGATGAGCCCATGGTTCACCCAAAGATGCAAGGAGGCAAAAACCAAGTGTGCTAGGGAATGGAAGAAATATAGAAGGCAAAGGACCCAGGAGAATAAGGAGATCAGTCGTAGAGCCAGAAACGAATATACACAGATAAGAAGGGAGGCCCAACGTCAATATGAAAACGACATTGCAGCAAAAGCCAAATCTGACCAGAAGCTATTATACAGCCACAGCAGGAAGAAAACAACCGTCAAGGACCAGGTAATCAGGCTAAGGAAGGAAGGAGAGACAACAGGAAATGACAGTGAAGTATGTGAGGAACTCAAGAGATTCAAAGAAGTGTTCACAGAGGAGACAGAAGGGGCTCCAGAAAGACGGAGAGGTGGGGTACACCACCATGTGCTGGACACAGTACGCACAACCGAGGAAGAAGTGAAAAGGCTTCTGAGTGAGCTAGATACCTTAAAGGCAATGGGGCCAGATAACATGTCTCCATGGGTCCTGAGACAGGGAGCAGAGGTGCTATGTGTACCCCTAACAACAATATTCAATACATCTATCGAAACAGGGAGATTACCTGAGGCATGGAAGACAGCTAATGTGGTCCCAATCTTTAAAAAAGGAGACAGACATGAAGCACTAAACTACAGACCAGTGCCACTGACATGTATAGCATGCAAAATCATGGAAAAGATTGCCAGGAGAAGAGTGGTGGAACATCTAGAAAGGAATGATCTCATCACCAGCAGCCAACATGGTTTCAGAGACGGGAAATCCGGTGTCACAAACCTACTGGAGTTCTATGACATGGTGACAGCAGTAAGACAAGAGAGAGAGGGGTGGGTGGATTGCATTTTCTTGGACTGCAAGAAGGCGTTTGACACAGTACCACACAAGAGATTAGTGCAAAAACTGGAGGACCAAGCATGGATAACAGGGAAGGCACTGCAATGGATCAGGGAATACTTGTCAGGAAGACAGCAGCGAGTAATGGTACGTGGCGAGGTGTCAGAGTGGGCACCTGTGACCAGCGGGGTCCCACAGGGGTCAGTCCTAGGACCAGTGCTGCTTCTGGTATTTGTGAACGACATGACGGAAGGAATAAACTCCGAGGTGTCCCTGTTTGCAGATGACGTGAAGTTGATGAGAAGAATTCATTCGATCGAAGACCAGGCAGAAATACAAAAGGATCTGGACAGGCTGCAGACCTGGTCCAGAAACTGGCTCCTGGAATTCAATCCCACCAAGTGCAAAGTCATGAAGATTGGGGAAGGGCAAAGAAGACCGCAGACGGAGTACAGTCTAGGGGGCCAGAGACTACAAACATCACTCAAGGAAAAAGATCTTGGGGTGAGTATAACACCAGGCACATCTCCTGAAGCGCACATCAATCAAATAATTGCTGCAGCATATGGGCGCCTGGCAAACCTCAGAACAGCATTCCAACACCTAATAAGGAATCGTTCAGGACCCTGTACACCGTGTACGTTAGGCCCATATTGGAGTATGCGGCGCCAGTTTGGAACCCACACCTAGCCAAGCATGTAAAGAAACTAGAGAAAGTGTAAAGGTTTGCAACAAGACTAGTCCCAGAGTTAAGAGGTATGTCCTATGAGGAGAGATTAAGGGAAATCAACCTGACGACACTGGAGGACAGGAGAGATAGGGGGGACATGATAACGACTTACAAAATACTGAGAGGAATTGACAAGGTGGACATAGACAGGATGTTCCAGAGACTCGACACAGCAACACGGGGGGACAGTAGTTGGAAGCTGAAGACACAGGTGAATCAAAGGGATGTTAGGAAGTATTTCTTCAGCCACAGAGTAGTCAGGAAGTGGAATAGTTTGGGAAGCGATGTAGTGGAGGCAGGATCCATACATAGCTTTAAGCAGAGGTACGATGAAGCTCATGGTTCAGGGAGAGTGACCTAGTAGCGACCAGTGACGAGGCGGGGCCAGGAGCTTGGACTCGACCCCTGCAACCTCAACTAGGTGAGTACACACACACACACACTATATATATATATATATATATATATATATATATATATATATATATATATATATATATATATATATATATATATATATATATTATTGTAACCGTGAACGAGTGGTATAGATCAGTAACAACACTGCGCTAGCCAAGGATTCGAACCCATGTTTAATTTACATAAAGCCGAAATTGATTTTACATTTTTTTTGGATCGTATCCTACGGAAGAAAATTTAAGGGTCCCCAAGGTACTGGATCTATCCCCCCTTGGATCGTTGTTTATTAATTGAACCTTTACCTCCACGGGTTTAATACTTCCCATCTTATTTATTTATTTAATTTATTTGGACATGATACATGGTTGTACAAAGAAATATAGTGGTTGGGTGTACATGCCAAAAGCCCGTTGTATGCAGAGCATTATGAGCAGGCTTAAAATTAACTTAAGATTTACTCAGCAATGATATATTCAGTGGTAAAAATTACAGTAAACAAATTACATGAAGTATAAACGAGTATTTCAAATAAGGAGCATTGAAGTTGTACAAATTTGTAGCATAACTATGTATAATAATAATTGGATTGCGTTAATCTGTGTTATTAAGACAACTGTAATCACTCAAAACTTATTTAATTGTACTTGTGAGTAAGTGTACCTAAATGCTAACACTATTAGTGTAATTATGTAGTGTACCAGTAACTATGTGGTTTTCTTTCAAAACGATTTCACAGAAAATGATGTACCCTCGCATCACTGGGGACACTATGGAATAGCTAAAAATTTAAAAATTTCTGTAGATTATTAACCTTGAGATAAGATGTTCGGATTTTGAACCTGAAGTGTTATCCACCCAAAATAACCCAGTAAAGTCCGTGTGTCAATGGAAACTCTGAGTTATGACCCCAATGGAAATAAGTCACTTTGTCCGACTTTTTAGGGTTATCCTAGGTTCTCTACACATGTGCTGCTATGTAAGGTAAGATTTCGTTCTGATTTTTAACCCCACAGGGTTATCCACCTAGGATAACCCAAGAAAGGCAGTGCATCATCGAGGGCTGTCTTATTTCCACTGGGGTCCTCAATCTTGTCCCCCAAGATACGACCCACACCAGCAGACTAACACCCAGGTACCTACTTGCTGCTGGGTGAACAGGACAACAGGTGTAAGGTAACGCGTCGAAATGTTTCTACCCCACCAGGAATCGAACCCGGGCCCTCCGTGTGTGAAGCGAGAGCTTTGCCAGCCAGGCCATAGGGTCACCTATGATAATCTATATAACTGCATTTGTGCATACCTAAATAAACTTATCCCAGGATGCGGCCCACAACAGTCGACTAACACAGACGTACTTCTGTGTGAACATGGGCAACAAGTGCCTTGGAGAATTAACCAGTGAAAACAGTTGTGGTAAACTGAAGACATTTTAAATAGGGAAGACGTTAATTTTGCTACGTTTCTCCCGTATTGGGATTTTTTTGAAGAACTTGACAAACCTCTTCCTCTTCCCCCCTCGTCCCCCCCATGTCATTGTACTCAGTGTACGTCGGGCCCAAATTGTATTATGCAACACCAACATGGACCCCCACACCTGGTCAATCACATCAAGAAACTGGAAAAGGTGCAAAGGTATGCAACAAAACTGGACCCCGGAGATTAGGAATATATCCTTTGAGGAGAGGTTAAGGGACATTGGATGACAGGACTAGTGGTTATATGATAATGACGTACAAAATATTGAGAGGAATTGATAAGGTGAACATGTACAGAATGTTTGAGATGCTTTACAGGAACAAAAGGGCACAACTGGAAGTTGATAAGTTATAGGTATGTTAGGAAGTATTTCTTCAGTTTTAGAGTAGTCAGGAAATGGAACAATCTGGAGAGTGTACATATTAATTGAGACTGATGAAATAAGACATTTGGAAAATTAATGCTTATTTGAAAAATGCACAGCAATGATATGACAATTGATTTAACAAGAAATACGAATAACCGTTGCCTCTATAAGCAAGTTCGTCGTCGTGGTACCAGGTCATAATAACTGCCGCAAATACCTTCACAGTTGAACAGTCCTGTTTCACGATCCTCCGTTTGGTTATTGCCCATAGATTCATAATTGGGTAGAGGTCAGGATAGTTTCCAGGCCAATTTAGAAAGCTTAATTAACCCATTTTCCTTGAAGAGTTTCAGCATTTTTCTGGAAGTCTGGCATGGAGCAAGATCCTGCTGGAAAATGCTTTCTCCATCAGAAAAGTCTCTATCTACAATGGGAAGCAAATGCGTTAACAGGATTGCTTTGTATTTGTTACTGTTCTTCGTTCCTTCAACATTTACAAGCCGTCAAGGGCATTAAGCAGTAAAACTACCCCAAAACATCTTTTTAGGTTGGTGTTTTGCTCCGTCTCTGCCACTGATCTGTACCCACGTAATTCACAATGCGCCTCATATGAAAATATTAACTCTTCTCACATTCATCTGTCGTCCATCCCTTAAAATCGAGTGCTCTCCGCAGCCAGGTTTTCTTCATAGCAGCAGTCAATAATTGTTTCTTTACCGACTGTTTGGTAGTTCTGCCAGCTTCAAGGAGCCATCGTCGAACAGTTGAAAGAATCAACATTTACGCCAGCTGAAGCCAAATCTCTCTGTAGATCTTTGCTGGCTTTCTTGGGATTCTTCACACTATTTCTTATGAAAACCTTGTCTTCGTGAGATATTGTCTTGCGTTTTCTTGCACATCTTCCTCGACGTAGTGTTCCACAATCATCAATGTCGTCAGCTCTCTTCATTTACGGCGATACGTGATACTCAAATCAGCATATTTTCTAAGGGTTACAATACTTGCATGCTTTCTAGGTGCAACATCCATCACGAATTTCAGCAGTAATCATGAACTGGAGGAGAGAATTTGGCGAGACAACATTCACTCATGGAACACGCTTTCAGGAATAGAGCTTTTGAAGACGGGAGTAGACCCAGTACCGACCAGCTACACACACACACACACACACACACACACACACACACACACACACACACACACTCACACTCACACTCACACTCACACTCACACTCACACTCTCACACACACTCACACACACACACTCACACACACACTGGTCACAAACCGGGCCGCGGGGTCGTTGACCCCCGAAACCCTCTCTAAGTATACACTCCAGGTATACACACATACATGCACACAAACATGCATGCACATACACACGCACATACACATATACAATAATAAATACAGTATATATACACATACACACAGGGTATACAAATTCTAACCAGACAATAGAGCGAGAAAGTAATGTGAAGGACCTGGGAGTGATAATGTCAGAGGATCTCGCCTTCAAAGACCACAACAGTGTATCTACCGCATGTGCTAAGTAAATGATAGGATGGATAATGAAAACATTCAAAACTAGGGATGCCAAACCAATGATGATTCTCTTCAAATCGCTTGTTCTCTCTAGGCTGGAATACTGCTATACACTAACTGACCCCTTCATGGCAGCCGAAATTGCTGACCTGAAGAGTGTACATAGAACTTTCACGGCACACACAAGTACGATAAGGGACCTAAATTACAGGGAACGGTTGAAATCCCTTGCTTTGTATTCCCTGGCACGCAGGCGAAAGAGATGCATGATAATATACACTAGGAAATTTCTAGAGTGACTAGTTCCAAACTTGCACACGAAAATCACTTCATATGAAAGCAAAAGACTCGGCAGGAGATGCAACATTCCCCCAATGAAAAGCAGGGGCGCTACTAATACCCTGAGAGATATCACAATAAGTGTGCGGAGTCAAAGACTGTTCAACTGCCTCCCAGCATACATAAGAGAAATTACCAATAGACCCATGGCAGTCTTCAAGAAGGCACTGCACAGGCACCTAAAGTCAGTACCTGACCAACTGGGTTCTGATTCGTAAGCCAGTTTGAATGTGGTCAGCAGTAACAGCCTGGTTGATCAGACCCTGATCCACCACGAGGCCTGGTCTCAGACCGAGCCGCGGGGGCGTTGACTCTCGAAACCCTCTCCAGGTGTGTGTGTAATATTTATTATAGATATATGTCGATCGTGTAAGAAAATGTGTAAAGTGTACTAGGGACTCAACACACATGCATGAATAATTACCTATACAATACAAATTCATTCACACATTCTGTTTATGCTCCTTCAGCAACGCAGCAGAGTTCCATTGTACGAATGGAACTCCGAGATGTGGCACCACCGTAAGCTCACTATGTGGGTTCCAGTTTAAATCTCTCTGGTTTAGAGTGACTTTAATTTTGTTGAACGCATTTTCTTTGATAATATCTAATGCCGCCTCTGTTTGCATTGACATATTTTCTTGGCATGGATGATTAACTGATACTGATATATTGACACATTCAGACATTGCATAAAGGCGCTTTGAAGGGATGACACACGAAAGAAGTTTTGTGTTGACAAAATGCTGCCCGGCACCTGATATGCGGGGGTGGGGGGGGGGGGGGAATGAGGATGTCGGGGCGATGAGGCAGGTAACACAAGTCAGTGCAGGCTTAGACGGCATGGGAGACTACGTTCCGTGATGTAATTCACCTCATTATCTTAAGAAGTATGTAACAAAGTGCACAAATGATTCTTTTGAAGTTGTGCACGAAGACTTCTATCTTGTGTGTATATTAATCTTGGCACGAGTTGAAAGAATCTGGAGAACAGTTGTGTGTGGTGTTAACGGAGAGCCTCAACCTTGTGTGTTGAACCCCTAAGGCACACCACAGCAAGTCAATCGTCACAAATTTTTCATTGTGGTTAACTGAACAACTTAAATTACAAAGGTGAGAGGGAGAGATAGTACTAACATCTGTGTATGGTATTTACAATTTTTTTATTATAAATCATAAAAATGCATTACAACAAAAAATAAGAAACCTCTGAACCCGTTATGAATGTGTATATATAAATGTATATGTATAAATGTATGTATATATATGTATAAATGTATGTATATATGTGTATGTATAAATGTATGTACATTATGTATGTATATTTGAATGTATAGATGTATGTACAGTTTGTGTACGCGCGTGTATGCGTCTGAGCGCACCCAAACTTTTATATAAGTGGACGTTATCTATCACTACAGGTATCACCCTCTTAATGAAATTAAAGCAAACAAAAATATTCTTAAATAAACACGACAATGTCTGGATTATATCTGGAAGAAATAGTTTATAAGTTACCTCCTAAAATTCTTCCTATATACCTATTCACCAATCTATATATCTATTTCTCATCCTACCCCACCTACCACACTATCAAGAAGACTCATCCTCCGGGAACAATATAAGGAGGCCCCCGCCCACCCATCCACCCGGTGATCTCAACGCTGCCCCGACCAGGTACTGATCCAACCCTCCCACGCACCAAGACACACACACACCCTCTCCTCACGGGTTCATTAAATAAGAAAAGCTTTTCGAATGTCTCTGTACACTTTTTATACTTCCAGCCAGCCCCTACGTACTCAACACACCTTCATTAAATACTTTCCTCATACTTACTCAAATGTACAGTAAACCTGATACACTCTGGCACGTATCATGAATCCTTAAAATGATCATAATTACTGATTGATAAGCTGTGGTTATGCGTAAATATACACATTTACACAAAGATGCAATGTTGCACATAGGCACTTATCCAAAACGTATATTATCAAGCAATATATTGAACAGGGAAATATGCATCAACAATTGAACGTGAATATACATGTAAATAAGTGAATCGAATACAGAAAACATATTTACACAGGTAAACAAAAAAGTCATTCACACACAAATCATATCCAAGCACAATAGTAGACACGTCTAATGTTCCACTCCCAAAAAAAAAAAAGATACATTTAAGCACATTCAAACACCCGACACGAATATTCAGGTATTCAAATGTAACTTTCACGCCAAGTGAAAATTATCAAGAGCGGTTTAGAACAAATTAATAAAATATCAACCTTTGTTTTTCCTGGAAAATGTCAGGCGTTGTCCACATGCCAAAATAGATGCCAAGGGCAGCAAGGAAACCAGACTAGAAAGCAGAAATAATAATGCTGATTGAAATTAGTGGTAATCATTAGGCTGATAATGACAGAAAAATGCATGGCCAAAACTGTTGCAATATTACTGGGTCATCAATGCATATGGAATCGAGCTTTGTGACAGGGGAAATAAAATATCTCGCGAAACCTATAAATAGTATTTAAAGAAGGCAAAAGTAGTAGTAACATAAGTGCGCCCGTGCGTGTGCATGGGAGATCATTAGAGTGCGCCCTCCCTCTACTACCCTTCTAAATCTATGATTCACTCATGAAGGCTAGAGCAATCAAGTATGAAATACCAGGGTGTTCACTTACATCCTCTTCTCTTCCCCTTCTTTCTTCCCCTGCCTCCCCCTTGTCCCCGACCACCTCCTTCCTTATCCCATTCTTTCCTCCCATCATCCCTTTTCTCTCCCGCCCTCCTCCCCCCCCCCCCATCCTCCTCATCCATTAAGGTCATTTGATCCAGTGACAGATTAACCCAAGCATTAGATCCTGAAGTGACTCCCTTTGTTTTTCTCTCGATATGCTTTTCTTCATTCCTCTTAAGCTTCTTTTTCTCCAATTTCCATTCCCTATCAATCTATTGGTTTCCTTTTCTCAATGCCTATTAGATTTCTTAATTATTTTTCAACTTCCTCTTCATCCATTTCCTCTTTTAGCTTTACTTTCTCAGTTGATCAACTTCTTAAACAATTTACAGCTTTCCTCATGGTAAGTTTTCTTGATCCTTGTCTTAAGCATCCTATCTCAAACTAGGCTGTCTAGATTAATCGAGGATCCTTTAAGCTATAGTCAACCTACTAGTTGATAATAATAATTGGCTAACCAGTTACATTTAATATTTGGAGGCAGAGAAATTCGTACTTTTCATTCCCAATAACGCAACAAGACTACGATTTACGGATTATGTCCATATTATTTTTGCCTAGGTGACTCAACATAAACATCAACATTTCGCCCCCCAGAAACTTTGTCCATCTGATACAGTGACACTTGAGCAATGTTTTTTCTAATAGTGAATCTAGTGGCAAGGCTCACTAGTGGAAATGGGTCTGGTAGAGAGATATTGCAATAGTTGGAGAGACTTCCACTTTCCTACAAGGACACTAGTAGTCGATCTAGTAGTGGAACCAGTGGAAGAAGTAGAGCAATGCAGCATTAGCGAACGTGGTCATATGTGGGCGAGGCCCATTAGTGGAAGTAGATCTGACCGATAAGGTGGGCCAGAGTCTTGTCAATCGAGTTGCAAAATTTTTGTGTTCCCTCTCTAAAGATTTCACGGTGTTACTGTGTCTGATAAGTATATTTAGATCAAAGGTTTATAATACAGACGTGTTGAATAAGACACATATGCAACAGGTGTTGTACATGTAATCCGACACTTTGTCACGGAGGTTGACGATACACTGGTCAGTTGGGATGTGGATGAACAGCAAAACATCCAACCTGACGAGTTTCTCTTCCATTATGAGTCCCTGATCCTGGATAGGACTAGATCACCGGAGGGGCAAAGGCGTTCCATAATCAGTCTTTTTATCAAGACATTTTCGTTCACTAAAGCCCTAACGATTTACGATAATTACCTGCTACAAAAACAGTCATACCGTCGCTAGTGGTTTTTGGTGTACTCGTGACAGAATCACATTCATAATAATAATATATCTTTATTTCTACAAGCACATATACAAGAAATACAGGTCTAGCTGACATCAATGACATACTACTATATAAAAAAGCTGATTGTTATACTCTCAGAGCATTTCGGGCAAATTAGATCAGTTTTGTCCCAGGATGCTGCCCACACCAGTTGACTAATTCCAAGGTATCCATTTTACTGATGGGTGAACATAGACAACCGATGTAAAGGAACACGCCCAGTGCTTCTACCCTCGCAGAGAATCGAACCCAGACCCTCGCCGTGTGAAGCGAGAGCTTTAGCCACCAGGCCACGGGGCACCAAAATTCGTCTGACAATACAGCAAAAAATATATATAGTACTTTCGACAGCAGTTTCCTTGACTATCTTCAGCTTTAATTCTTTCTTGCAGACCAATTTTCATTCATTTTAGCTAGTATCATCATCCTTGTTCTGAGAATGATTCTTCTGTCTAAGAAGCTGTATCTCCTTCCTAGCTTCCTGCATCTGTCTTTACCTGAAGGAACAGACGTTTTGAAAAGGCATCATTAACACCTCAATAATACTAGTACTGAAAATCGGCAAAGCACGTTTTCAATGGACACTGGTCAACTCGCTACTGGACATTGGACAGCTCACTACTGTTGATAATCCTGCGCTATTCATAGAAACAGCCACAACAACTTGATGGAATAGCGTGAAGCCAAATCAATAATCAAAGATGAGAATTTGTAGATTTGTCGTTGCCTGGAAGCTAAGGTAGTTCAGTTTTGCAGAACACTGGAAGCTTCATTCCTCAAGAGTTTTAACTGTATTGATATTAGACAGTCTGGTTTACAATTTGAAGAACCACGCATAGAATTTACCTGATTCCCGAGTACTTTACATATTTTTTTTTTCTCTGTATTGGATTAAGAACGCCTCTAACTGGGAAAAACTTACAGGAATAACTGTCGTATTTCTTTGAAAACGGAATCTTCGGTCAGACGACTGGTTAAGAATTAGAAGTTTACAAATAAAAGATAAACATAAATAATAGGGGATATTACAGTTAGTTGATAATGTGAGAAATCACGAAAGCGCTTGAAAATTCGCTTTTTTCAGTGGTGGTTCTGCATAAATAATAGAGGATATAAACAAGATGCTAAAGATATGTAAAAACGACAGCCCGAGTTACTATTGACTGGAGTTATTGGATTAAAGCGTATGTCAACGTAATTATATAGCTTCCAGTCAAGTAACACTTACGCTGCGAAAATAAAATACCTATAGCGCCTATTTTCGTCTACCTACATGCGTCAACCATTGTTATGGTATAGCAATATTATTAGCTGACTCTATTTCACGTCTAAATATTAAAATATTCTGTATTTAAGTTAGCTATGGATGAACCATTCGAATTTAGAACTTTCCACGAATATACAGCTAACTTCACGGACAGAATAAAAAATATGAAGGAAATGCAGACCACATGGTCATTGTGCTGGTCAGAATGTCATTGAACTAAAAACTAAGAAATAATGATTGTACGAAGGGCGAGCGAAAACTTGTATACGAGGGAAAGCAGACATGGAAGGCTCCTTGATCCCGGTGAAGGGTTCTTGATTAAGGGAATTAGAGCAATTGTCTAGCCTCGCTTCATTTCGTTATATGGCCGTGGCTATTCCTCTGTATAATGTAGGCATTGTTGATATTAGTACAAGCGTATTTGTGTTCATTATCACGAGGGACTAAATCACTGCTATCTGTCCCGCGAAGTTTATCGTAATCTTCACGTGGTATTATGTATAGTCCATTTTTGATACCGAGAAGGTTTTCGGTTTCCTGTTAGCAAGATTCCTGATTCTGGTACTGTTGGTGGCAGTACCCCCACTCAGGAGACATTTATCGTTCAATCTCTCTCTCTCTCTCTCTCTCTCTCTCTCTCTCTCTCTCTCTCTCTCTCTCTCTCTCTCTCTCTCTCTCTCTCTCTCTCTCTCTCTCTCTCTCTCTCTCTTTCTCTCTTTCTCTCTTTCTCTCTCTCTTTCTCTCTCTTTCTCTTTCTCTCTCTCTTTCTCTCTCTCTTTCTCTCTCTCTTTCTCTCTCTTTCTCTCTCTCTCTCTCTCTCTCTCTCTCTCTCTCTCTCTCTCTCTCTCTCTCTCTCTCTCTCTCTCTCTCTCTCTCGCGCTCGCACGCACCAGAGATCGAAACCGCTGTTCCAAATTATTGGGTTAGGCCTATCGGCTACACGGAATTAAAGGGAAGTAATTGGGAGAAAACAGGTACGTTTGTCCCATGACCTGATGACTGTCAATTTGGTGTCTCACTCTTGATTTATGTTCTTCACACATGTTTAACAAGGACGTCTGATTAAGAGTTAATCTATTGATTGATTCTTAAAATATCAGAATACGTTTCCATTTTATAGCATGATTTTAAAAAACAACTTAGTACATGAGAAACACGAAAAGCAATATTTTCCTTATGTCATTTCGGAGTTAAGGCATGCCTTATTAACAATAATTATACTTGTTTGTGTTAATGTAGATGATGATCACCCTTCAAGGTGATGCTTCTGAAGTTCTCTTGGAGATACTTTTTTTTCGGGGGGCCAAGACCTGATTACCTCCAATTCCTCAGGCGCTGTATGATTCTTATGGCAAAAAATGCTTAGAGATGGATTTAATAATTGGAAAAATCGAAAAGATTAGAGTAAATTTTGCTGTTGCAGAAGTGTGATAATAAAGGAAGGCATGATAGGGAGGGTAAACCATGGACTGCGGTGTGATTTTTTGTATGAACAGCCAAGTCTAATTAGCAATGTACCATCGAGACAGTAGCAAAGACGTCGAGAAGGGTTCACTTTAAAGATTGGAACTTCGCAGACTCGAGGGTTTGTAGGTTGGGAAGGGGTGTTCTCCACACACACAGACACACACAGACACACACAGACACACACAGACACACACAGACACATACAGACACACACAGACACACACAGACACACACAGACACACACAGACACACACAGACACACACACACACACACACACACACACACACAGACACACACACAGACACACACACAGACACACACAGACACACACACACACACACACACAGACACACTAGAGGTTACGTGAGGCGGGACAGGTGATTTCACAAGTTAATGGTTGTTCTTCCTAGGATATTACGGGAGGGAAAGAGGGAGTTACTGATAAGGGTAGGAGAGGGAGCTAGAAGCGAAGGAGAAAAGTGTGAGTGATGGAGAAAGGGTTAGGAGCAATACAGTGAGGGATTGGAGAAAATGTGTGAAGGATAATGAAGGAAATGTGGAGAGAAGAATGGCAGCAAAGATGATAGCAGTTCAAAAGAGGAAGTGAGAATGAGGGAATAGGAAGGGTAAGCGTAGAGAAGAATGAAAGAGAAGACGAGATTAAGCTAAGAACAATGGAGACACAAGGAATGAGATGAAGATGGTAATGAAGGAGAAAGTGATAACAGAAAGAGAGAGAGAGAGAGAGATGGGAACGAAAGAGAAAGGCAGAAGGATATGAAGGAAGAAGAACAAGGGAAAATCGCGAGGCAGACTAATAAGGAAGATAAAAATGCGAAATAAAACTGTTTTGATTATGTTGGCCTTTTTTGGTGATGTATAATTTATAACAATTCCTGGGGGTGAAACACAGACGCCTGGGATGTGAGGGGAATGTTAGCAACGCTTCCTTCACAGTATGTTAATACCTCATCTGACACAGCATCAACATCTCATCTATTCTCTCTTTCTCTCCCTCCCTCATCCTGACCATATAGTTTATTAATGCAACCACTAACAAGTGGTTTTAAGCATTAACAGAACTGCTTGTGTAACTGGCATTCCAAACGAGAGGAGAATGAAACTAGTCTTTAGCTTGCCTCAGCCATGTATGTATTCGTATCCGGAGTGATATGTCCAGAACTACTGGGCACCTGATGTATGTGACATTGGTGATTAAGTGGTTTGGGGCGTCTTGAATTCTGACAGGCTACGAGGGTGGCGTGTTAAAGTTTGAGGGTTAGAGTCTCGGCCTGTGAAGTTAATTGCTTAAAACCACTTGTTCACATATGAACTTCCACAAGTCTCAAAAAAGGTCTCGTGTTTTTTCACAGTGTAGAAAAGGACACTTGTGTCCATTTCAGGACAATTGTTAAAGGAAATTTCCTGAATTATATTATATTGTTTGTCGGTATCACACTACCATTTGCAAGCCTTCCTCACATTCTTCATGATCTACCCAGAAGCGGGAATAAATAGACGTGCAAGTTACTACACGTCAGACAAATGTATTCAAGGGAATCAAAGGGATTAAGAGTTTTTAGAACATAGTTCTACTGACCTATGCTAGGCCGATTTTATTTAGCAACAACCCACACCCACTTATGGATTTTTCCAACTTATATTTTTTTTTTTAAATTACCCAAGGATCTTGAGGTAAGGCGGGGTAGGAGTCGGCCTAGGAAAATTTGGAAGGAGGGGGTAAAAGAGGTTTTGTGTGAGAGGGGTTTGGACTTCCAGCAAGCATGCGTGAGCGTATTTGATAGGAGTGAATGGAGACAAATGAAAGTGTTTCTTTTTCGGGCCACCCTACCTTAGTTGGAAACGGCCGATATGTTAATAAAAAAAAAAGGCTCGCTTCAAGTTTTAGAAAAGTTAATGTTATTAGCGGATAAGTGGCAGATGCAGCTCAATACAGAAAAATAATGTATCCAAAAAACACCTCATCAAACCGGGTGGGTGCGAAATAAACATAGGAGTTTTGATTAGTAGAAATTTCAAGAAAGAGCAAGATTGCTGTTGTATCCGCAGTAAGTTTAATATTATACTTGCAGTTTTACTAGCGGCTTTACTAAAACAGATACCGACTAAATAATCCTCGGTATCAGGAATGTTTTCTAAGATGCAAATTAGTAATGAAATTCAATTCAATTACTTAGAAGAAATATAGTTAAGGGTTATAGGATAGAAGAGTACAAATTAATGGATAGGCCTATAGTAGATAACAAGTGATGGAGAGGCATAGTATATATTGGATAAGAACATAAGCAGCAACAGTGGTCCCGACTCGGCCTACGCTGGAAACGTAGTCTATTAAAGGATCTCATTGCACTTTGTGTGTTTCAACTAGTGATCCATAATTTTTTTAGGTGATTTTATAAATAGATTATTTTTATTCAGGAATGAAAAATGTTTGAATGTCAATGATAATAATAATAGGATATGGCTAATAAGCTTTTGGAGCGCTCCCTTGTTCTTATTTCATACAGCAACCGCCGTGATTGAATCCTTCTCCAGCACCTCTATAATCCCGTTCAATGAAAGTGCTCTTTAAATTTCAAGCCTACCTACCTCCACAATACACTACTCTCCTGTCTAGCTCCTCCCATCCCCACCATTGACAACATACTCCCCCACGGGCCCCTACCCCCGGGACCAATGACTCACCACCAGCGTCCCAGATCTGCCACGGAGCCTGGAAGTGACGTTCTCACTCCCATCCCCCCCGTATCTCTCACTGTCTTACACACACACAGCTGTGAATCGACCCCTGCAACCACAACTAGGCGAGTTCATTTATTTGTATTTGATTACAAGCAAATTTAATGTGTTTTCTGTGACTTATTTTCCCCCTCCATTACCTCCTCTCTCTAATTCCTAGTTTCTATGATATGCTCTTTATTCGAAAATTGAAAGAAAATGCTCTTTCCTATCCTAATCATTCTATAAAGTAGTACTCTACCCGCTGAAATCAATCCACAGTCATTAAAAACCACCAATGTAGCACCATTTCGCATAGCTAATTGCAGAAAACTAATGACCGGTTACCTCTGACTTAAGATATTTGAAAGGTTTTAAGAAACAAGATAATCAGTCACATGGAATCACAGCGATTGCATAACCTAGTGCAACGTGGTTTCGGAACATATCGATTCTGTCTCCCGCAATTGCTGGACTATTACATGATCTCGCATACATTGAAAGACAAGCATAATGCAAATGAAGTGCACAATGGTTTTTGCAAAAAACTCTAAAAAAAATCCCACCATGGGCAATTTCGCACAAATTGCGCCCTAAGAAATAGCTGTAGGTGGAAAACGTGGGTAGATGGATATTTAACTTCCTAACAAACAGATCCTAAGGAGTTATAGTAAACATTGAAATCAGAGACTTCCACAGTAAAAAAAAAATGTTCTTCAAGGCCTGGTACTAGCCTCACCTCTCATTCTCATACAGGGACATATGCCATATCACCGCATCATTTGTATGAGAGTGGCATTCATGATGACACAGCGAGACTCCAAGCTGATTTTAACCAAGTTTTCCAGTTGATGATCAGTGGCAAAACTATAATACTCAGTGAAAAATAAAAACGAACCGAGAGTACAAGACAAACCCAAGTCACTCATTAGAACAGAATTCTAAAGTGAGAGACCTGGGAATAAAAATGTCAGATAATCTTACTTTCAAGGAGAACAACAATGTAATCGTAGCCGCGATTATCTGGGGTCGCTTCTGGAAGTCACCGCCCCCACGGCCCGGTCCCAGACCAGGCTTCGTGATTGCGGCGGGCACCAACAGTCTGATCGATCAGGCCTGGTTTGAGACCGAACCGTTGGGGTGGTGAACCCCGGAAGCCATTACAGTTTACCTACAGTCAGTCCTTCACATAATTCCACAATTCCTAACACCCTCGTATTCTTATTCTATTCTTGAGCTCCGTTTCGCTCTGACCTATGTTCTTTCCTACGCTATCTTCTCATGGATCCTTCCTCGACTCTCACCTTTCTCCCCTTCCACCCTCAAATTTTCTGCGCTCTCTCCCTCGTGTTCCTTTTCCTCTGCTCTTTCCCACTCCTTCAACCTGTGTTCCTACTTTCTGCGCTACCTCAGCCTGCTTTTTCATTCTTGCTCTACCTCTTCCTGCTCCCCCTCCCGCTTCCTACCCTCCCTCCCACTCCTTGGAGGGGTGGTCGTGACAGGAAGCCTCGGTCGTTGTGGGTCAGCTGGGAGCCAGACACTAGGAAGAGGCCGGATATGGGCGGTGACTGTGCGGTCTTCAGGCAACAAAGCCTCAACGCATGTCAAGAGATGGAAACCCCCGCTCACCGGTCAGTGAACACGATGATTTGGAATCGAAAGGTAAGGAGGAGGGAGAGTTTGCGTAGACCTCCCGGCAGGTCCAGGATAACTTAGCATAAACAAAATTATAGTAGAAAGACGGTGTGAGCAAATCATTATTAAAGAGAACTTAACGTAGAGAACTTAACGTAGTTCATGACTTCATAAAGCTCTCTTCAGGGCTAATCACCAACTGTAATAAAAGTTTACTCTACGAAATGTCTTCCAACAATATTTATCGATAATACCTCCCATTCAACATAAATAGAAGTACACGGAAAAGGCAAATAGATCTTCTATCTGCGTGGAAAGAGTAACTACAGCTTAATAACCTTCACTTCTGCACAAGGCAATGTGGCGTGAGCGGCTTAACCTAAGAACCCAGCACCTCCCTTCACCTTTATTTGGCTTAATCTTTCCTCCGTAAGCCATGCGTGTCGTATGAGGCGACTAAAATGCCGGGAGCAATGGGCTAGTAACCCCTTCTCCTGTATACAATTACTAAAAAAGAGAAGAAGAAAAACTTTATAAAACTGGGTTGCTTAAATGTGCGTGGATGTAGTGCGGATGACAAGAAACAGATGATTGCTGATGTTATGAATGAAAAGAAGTTGGATGTCCTGGCCCTAAGCGAAACAAAGCTGAAGGGGGTAGGAGAGTTTCAGTGGGAGGAAATAAATGGGATTAAATCTGGAGTATCTGACAGAGTTTGAGCAAAGGAAGGGGTAGCAGTAATGTTAAATGATCAGTTATGGAAGGAGAAAAGAGAATATGAATGTGTAAATTCAAGAATTATGTGGATTAAAGTAAAGGTTGGATGCGAGAAGTGGGTCATAATAAGCGTGTATGCACCTGGAGAAGAGAGGAATGCAGAGGAGAGAGAGATATTTTGGGAGATGTTAAGTGAATGTATAGGAGCCTTTGAACCAAGTGAGAGAGTAATTGTGGTAGGGGACTTGAATGCTAAAGTAGGAGAAACTTTTAGAGAGGGTGTGGTAGGTAAGTTTGGGGTGCCAGGTGTAAATGATAATGGGAGCCCTTTGATTGAACTTTGTATAGAAAGGGGTTTAGTTATAGGAACTTGATATGATAGAATTTGTGTTGTGTGTTTTATTAATGATGGTAGCTTTTATTTGTATTTTCATATTTTTGTTAATTTTTGTGCACTGTATTTAATATTTATCGCCAAGAGTGCTGTATAATCACCCTATCTCTACTTCTTGAAATGTTAAGCTTATTATAAAATGCTTACAATGTGACTTTTGACAATTATATTGTAAAGTCAGTATATTATATTGCTTCTTTATCCTTGAAATTTTTCGCTATAAAATGAAGCATTTAGTTAGCTTTGTTTCTCTCAGCTAGATGATGATTAGTATACGTTAGATAATATCTAATAACCACAAGGTTTTTCGCTTCTTTTGTCTCGGTTAACGGTTTCCAAACGTATTGTATTCATGTTTGACGCTTTAATTACAAAAACTTGCTCTATATGTTTCTTCCAAGTTCTTTTATATACTCCGAGGGAATGGGTTCTGCATTTTGCATATATATATATATATATATATATATATATATATATATATATATATATATATATATATATATATATATATATATATATATGTTAATACATAATTATGTTAAACTAATGGGATGGTAATTATTGGACATTAAAATAACATTTGCCAGTTTCTGGAGATGTGATACTCTGCCTCTTGTGTAGATGAATGGTTCAGAGAACCGACAAGTTGATAAATTAGACACGTGTGCAACATGAGGAAACGTTTCGCCACACAGTGGCTTCATCAGTCCATACAGAGGAGAATGGTGAAGAACATGATGAGTTTGAGGTAATCAGTTGACTCAAGGGTGAGGGACTGATTACCTCAAACTACTCCTGTTCTTCATCCTTCTCCTTTGTATGGACTGATAAGCCACTGTGTGGCGAAACGTTTCCTCAGTAAAGATACCCAAGTGTTGCACATGTGTCTAATTTATCACTCTGCCTCTTACTATTAAAACGAAATTTAATAATTTTCTTCAAAATACTTGTTAATGTTCAACTAGTCAACATTTCAAAGCTGCTAATTTTACTACTATTTAATGCGTTTAAGTCCCTATGAAAAAATTTTGTAGTCTGGGTAAGTTTGTGTCGTGTTCAGCTGTCAATACACTGATGAAGACTTGGATATGTGTTGAAGCCATTTCTTTGTTAGTCATTCCTCGATTGCCACTAGGCAATAGTTTCTTTGTCCTATTCTGTTTCCATGATACACATGAAGAATTCTTTAGGAATTCCAGTGGTGTTAAATGCATTTCCTTTGTCAATTTTTTGTTTATTTTTATTTCTTTTGTTTTGTGGGGTTACAACTCAGTTTAAATTTCGTGTATGCATTACGTTTTTGTCCAGTGATCGTAATTAGTTGTTTTATTGTTGTTTATTTCTACCTTTTTTATATTTTCTCATTCAGAATTCATATTTCTCCAATTAAATTAATTCCACATTTCCTATACATTTCTTTTATCAAACAATTCCATCTAATTTGCATTACTGATATCGCTCTTTATCAATGTTTGTTAAATTGTAGTTTGGAACAATCATAAGAGAGCTCTAGTTCTCGAAGCCTATGTTTACTTGAACAATTATCAAGTAAAGCTTTTAGCAAAATCTAATACTTTATCACCGCGTGTTGTGGTCGTGACACTGTAATAAGAAACTGTTTTGAAAATCTTGATTAGTCTAGTACCTTTTTTTTCTCGCTATAATTTGCGTGTGTATATAAGTACTATCGAAATTTTTCACTAGTACTGTAGCGTTATATTTGTTAATTGTTGAATATCATAAACCACAAGGCTGTCGTTTCTTCTGAAGACGATGGTATACTGACCAGTGTATGAATTTATAATTGTCCTTGTAGCAAATTTCATCAAGAACAATCGTACACATCGTCTTCCTATTCTTAGTATGGAAGATCACGCCACCTTTTAATACAAATGAACTTTAGTGATGACAAATTCCAGTTATAGTTCTGTTATCAAATGAGTCATTTAATCCACTTAAGATTCACACAAAACAATGCCTCAACGCTCTGAGCATACATATGAGGTGAATTCGTCCATCTCTGGGAATATGCCATGGGCATTTGCATCAAATAAAATTTAATTCATTTAGCCTGATGTTTCTGGATCAAGCAGAAATTTTAAGTTAAAACTTCTGGTGAAATAACTAATAGACCTCTGGCGTAAAGAGGAAAATGATTAACAAATAAGAAGCCAGGTTGTGGTGCTTCACTTGGACTGCATGCTGTGAGCACAAACAGTCTAAGATATCAGGATACCGAAAGGGAGGCCTGGTCCTAGATCGAGTAACAGGAACGAGAATATTCCAGAAATTATCTGCAGGTAAATTTCAGGTAAAGGTTTATGAATATCTGACTGGATATGAAAGATTTCCCCATTGAAATTTAAGTAGTGGGAAGTCCCACTGCATTCAGATGCAGACTGCCTGGTTGCCTTGAAGCTTATGTTTTCGTCAAAGTTTTGCCAGAGATGTATGAATTCTCAAGTCTTGTAAAGTTTTATACGTGGCTTGTAGTCCTTCATGTCATCAATGAGTAGGAATCGAAATAATATACCGACAGCAATCCGATGATAAGTCTCCTGTCAGTATCTTAGTTTCTTAACATCAGTAGTATCTCATCACTACTGCTGTGTTCTAAATCGCTTATACTTAATACCATGACAATTGTTTACGGTAAGGAAGGGTGAGTGTCTTTAGTTAGTTTTTAATCATGCAGACGCGTTATGCCCGTAGGAGCCAAACAGCGCCTATGGAAAGATAAATACTCAGGAAATATTTAAGAAAGGGTAGAACTGCTCAAATCCCGTTGAACCAAGGGCCTTGCATCAGCTTTTAGGCAATTTTCCTCCAGCAAGCTCTCACTCACATAAACCACTATCAGCTTGTTCTTGTTTGCTTGTTCAGTAATTTCGTAAGTAAAGTGACAAAAAATGTTCTCGTTGAAAGTCTATGCGAAGAAATCTTAAATAACTCGCATGCGCGTGCGCATGTTAACCAAAGAGAGAGACACAGACAGACAGACAGACAGACAGACACACAGACACAGACACAGACATACACACATACACACACACTACAGTATAATTATTAATTCTAATTGTTATTGACCTACTACTACTATAATAATTAAAATATAATAAACCAAGCGAAAAGATTAAATCATTAAAGACAGTCATCTAAGGAATAAAGATGTGGCGAACAGATAGATGTAAAAATGTTAAAGTTAAGCCAGCATCAGCCTTCCTTGACAGATAGCAGAGTTACTGAGAACACTGTGTGGCACCCTTCAAGGAGGGAAAAAGGTTCCCTCTGGTGATGGGTGAGGTAAGAATATTCTTCCATACCTTTGATCAAACCTGACTGCCTTCCATTTTCCAAGCTATGTATCACCCTTGTGGGTTTAGTGCTTCTTCACGAGTGTATTAACGGTACGTGGTATCGGCAGTTCCACGAGTTAAACCTTGAGTAAGAGCTACATGCAGTCAAAGGTATCGGCCATTAATGTTACCTGATATCAACGGAAGATGGCTGATGAAGTTAGGTAAAAGGACACGTGTGCAACTAATGCTGCATTTTACTGTGGTAAAGTTTCACTCTCCAGGAGCTTTGTCGTTGTTTGTTGGGTTTATCAGGGCCACTGACAGCTTACATTAGGAGCTTTGTCAAGCCGCTGACAAATCTCCTGGAGAGCGAAACATTGCCACATTAAAATGTCGCATTAGTTGCACATGTGTCCTTTTACCTAATACACTACATACTAATTTTACCAACATTATTACACGGCTGATGATACCTTGGTTTGCACGATACAAATAATGTGCAACGTATACTGTCGTGCATCTGTCAGGGTGCCTACAAGGTATGTCTGTATTACAGTCTTGTATGTAAATGTGTTACGAGAATGTGTGTATGAATAAAGGATTGCGAAGCATTAATTCTAATGTCCCCGTTACGAGGGCGTTAACTCTCACTTGTCAGTTTCTTAAAAGAGAGTGACGGGATGGTTTCTCACAGTTTTAGAAACAGCTTTCACTTCCCCAACAGCATTGTTTGGTCCACGACTCAGCCACTCAGGGGTCGAGCCGCGCCTCTCTGACGTCACACATTTAGCGACGTCATGCACATTCATATCTGAAAGCATTCCTGTCAGCTGACATGATCGGAATAATCATGACTTGGTGATTGGAGCAACATGCGGACAATAGGTTACAAAGACAATACAAAGAATGACTTTATTTTAGATAACTTTTCGTTTAGGTCTGAGCTCAATCTTGAGAGAGACATCTAAATAATGGTCAGAATGTCTTTGCATATCCGTGGCTTGCGTGTCTTTATACCCAATCAGGACTTCTAGAAATGGTGTTTTTGTATAACGTATTTGTATATGATGGTTACGTTGAGAAATAAGAACGGGAATAACCAACATGTAGCCAGAACTGGTCTGAGGGTCCAGGTAGATATTAACGGGGCCACTGTGTCCTTCCAGGTAACTGGTCGGGCAATACATTTCCGTTTCTTTCAAACGACCACGCAATCAGTATTTCCTTGTGAATCCTTCTTGTCTGCCTTGATACTCCTTTTATTATAAGGCAGGAACAAAATATTATGAGATTTTTGTAATAGTACAGCGACATGGCTAATAATTAATTAAACACCTAAGGATAGGTTCGGTTTTGATGGTACTGGGAAAGTTTGACAGTTGTGAAATAACCTTTGGAAACTAGCTTGATTCATACTCTCGAATATCTATAGCTGGTATCTTCATGAAGGGCGCCCTTATGATAAACTTATGAATCAAAGAATTACAGAAACCATCCTCTTTCTCGGTTCAGACCTGATTACTCCCCTTTTTTCTCTCCTTTCCCAGTCACCTTATGAGACTTTTAGTGTAACTTCCCCTGAACTTAATAATAATAATTATTATTATTATTATTATTATTATTATTATCACCGGTTGTCTTTAACCAAGGTAGGGTAAGCCAATAATAATTATTAATAATTACAGATGGCACCAGAGTGTATATTCGCACTATTGTGTCGAAGGACAAGCCAAGAGCAACCATATAATACTGTAATTACAATAGGCGCTAAGGGATGCATTGATGTTGAAGGGCTCACCAAGGAATTGAAGATATTTCCCCCATTCTTCCGATCAAACCTAGTTACCCCCATTCACTATGTCCCTAGTGGATTTAGCACTTTCCCCTAAAAAATAATAATAAATGCACATAGAACAAAAGAGGATGTCCAGCACTCATTTGGATTCATCTTCCGTCCTTAGATCCGCTTCTGCTCGCGTGTTTAGGAAGTGACGCATCCATGTGTGTGAGATCACTGCTGGTTTATAGGGGTATCGCACCACCCTCCGCCCGGGTACAGTACCGTACTCTGCTAGAGTACCATACCACCCTCCACCCGGGTACTGAACAAAGAAAGGTTGGCTAGTGCTTACTCGAGTACAGCTGATATGCCTGATGCGAGTGCAGCTGCCGTTCCATACACTGGTATAGCTTCTGATCCTAACAAAACAGCTGCCCTCCTGCAGTTCCTCACATTGGGCGGCCGGGTCGGTAGCGATTGTCAGGTCAGCTAAGTGGTCACATCCAGCAACGACATCCATACGGCGTAGCAGATCTATCATTACTACAATTTCCATATATTACTTCCTTGCCAGCCACGCATTCATCAGTGTTCATTAACGTTAAATCCACACCACAATATGGAATATTTTAAAACAAAACATTGGGAAATAGACATTGCTTTTGGCGTGTTCCATGTGGGCATCTTTGGGGTTGTTAAAACAAATCCAATAATATATTCAATATTTCATGAGATGCACGAACAGGAAAGCGAAAAGTATGCTAAATACACTGAATAGGTAATAGTTATTTCTTATTTTCAGTTAAGTTATTCCATCGAATAGCATGATCTCAGATCATCATCTTGACTACTCTTATTTCCTTCCGAAAAATAATTTTATAACTTTTAACACTCACTGTTTCAAGTTCTCCAAACATTACTACCGGGAATATTTTATTTGGTTTAAATTTATTAATCCCTTTCATCCACTTAAACTCATCACTCACACAGTCCAGTACACAGGCATAGATAGACATGGATAATTGTCTCAAATGTTATATACGCCTTCACTGAGAGTGAAAAATTGTACGGAAATGTATGCCGATGATGCAGTTCTTGTGTAAAGCACTTCAAATTTTTCTAAAATATTCAAATATTTTTTTTCAAAAGCATCACAGTCAATAAGGGGTACATCAACATAGTTAATAAGGGGTACACCAACATAGTTAATAAGGGGTACATCAACATAGTTAATAAGGGGTACATCAACACAGTTAATAAGGGGTACATCAACACAGTTAATAAGGGGTACATCAACATAGTTAATAAGGGGTACATCAACATAGTTAATAAGGGGTACATCAACACAGTCAATAAGGGGTACATCAACATAGTTAATAAGGGGTACATCAACACAGTCAATAAGGGGTACATCAACATAGTTAATAAGGGGTACATCAACATAGTTAATAAGGGGAACATCAACACAGTTAATAAGGGGTACATCAACACAGTTAATAAGGGGTACATCAACACAGTTAATAAGGGGTACATCAACACAGTCAATAAGGGGTACATCAACACAGTCAATAAGGGGTACATCAACACAGTCAATAAGGGGTACATCAACACAGTTAATAAGGGGTACATCAACACAGTCAATAAGGGGTACATCAACACAGTTAATAAGGGGTACATCAACATAGATAATAAGGGGTACATCAACACAGTTAATAAGGGGTACATCAACACAGTTAATAAGGGGTACATCAACACAGTTAATAAGGGGTACATCAACACAGTTAATAAGGGGTACATCAACACAGTTAATAAGGGGTACATCAACACAGTTAATAAGGGGTACATCAACATAGTTAATAAGGGGTACATCAACACAGTTAATAAGGGGTACATCAACACAGTTAATAAGGGGTACATCAACATAGTTAATAAGGGGTACATCAACATAGTTAATAAGGGTTACATCAACATAGTTAATAAGGGGTACATCAACACAGTTAATAAGGGGTACATCAACATAGTTAATAAGGGGTACATCAACACAGTCAATAAGGGGTACATCAACACAGTCAATAAGGGGTACATCAACACAGTCAATAAGGGGTACATCAACACAGTTAATGAGGGGTACATCAACACAGTTAATAAGGGGTACATCAACACAGTTAATAAGGGGTACATCAACACAGTCAATAAGGGGTACATCAACACAGTCAATAAGGGGTACATCAACACAGTTAATGAGGGGTACATCAACACAGTCAATAAGGGGTACATCAACACAGTTAATAAGGGGTACATCAACACAGTCAATAAGGGGTACATCAACACAGTCAATAAGGGGTACATCAACATAGTTAATAAGGGGTACATCAACACAGTTAATAAGGGGTACATCAACATAGTTAATAAGGGGTACATCACAGTTAATACATCAACACAGTTAATAAGGGGTACATCAACACAGTCAATAAGGGGTACATCAACACAGTCAATAAGGGGTACATCAACGCAGTCAAGGGGTACATCAACACAGTTAATAAGGGGTACATCAACACAGTTAATAAGGGGTACATCAACACAGTCAATAAGGGGTACATCAACACAGTTAATAAGGGGTACATCAACACAGTTAATAAGGGGTACATCAACACAGTTAATAAGGGGCACATCAACACAGTTAATAAGGGGTACATCAACACAGTCAATAAGGGGTACATCAACACAGTCAATAAGGGGTACATCAACACAGACAAGGGGGTGCATCAATTCAGACAATAAGGGGTACATCAACACAGTCAATAATGGGTTCATCAACACAGTCAATAAGGGGTACATCAACACAGATAGTGAGGGGTACATCAACACAGATAGGGATACATCAATACAGACAATAAGGGGTACATCAACACAGATAGTAAGGGGTACATCAACACAGACAATAAGGGGTAAATCAACACAGATAGTAAGGGGTACATCACAGACAATAAGGGGTACATCACAGACAAGGGGTACATCACAGTCAATAAGGGGTACATCAACACAGACAATAAAGGGTACATCAATGCAGACAAGGGATACATCAACACAGACAATAAAGGCTATATCAACACAGACAATAAGGGGTACATCAACACAGACAATAAGGGGTACATCAACACAAACAATAAGGGGTACATCAACACAGACAATAAGGGGTACATCAACACAAACAATAAGGGGTACATCATTGTGCCTTCATAACAAGCGGCAGACTACTTGTCATAGTGTGTGTGTTGATCGTCCCCGGGTCTTTGTTTCCAGACCGGAGAGAGAGTTAGTTTTTCATGAAACGTTTGACCTCCTCTTCCTCCCTCTTTTTTTTTTTTTTTTTATAAAAGCCCACCTACCACCTTCGTACTCACACTCACCGCCCACCTCTTCTCGCATTTACCCACCCCCCACTACCTCTTCTTGTTCTCTCAACTATCTATTCTCATCAGTGTTCCCCTCAAGGTTGGCTCCTTGACGCTGGTGAGGGGCTCTTCATCCAGGGAATTGGATCTATGCTCTGGTTCCCTGAATTGAATACCTTCCATCTCCCCCCAGGTGCTGTATAATCCTATGGGTTTGGCGCTCTCCCATGATTAAAATAATAATCTCATTAGTGTTCTTAGTCCATATCTCTAGGACGTCCATCTTCCACGTTTCCTTGAAGTTAATCTCTCCCGTACACGTACACGCCTTGATCTAATAGGTGCCAGCATTTCACCCCCCCCCCCCTCCCTCGTTTTGGACTTGAATCTCTTATTCACCTCTCCTGGTATACACCCACGCGCCACCTTTTCTTACGTACGTGCATTATGAAGAAATATATAGCTCTTATCACGCCCTCTAGGGAATAAATCTTCTGGCTCGTGTATCTGAAGCTGTTTTTATTTTTTTTAGTTGAGATTGTTCTCTAGATAGTGGATAGGTAATGTAACTACTATTGCACAGAGTATTCGCTACAAAAGATTAAAATATTCAATATAAATGATGCAAATACTAAATCAGGTGGGGCTGGAAGCTATGGTAGGCTAGTTCTAAAATTCACAGGCCAGTGCTTTAACCACTCGGCCAGCTGGCTGTAATAAGCTGGCCGAGTGGTTAGCGCACTGGCCTGTGAGGTTTAGGAGTCACCTGCCACGGGTTCGAACACCACCCGCTCTGTGATTTGTCTGTGATTTGTTTGGTCATAAAGCGAGGCTTTTAGGTGGGTCATTGGTTACATCACGTTATTAGAATTTAGGATGTAAGCGTAAGATGCGAAAATTCATCGACATGGTTTACTACGACAAAAAAAAAAACAAAAAACAAAAAACACACACAATTCCCTCATCACAAAGACATATTTTCCAAATTTTGGTACACGTTTTCGTTGTCCATACTTTGCTAGTTATCTCTACAGCGACCAGAGTGAAGGACCCATTAATGCACTGTAGTCGTCCTGGCTCACGAGCGCCCTTATGGCCTCTGACCTCTGACCCAGATGGGCAACGCTTACTTAAAGTTATACAGAAGAACGTGTAAACAATAACACTTCCCTACGTTCTTCGAAGTGACTCATTCACATATACTGAATGTGCAAAATGGTTAATTTATTAGGTTTTAAGCCGATTGATTACACAGGCTATAAGAGCTGCGTGTTACTCTAATATCACCAGTCAAGATTTCATTGATCAATACTCAATAAAGTTCAGTGACAGATACGCTTCGGTGTCTCAAGTATTTACCTTTCTTGAGCAAGCAAAGCATTTGTAACACAACTCAGTAACAAAATTCAGGTTCGATATATTATCAGTATATCTAATTACAGCAAATTAAAATATCTGGTAGTATTAGTGGCCCAATGAAAGACGGAAGCCAAGAAAGCTAATTTTTTTCTGAGTAAATGAAAATGTAAACAGAATGTAGACTTTATGGATAACACGTAGTAGCATCTTATTTTTCAAAAAGGTTTTCAGTTATAACCACTATACTTAAGGAAGGGTACTGGAAATCCTCCCAAAAAACATGAGTGTGTATTGCGCCATGCGGCAAGTTATACACACATTAAGAACAAAATTAACTCGTCAAAAATATGTATCACAGCTTTTTGAAATGTAGATAAAAGATTACAGCTCAACGACGATAAATATTTTCTAATGGAGGGAAAAACACCTGGAATAAATTTCCCAGAGATACTGATAATACAGCGATACAAAATTGTAAAAAAAAAAAAGCTATGAAAAAAATTATTTTCTAAGTGTGACGAACTTTGCATACCCGTAAAACCAAAATACTGTGTACGCTTTGGCCTTTTCAAATGACGCATTAAATGTAAAAAAAAAATTTAAATGAAACATTTATGAATAATGTTTTAAAATCAAAGTTTTGAATTTTGAACAAGGTTTCCCAGAGGGCATGTAGACAGAAAAATCATTATCTCTCTGCGTTTTTACTTCAATATTCCCTCTTAGGGTTTAACACAGCTTTCTTGCTAGTGTACAAATGATAGCGAGCTTGATGTCTCATTGATTAATTAATTTATTAACCTTAAAGATTATTAGAGCTGCAATTCACTTGTTTTGATTACATCAATAATACGTTAACTTTTAAAATGGGGCTTCGAATAAACTGTGTATATAATGCGGTTTGAAGTAAACTCACTGATGCACTGCGTATAAAAGGACCGAGATGCACACGTGTGAGAATATATATTCACTAAAAAATGCACACTTCTTGGTGTGTATACACAGGAATTCACATCTCTAATACACGAAAAATAAATATCTTTTGGTGTATGAACCTAGTGCCCAAAATTAGTGTAATTCATAAGCCTTAATTAAGCAAGCAGCGTGGTCTGGATCGAAATGTCAAATTGCTACATCATTTCACGTGTCCGTCACAATATCTGAAGAAAATTTGCTGAAATTTGGGCATAATCGTTATACACAATTTCAACTTGACCGAATCTGAAGTCCATTATTGCGTCCTTGAGGCAAGAGAGGACAACATTGTGGGAGGAGCAGAGCCCGTTGCGTCCTAGTTGTTGATTCCTGTTTAGTTGCTCGTTGTTCTGCTCGTTCTCAGCTGCTATCCCTCAACAGGATGTTCATGGTTAGCTGTTTAGAGGGAAATTCGAAGACAGATGTTTTCCATTAGATGTCTTGCCTTTACATCTAGTAAGTTACCGTAGCTATGGGTTACAAATTTGACCCTGGTGAACTAGGGGTTAACAAGCAGAAAATAGCGGCTGGGGGTGAGGGTGAGCCACTAAAGGAAGCTCCTGTCTCAACCAATAAACCCATTACGGTTAATAATTGCCATCCACCTACCAAAGTTGCCAGAGGCCACCCAGAGGCCAGGTGCTAAGAGCCTCTGTACCATGACAAGGATAAATTTCTCCAGGATAGTTATAAATATATATAAACTGTGCCTTAGCTAAAAAAAATTGCTTTTAGGAAAACATCATGGCTACCCAAAGTCACTGGTAATTCAGTTCATATTTCACACACTGAGCTCAGGAAAATTGAAATTGCTGGATTTGCCTTTAAACGAGTTCGAGATGACCTTATTGTAATTTAATTTAGTAATTTTAAAATACCACTCTTTTTCCGTAGTACTAATTTAGTTATTTAAGCTTAAAGCAGTTTTCTTCGTATACCAAAATAGTTTTGGACCTATGGTGGTCCAAAACTTTATTTTGGTATACAGACTCTTCACCTATGTGAACCAACACTTCTATTCTCTCCTCCCCTCTTCTCTTCAGAAGTTGAAACATTTACTATTAGTTCTCAAGTAAAAAAAAAAAAATATCCAAATCATCGACTCATTTTTGGTTTTGTACTTCAAGGTGCAAACAGCAATAGCCTCAAAGTAACGACTCGTTTGTTGCTGCACTCCAAAGCAGGGTTACAGCAACTCAGTGCTACTGTAGCCATCGGATGTCGCTCTTGACGATGCCTGAGGGTAGAGGGGATCCTGTCCTATTAGAGTGGTAGCAAAGGATCAATCTTCTTTTATGTTGAATTCCGCCATGCCCTTTGTGAAAGTCATTGCTGTGTGTGTGTGTGTGTGTGTGTGTGTGTGTGTGTGTGTGTGTGTGTGTGTGTGTACTCCCCTAAGCGTGCAGTGTGTGTGTGTGTGGGGGTGTGTGTGTAACCGATCACACAAGTGCGTAAGTTCTATGTGCGTCTGTAAATATCTACGCACACGTGTAACCTCATAGCGTATGCCTGAGTGAACTCCAGCTTGCGTATACTTTTAATACACAGCTTGTAAGCGCCCTACTTGTTCAAGTGTGTGTGTGTGTGTGCGCGTGTGTGTGTGTGTGCGTGTGTGTGTGCGTGTGTGTGTGCGCGTGTGTGTGTGCGTGTGTGTGTGCGCGTGTGTGTGTGTGTGTGTGTGTGTGTGTGTGTGTGTGTGTGTGTGTGTGCGCGCGCACTCGCCTATTTGTCCTCGCCTATTTATGGTTGCAGGGGTCAAGACATAGCTCCTGGCCCCGCCTCTTCACTGATCGCTACTTGGTCCTTTCTCTCCCTGCTCCATGAGTTTTATCATACCTCGTCTTAAAACTGTGTGGTTCCTGCATCCACTACATCACTTGTCAGACTATTCCACTTCCTGACAACTGTGACTAAAGAAATACTTCCTAACATCTCTTTTACTCATCTGAGTCTTCAGTTTCCAACTGTGACCCCTTGTTTCTTTGTGTCATCTCTGGAACATCCTGTCTCTGTCCACCTTATCTAATCCTTTCAGTATTTTGTATGTCGTTATCATGTCTCCCCTAATCCTCCAGTGCCGTCAGGCCGATTTCCCTTAACCTTTCTTCGTGTGACTGTGTGTGTGTGTGTGTGTGTGTGTGTGTGTGACTGTGTGTGTGTGTGTGTGTGTGTGTGTGTGTATATGTGTGTGTGCGTGTACAAGTGTGGGGGGGATGTTTGTGTCTGTGTTTGACAAGTAATGACGATTGTGCCTACTTAACCTATATCCTCCCCACACCCTCCTCCCTCTGCCTGACATGTTGTCATCCCCAGTTGCGGAATTATACGCAATTGTGGGTCGTTGAGAGGCGCTCGTAGTCCACCTGCGCTCCACCTAACCTGTTGTCCGTTGCTGTACGTGATAACTGGCTGACTGTACGTGATAACTGGCTGGTTGTACGTGATCACTAACTGGCTGTACATGATCACTATCTGGTTGTACGTGTTTGCTGATTGTATGTGTGGGATTACTATCTGTTAGCTATCACTGGCTGGTTCAGCGTGGTCACTAGCTGGTTCAACGTGGCCACTGGCTGATTCAACTTGGCCACTGGTTGGTTCAACTTGGCCACTGGTTGGTTCAACGTGGTCACTGGCTGGTTCAGCGTGGTCACTGGCTGGTTTAGCGTGGTCACTGGCTGGTTCAACGTGGTCACTGGCTGGCTCTACGTGGTACTGGCTGGCTCGACGCGGTCATTGGCTGGCTCTGTGATCACTGGCTGTAGCCAGACAGGTATTGGTTAAGTTTAGCGTGACGATCAGGTCTTTTCTTTGTCACTCTGAATGGTAACAATTATTTTGGATGCTAAAACAGCGTCTCACTGGAGATCAAATTTCTCAAGCTGTTTATATCTGGCAACACTTATCCAAAAGAGAATTATTCTATGGAGGAGTCTCCAGATCTCCCATTCTCAACGCGTTGTTTAATCAGTGAGAAACTTTTGTCCATTAGAGATTAGCTTTGCTGATCTCTAATGGATGGTAAATGGGAATTATATTGAAGCTTAGGGTCATCCCAAGACATCTGCGAGAGAATTCTCCTCACACAAAAACAGCTGAGGTTCTCTACGGGAATACAGCGATATGATTTTAAAAAATACGCTTATGTATCTATTCTTCATGCTATAGCAGTTTCTTCTGTGATAAAGATGAAGTCTCACTTGTTTGCAACCCATAATACGCTTTAGGCTTACGAGAAAAATAGATATTTAAAAGAAAACAAGCAAATATAAAGGATCGGTTGTGCGTAATATTTGGATGCATACATAATTAAGGCAACAATTTGAGGGCTAATTGATATATAATGAAGTTCTAGATCAAAGAATAATGGTTGCACGTTGATGCGTTTAAAGTGCTGAAATATACTTGTAAAAGAATAAGATACATTTAGATGCAAACCTTAGTAAGCGGCTCCCTTAGCATGAGAAATTTCAATTACTCAGATATGGTAAACACGAGGAAATTAAATCTTCATCAGAATACAAAACAAATTCTGGCCACAAAATAGAGCGAAACACCAACGTCAAAGACCTGGGAGTGATCATGTCGGAGGATCTCACCTTCAAGGACCATAACATTGTATCAATCGCATCTGCTAGAAAAATGACAGGATGGATAATGAGAACCTTCAAAACTAGGGAGGCCAAGCCCATGATGACACTCTTCAGGTCACTTGTTCTATCTAGGCTGGAATATTGCTGCACATTAACAGCACCTTTCAAGGCAGGTGAAATTGCTGACCTAGAAAATGTACAGAGAACCTTCACGGCGCGCATAACGGAGATAAAACACCTCAATTACTGGGAGCGCTTGAGGTTCCTGAACCTGTATTCCCTGGAACGCAGGTGGGAGAGATACATGATTATATACACCTGGAAAATCCTAGAGGGACTAGTACCGAACTTGCACACGAAAATCACTCACTACGAAACCAAAAGACTTGGCAGACGATGCAACATCCCCCAATGAAAAGCAGGGATGTCACTAGCACGTTAAGAGACCATACAATAAGTGTCAGGGGCCCGAGACTGTTCAACTGCCTCCCAGCATACATAAGGGGGATTACCAACAGACCCCTGGCAGTCTTCAAGCTGGCACTGGACAAGCACCTAAAGTCGGTTCCTGACCAGCCGGGCTGTGGCTCGTACGTTGGTTTGCGTGCAGCCAGCAGCAACAGCCTGGTTGATCAGGCTCTGATCCACCAGGAGGCCTGGTCACAGACCGGGCCGCGGGGGCGTTGACCCCCGGAACTCTCTCCAGGTAAACTCCAGGCTGGGACTTTTAAGAGTGTCTAAGAATCATTTCAGTGTTGCACAGTCTATAATGGCACAATACATGCATCATAATCTGAAGAGCTTGCAACAATAATACCGAGTGCGTGTTCTGTGGTAGTGAGTGCATTGTTCATAGCGTATTACTGTCAAGTTTTGGCTTCATTTTACGTTGTTTTCATGGAAAGGGACACTTATTTACAGCTCGGAGCATTTAATATAGGAAACGTTTCACCACGAGAGGCTTCATCAGCCCTGATGACTGATGCCACTCGTGGCAGTACGTTTCTTTTCATAAATGTCCTGAGCTGTTCAAAGATGTTCTCGTTTCACATTTGTCGCTAAAATCGTACTGCTTACAGCTACGTTCTTATTGGCAAGATTTTGACCAAGAAGCATATCTTGGCACGGGTTTAGACATATATAAGAACATAAGAACATAAGAAAGGAGGCACACTGCAGGAGGCCTGTTGGCCCATACTAGGCAGGTCCTTTACAATTCATCCCACTAACAAAACATTTGCCCAACCCAATTTTCAATGCCACCCAAGAAATAAGCTCTGATGTGAAAGTCCCACTCAAATCCAACCCCTCCCACTCATGTACTTATCCAACCTAAATTTGAAACTACCCAAAGTCCCAGCCTCAATAACCCAACTAGGTAGACTGTTCCACTCATCAACTACCCAGGGTTTTACTTTACATACTGTCGGTAATTCTACCAACTTTATTCCTACCCTATTTCCAAACCAATACTTTCCTATGTCCTTTCTAAATCTAAACTTATCTAATTTAAATCCATTACTGCGGGTTCTCTCTTGGAGAGACATCCTCAAGACCTTATTAATATCCCCTTTATTAATACCTATCTTCCACTTATACACTTCGATCAGGTCTCCCCTCATTCTTCGTCTAACAAGTGAATGTAACTTAAGAGTCTTCAATCTTTCTTCATAAGGAAGATTTCTAATGCCCAAAGACAATCCGTAAGTAGTGTGGTAGTTGTATTTTAGTATCGTAGTAGTTGTACTACTTGTCGATTACATGGTGTGTGATGAAAATTCCACTGGTAGACTGTGTGAGGATTCCTTTGGTAGGCTGTGTATTAACACTTCCCGATGGGCTGTGCGTAAATAAAAACAAATCAGGGTGTGATTATGCTAAGTTTTGTGCAAACGATTTTTGAGCCTGTCATTACCGGATTCTGGAAGGGCCTTGATTCTACTGGATATTCCAGTCGTAGCATATTAGTTATCACAGCTTTTTAACACCCTTGTTTCTTCAAACTAAGTGTTGTTGACTTATCTCGGCTTTTATCGACGCCTAAGGTAAGCTGCCACCCCCAAGGAAACCACTTATTACTGTCACCGTACATAATACTAGGAGAACCGGGGAAAACAGACGTAATGAAATTTGGTTACAGCTTCCACTGCCTAAGATTGTATCCGGGCCCTTCGAATTTTACCAAAATATGCTTTCATTGAACTACAAGCTATTCTGTGTTGGAATTCTTGTGGGCCGAGATATGTGAACAATTGGCTGTGATTATTTGCATGAACAGTTTCGGAAAGTTAGTTTAAGGTTTTCAGCTACGGCTTTAATATAGTGGAAGCTGGTTTAAATATTACAGTGAACATTTTTCCGGCTCAAAATGGCTTTGTCTTAACAGTGACTTTTTCTTCCTCGGTGTAAATATTTTGAATACATTTATAACATCAGTATATGTGAGCTATTTTTCTCTTTCTCTCTCGTCGGCAGTAAGGCCAGCGGCACGACTGGACAGGTCATATGATAGTCTCTTGTTATCATATTTCGTCAATGACAATTACCTAACAACTTTGCATATTTTCGATAGTACCTGTGCTCACGTACTGCTGAAAGTTGACTTTGCTAATCATAAGCTCTATAAAACCAAGTGTTGTAACGAGCTTAAATTACTTCGTATGACTGGTTTCGCCTTAGCGATCAGGGCCTGGAGCGGGCAAGTGGTCTATATGATCTGAGAAGGAGCCCCATGACGGATATGGTGAGCCTCTTGAGTAGCAAGGGCCCAGGGTGAGTATGGTGGTTCCTGGGGATGCAGAAGCTGATGGGAGTAGCTGCGTAATGGTACCCGAATAACCTTGAGCCCGCACAGCTTGTCATCCCTGTTTGCTGAACGTTTAAACTGGCCGTGTTGACAAGCAGGTGGCACTAGGAACGTACGTACACACACACACACACACACACACACACACACACACACACACACACACACACACACGGGGCCAGGAGCTAGGACTCGACCACTGTAACCTCAACTAGGTGAGTACACGGACAGGCGAGCGAGATTTAAGAAGGTAATTTTAGAAGTCATACAGGAAGAAAGCAACAACGAGTACTAGATTCAGTACACTCAAGAAGAAGAGGTAATGACCTGTTAAGCGACCTTGATAGAGAGCGCTAATGAGAAGAGGCACTGTGTAAACCACTAGCCACAATCTTCAACTAACCACAATTGGTACAGGCCAACTGCAACAGGAGTGGAAGACAGCAGATATAGACCACACAAACAGCATTAAACTACAGGTTGGTGTCAGAATGGCACACCAACAGGAAAGGACTGGGTTCATAAACAATAACCAGCACAGTTTTAGAAATGCTAAATTCTCTCTCTCAAGCCTGCTGGAGGTCTATAAGGCAAAAAAAATCGAAGCAGTTAACAGAGAGAGAGAGAGAGAGAGTGAGAGTGAGAGAGAGAGTGTGTCTTATATCTGTTGCCTTTTTTCACTTAGTAAATAGCTGTCACCTAGATACTAAATACCTAGTAAAAGTTTAAAAGAGGCTGCATTTTTTCAGTGGTATGACGTAGGATATCAGCTCTTTCCTGTGACCCTTTCAATAAGTGTGGTGAGGGAAGTAAAAGGGATACTATGATGCTGATTAAAAACTCTTTATCCAAGGAATTGGGGCTACTTTGCTTTTAACTTGATAAAAAAAATAATCTATTCCCCAGGCGCTGTTTGACCCTTAAGTACGTTGTGCTTCCTCACGAATATAGTAAAAAATTAACCTTCAAAATTTAGTCATGTAAAAAGTATATAAATTATTAAATGTGTCAGTCACTAAGTGTATAAATTACTAAATGTAAAAGGAAGATAAACTTTATAGTTTTCTTCTTTTTCGGGTCACCCTGCCTCGGTGGGAGACTGCCGGTATGTTCGTCTTAGTATAAACCTTGATAATTGATTATGACAAAATGGTTAGAAAGAGACGTGAACAAATACTAGGACATTAGAAAACGTTTTCGTCCTGGGACCTTAATTATTTCTAGCGCACAGATTGACAATAACATAGGCTTACAAATACATATATCGTTACATATACTGCCAACATATACTGTTATTGTTAACCTTAGTGTTAGAAGTGATCAAGGTCAAAGGACCGAAATGTTTTCTAACTAATATGTCCTAGTGTTTGCTCACGTGTCTTTTAAACCATATATTTATTTATTTTTACTCTCGACATATAAATCTGATAAGACTGTGTGTGACCTTTGGAATCCTTTGTGCGCTGCCGCTCACAGGATGAACATCAGGTGCGCTAACTAGCCGCTTAGGCGGCAATAATTATAAAGATAGGGTTGTTGTAAGCAGGATGAGGAGTGAGTTACGAGGATGATAGTGGAGGAAGGGAGGTAAGGATGGTGGAAAGGTGGGCATCAGGAGGATGAATGGGGAAGGAGGTGAAGGAAGGAAGGATTGAGGAAGGTATGAAGGAGTAGTTGGGGAGGGACAGTGAAGAGGTTGACAGCACCACGAGTGATAAGAGGCTGAAAGATAGTGAAGGAGGGATGTATAAAAGGAAATATGGAGTGAGGGGGAGAGAGAAATAATGAAGTAGGGAGTGATGGAGGGAGTGATGGCGGTTGAGGCGGTTAGTGGTGCATGGACAGCTTCAAGGTCTTATAGCCAGGACTCGGACGCGCGACGACCAGCAGACTGGAACAACATTCAACCTCACACTAGCACCTCCTGACGCTTACCTTCATAGCTTCATTGTTAAAAAAGTTCTCTCTCTCTCTCTCTCTCTCTCTCTCTCTCTCTCTCTCTCTCTCTCTCTCTCTCTCTCTCTCTTCCCCACTTGTCTATAGGGTTTTAACATAATTTCTAAAACTAATTGTTCAAGTTTACAATCCTTTTCTCATTGAATTCAGAGTTGTTAATGTAATTAAATAATTAAAAAATAGAAATGCAACATAAATTTTGAGTGTTACTAAAGTGTAACGACTTACCCTGAAATAACTAAACTCTGATATTTTATTGAATCCAGCTACGGCAGCATCTGGTGAGCACAGCTTCTCTGCACTGAAGTGTGTAAAATCGTATGCTACATATTTTGAAGGTCAAGGAAGGTTTCACAGCATAGCTCTTCTGTCAGTTGGAAAATAATTATAGAAGATTTTTTCTAAACAAGCCTGAGCCTCATACTGAAGTCATAATTTTTCTCTAAACTACTATTTCCGTTGCATTACGTTTCATTGAAAATTGAGTTAATTAACAATTTACTGGCCTCTGACTGTCTTAAATAATTCAATGTATTTGAAGCTTGAATCATATCACAAGTTTATCAATAGAGCACGAGAACGTCTACGTAACTAGTTCTGGAAACAAAGTGGAGGAATCGTTACGAAGGCTTTTCAGGAAAGGTGCCTCGGTGTTAGTGACGAGCTGTTGATTCAAAGAATTGTAACTGCCATTCCCTTCCCCAGGTCAAACCTGATTATTAATTATTAATTGTCCGTCATTCCGAGGCGATGTTTAAGCCCAGCGATTCTAACTCTTGTTTTTCTAGAATTTATAATAACATTCCGCAGTAAGCCAGCAAAGAGGATGACAGTGGAGGCGCAGGCGAGGTCGACATACCAGGCTGGAGTGAAGCAATTTTGCTTGCCAGCCTGTGATCAGTCTTGTGGTCACTCTCGCTGGCCGCTGGAGTCGACAACGGCACTTCTTGGAATGGTAAAGGATTTTTGACATTACTATGAAACCGAGCAAAGGAAACTTAATTAAACCAGTTGAACTTTTCTATGAATTCCCTTCGAAGTGGGAAGGAGCGGGAGACGGTGCCTTGATACTAAGAATTTTTATCGAAATAGTCACTCTGTATCTTTAGATCAAACTGCTGTATAGCCCTTGTGGCTTAGCGCTTCTTTTTGATAATAATAATATTTATTATTATTTATTATCACAGCGGCCGATTCCCACCAAGGCAGGGTGGCCCGAAAAAGAAAAACTTTCACCATCATTCACTCCATCACTGTCTTGCAAACTAGATTACCTCCCATTCCCCAGGAGCTGTATAACAGCTATAATAGTCGTGGGCTTAGCTCTTGTGAACATAATTTTAATAGCCCAGTAATTAATGCAGAAAGGAGGGAAGAGAGGCGCTGTGATGATAGCAGATTGAAAAGTAATCGACAAAGAGAAGATAACGACGTCCGCCCCATTCTGGTCCATTAATAAGTGGCGACTTTCTTGGCCCAGGACGAATCGAAACTTCGTTTATTTTCAGTTGCCATTTGTGGGATAGCTGTGAATTGTTGAAGCTACGTTATATCGGCTTATATTCTTCCCGGTGGTCCGGTGGCTAAAGCTCCCGCATCACACACGGAGGGCCCGGGTTCGATTCCCGGCGGGTGGAAATTCCGACACGTTTCCTTACACTATTGTCCTGTTCACCTAGCAGCAAATAGGTACCTGGGTGTTAGTCGACTGGTGTGGGTCGCATCCTGGGGAAATAATGGAAATAAGTTAGACAGTCCTCGATGACGCACTGACTTTCTTGGGTTATCCTGGGTGGCTAACCCTCCGGGGTTAAAAATCCGAACGAAATCTTATCTTATCTTATCTTCAAAGATGTGTTTATTGTGAAAAATGGGACAGCTTGTAAAATAGAGGGCTAGTTGAGATGCACGAAAACTAACATTAACCTATTAGTCGGTAACTGTATAGAGCTGTTTAAAATACTGAGTTGATACGCACGATCTGTTAGATTAATATTACCAGCTGTTAGAAAAAAAGTAATTGCAGTTAGATTATATTTAGTAATATTATTGAAAGTGCGAACCACGTAGAGATCATGTAATCATGTTTGATCCAAGGGAGTGGAGGATATCTCCATTCCTTGGCCGAAGAGAAATTCACTTGCATCAAGCCACTTTTCCTTGAAGCGGTTAATAGTAGCTAGGAGATAAGTGACTAGCACCAGTTCGGAGATAATTAGCACCAGCTAGGAGATAAAAGCTAGCACCAGCTAGGAGATAATGATTAGCACCAGCTATGAGATAACCAACACTAGTTAGATAATAGCTAGCACAAACTAGGAGATAATGACTAGCACCAGCTAGGAGGTAACTAGCACCAAGTTTTTAACAAAGCACAGTCGAACTTGTAAAAATCTTCTCGGAAAAGTGAATGATACTTCAGGTTGAAAACGGGAGATAACGAGAAGATTAGAGGGTTGGGAGAGTGAAAGAAGATAAATGTGGAGAGGATAGGGATGATGAAGGGGTAGGAAGCGGGGTGCATGGAGAGAGTGCAGGTCGGGTAGCGGTTACCTGAAACCTAGAAGCGAGGGGCGGTAATGGTTCTGCATCCACCTGGTGGTCTCTGTATCCGATTTAAAGCCAAATATTTCACACTAGAGAGCCTTGGAAACGACCAAAAGGCATTGTAACAGGATAGAGACCACGATGACTGACTGGGGCCACTTATCTTTTTAGCTCTACATGCGAGATCTCTCATGGATGGTAGAAAATTACTGTTGTACGAGTGCCTAGTTATTAGTGCAATTCCAAGAACAATCTGAACCCGTAAGATTTGTGCAGAGATAGGGGACTGGGAGATAAGCGAGATTAATACGATTAAGGGAAGGGTTGCTCTTATTTCTTGGATCAAGAGCCCCGTACCTGCATCATGGCACCTTGCTTGAAAGAGTATTGTATGCCGGTAATTGAGCTCGCCACTGTTCTAGTTTGTCACTGTTCCTGGCTGGGAAGGACGATATATAATATAAAATGAAATTGTGTCGAATAGTATTACTGTTGCATTGCATCACTGTTCTACTGAATTATTACTTCACTGCATTATTTTATTACACGTTTGCTGTCTTAAAATATTCACTGTATCACGGTAAGACAGTCATTCGTCACAGGAATGTTTCAACATTGAATTACAACACTGTTTTCAAAATCTGTTTCTGCAGCTCTGTATTACTACACATTCATATCACTACATAACTTTGTAATATTGTATACCTACTCGTATCTTCTCCAACACATTGCTTTCATTTAACTCAGGCTGAATACACGTATGTGTCAATAGTGACGTCAGTGAGACGAAGGTCATAATGGTGACATCACAGCAATAGAGGTCACACGTGAAGGTCACACAACCAACCACAGCAGCTCCCGTGGTTGTCGGGGAGTGTCACTATCATAAACATGTCTCTCGGTTCTTCGGAACTGATCGAGCCTCGACCATGTGCGCTGAATGACACACGCATTTTACTTTTTACTAATAATTTCCCAAGTTGTAACTGCTAGCATGGTAAGATTACAGGCAGCAATTAAAATATTTCTTCAAGGAATGCGTTGGAATCGGAGCTACTCCCTCTGTATCAAACCTGATTGCCACTCCGTTCCATGGGGTTATACAGCGCTAGCCACTCTTTTCCTTGGAGTACTGCTCAGTATTAACAGTTCCATTCAAGGCTTAAGGCAGATGAGATAGCAGAATTGGAAAAAAATACAAATAGCACTTACTGTCTGCATAAAGCCAATTAAGCATTTAAATTAACGAGAAAGACTCAAAGAATTGTAAACAGTCTTCCGAGAGAATGTGAAAGAGATATGCAGACATATATGCACTGAAAATACTGGAGGGCCTAGGCCCAAATCTGAACACTACCATAATAGCGTTTTAAAGTAAAAGATACTGAAGGAAGTCACGGGCACAATACGAGCACACTATCAACACCCCTGGACCTAGATCTTCGAACCTGCTACCAGATGAAGTCAGAAATAATGCTGGAACAATTATAGAATTTTTCAAGAGGGAACTGGATCTATACATTTGCTATGTGTCAGATCATCTAGGCTGTGAAGGATATGTAGGGCAGCTGCCGCCAGGAGCGGGAACCGTCGTAGTCGTCGTCGTCGTCGTCGTCGTCGTCGTCGTCGTCGTCGTCGCCGCCGCCGCCCCCGTCGCCGCCTGGCCGAGGGAGGCTTGGCTCTGGACTGGACCGGGCCGAGGGAGTAGGAAAAAAAAACTCCTGATGCAGGTCACAGGCCACAGTAAATATTAATATTTAATACTGTAAGTAATATTTCCCCATCTTACCTTTTTATAAATTTTCACATAAGAGCATAATGACCAAAAATGCGTAATCACGGGTAATATATTGCGTATAATTATGACATCAGATTAGAGGCTGGTCACCAGGGTGTGTGTTGCTCTAGGGCACACATGAACGGTAATTCAAAGAACTTTACTCAGGGGAAAACCTTAGTTTTACGACGCCTCACCGCCAGTGGAAATTCATCAAGAACTTGATAAAGATATAACCCGCAAGCAAATGTTATTTACGCCTGTTGCAACAGCGACACTTGAGAGGCTTACTACATATACGCAGAAAAGACTTACTTAGCCAAACCTAGTCTATCAAAACTTCACGTAGTAATATCTAAGCTTAGTATTAGATTATTTAACATGAAAGACTTACTGAATTTAAGCCATGCAAATTTAACCCTTCAAGGAGGAGGGTGTCTCGATGCTAGTGAAAAGTTCCTCATCCAAGGAAATGAACCGACTCCACTCTTGGATTATATCTGATTATTTCTCATTCCCTTTGTGTTGTATGATCAAATAATATTTAACTCTATCCACAAATAACAGTATCTTAATTTTAACTCGACGAAACTTAAGTGTTAAACTTAACATTTTGCGCTCGCGAACACACACACACACACACACACACACACACACACACACACACACACACACACACACACACACACACACACACACACATACATACATATAAAGTAACAAATATTAGATAACTCCGTGTGAAGGTTAGATCCCATCCTGGGCTTCGAAATTTTGAGGGCTCATCAAAACACACCCATAAGTCTTTTTTCTTTTCTTTCTTTCATACTCCCGAGTGACAGGTGAACCTTGTAGGTACTTCCAATGTGTGTAGAATCAAGTAAAAAGTGTAACATTACATAGTTAGTAATGTTACATTAAGTAGCTAGAACTGGTCTATGCAGCGCTTGTCGCTCGTCACTTTGAATGCTGAAGCTTGGCTTGCTGTCTTTGTTTCAAGTGTGGCGCAAAGACCGGTTTGTTGTCTGTTACACCTGCACCCCATCACGAGTATCTGGGATAACCGTGCCTTGTGGCTTAGTAAATCATTTAGTTCACATCTGAAATCAACTTGGTTCGATTCTCGGAAGGGGGTGGTAGGGATGAAGTGTGATAGTCTCCAAACACCTGCAGCCCTTGTTGACCTACCAATAAATAACTAGGATATACTCTGCTTTCGTAGTTGGGCGCACATTTTTGTTAGTGGGTTTGGATTTGAGTAAGACCCCTAGTATGAGCCAGAAGGCCATCTACAGTGTTTTTTCCTTATGTTCTTGTGTCACGTCCGAAGAGATGACCCCCTAAACACACACTTTAGGCGACGTTTCGGTCCGCCCTGGACCATAATAATAGCAAGAAAGGTATAAAATACCGACAATATAAAAGTTAAGACACGTGCAACATCTGATATCCAGATGTTGCACATGTGTCTTAACTTTAATATTGTCGGTATTTGATACTTTTCTTGCACAACTTGTCAGACACTGCAACATCATGGAATCTTAGTTCAGAGGACATCTACAAGACCTTCACGGCTGCTACAACTAACCCATCTCTTTAGGAAGGACCTACTTCCACTGGAGAATCCGCCTACCAGTGACTGTCCTCGTCTGCTACACGTCCTTATCCACTGACGCCTATATAACCGCCAGTCTTCTTGCCTTTGCTCCAGATTCTCCTCCACCACAATGCTGTGAACACTAACTCCAAGGCCGAGGGACTGATTACCTCATCTTTTGTATATAGTTCTACTGTCTTCCAATTATGTTCTAGAATCTGTATTGATAAAGCCACTGGATGGCGAAACGTCTACAATAAAGATATCCAGATGTTGCACATGTGTCTTAACTTTCATAATAATGGCAACTGACCGAGAAAGTCATCCTAGCCTGGTAACTTTACGGAATTAATTCCTTTAAAACGATATTCTTTAATTTGTATTTATTTTTCCCGGAAGCCCGATGCAGGTATCTGGGATCCTCTACTTAAAATACCGAGTTAGTCTATTTTTCTTCTTTCTTTCAACTAACCGGCCGTAGACCAGAGAGGCAGGGCGGCCAAAAAGAAAAACGAAAGTTTAACTTTTTAAATTTAGTAATATACTCACGAGAATGGGTTACTAGCACCTTGCTCTTGACATTTTAGTCGCCTCATATGACACACTTGGTTTACGGAGGAAGAATTCTGCTCCACTTCCTCAAGGAGATAAGCGCAGATAAACAAGAACGAGAACTAGGAAGAAAATAAAAGAAAACAGAGGGGTTTGTAGATATGCATTTGTACATGCATGTGTATTGTGACCTAAGCGTAAGAAGTAGAAAGACTTACCTGAAACCTTGCATGTTTATGAGAGAAAAAAGACACCAGCAATCCTACCATCATGTAACACAACTACATATTTCCGTTTCACACTCACTTGGCAGAACGGTAGTACCTCATTGGGTGGTTGCTATCTATCTACTACCTACGTTAATTTACTTTTGCTCAGTTATGTTTCATCCATATAGTTCCATCTGAGTCCTCACTTTTTCTGTCAGTCTTTTATCTTGTGAATTTGTCTTTGTGCAATTACTTTTTTTGTTGTCTTTTATAACGAAATTTGTTGTTATTAACATTCATTAAAACGAAAAACTGTGGTTTTCAATTCGTTTGTTTACCCAGCCATTTCTTTTCTTCATCGTTGTTTCTTTTAACCAGGCTTTCAGAAGAATTAACTAGTTTCGCTTAGAACTTGTAAATTCGTATACAGTTATTGAACTAACAGGGTTAATGTGTCATCGTGTTGTTGACAAAACTAGTCAAGACAGTCTGATTAGCAATTCTTACCTTGTTAGGAAAGGCAGAGAGAAAGCGCAGAGAAGAGTAGAGTTAGAAGGGAAGGGGCAGAGAGGGGTTAAATGAGGAGGTAAGAGATAGACTTGTCAAGGTTACTAAGCTGGCACAAACCTACTCAAAACCGTTCAACGCCCACTGTAGCTAAGCAAAAAAAGCTATGCTGTAACTTGACATAGCCGTTACCGTTTGATGCAGTTGGTAGAGACCGGTATATTGTTCCTAGATTTGGATAAACCTTACAAAAAACTGTTGTTGCAAGAAAGGTGACCCCGTGGCTCAGTTGATAATGCCCTCAGATCACATACTGAAAATCTGTGGTTTGATCATTGGCATGGTTAGCAACGCTGGCGATGTGTCCTTACACCAGTTGTCCCTGTTCATGTAGCAGTAAGCAGAGACCTAGACGTTACTAGACTCTTGCAGATCGTATCCCAGGGGATGGGGGGGAAGGTGTTTGTATATTTTAGATATCTCGTTTGGTATCCACGCCCTGAAGTAGAACAGCTCTTAACCTGTAAATTCAGCTGCAAGAAAAAATCACTCTGTAACACTTGGCAGAGAGCTACATATGTTATATATCTAAAAATGATTGCAGTAACTCAAAACAGACGGAACAGATCACTACTTAGTCATGGCTAAATTTGTTTGGTCATTATATATCACAATAACTTGAGTATTAATATAATGAATACTTTAATCCCTTAAATTTGGATAACGGTAACCTCTCGGTATTTATACATAAAGATATACACTCTGTATACTCACAAAGGTTAGCAGACTCAGATACTTTCAAAGACAAATGTCAGTAACCAGTATTTACTCTATAGGCCTACACGTCACAGGTTAAAGACAAGTCGACCACATGAGGGCCATTTCAGTCCGGAATCCATCTGAATATTAACATCAAGGGTACTTTAATATCTAACATAGTGACTAAAGTAAACTATGCATATACTTTAAAAGAAGCCCACCCCTCGGAATACATACTCTGTTACATAGCAAACAACACTATCAGCTAATAACATGTAAGGTTACTGCAGACGCTCCACCGTTTATGATTTCACCAAGTAACACATTACAGTTCTCGAAATCATTGCTTACTCGAATGCATAGGGTAGCATCGCTATATACATTAAAAATACCTAAAAGTTAATTGCTCAATGTAGTTAACATGAGACCGTTACATAAACAACACAGCTGACAAAGGATGTTGTCAAACCGGTGCTGGCGACTTCTGAAGCAGACCTCAACAAATATTCCAGATTAGCTGAAAGAGGTAAAGAATTTGATGGAATGACTTCCTTGTCTATGACTTGGCCTAGAGGCCGTTGTCAGCAAACTTTAAGAGATGAAACTAAAAGAAATTATTTTGTAAATATTTGACATCTGAAATATCTCCGCAACCCCCCTTTCCCAAACACACACACACACACACACACACACACACACACACACACACACACACGTATGTACGTACGTACGTACGTAACTCTTAACAGCATTTGGGTAGCACCTCATGCTCTCTAGTACCATCTTCATCCTGACCTACATAATATACTTTCCTCACACACTCGTCTCTCTTCACCTTACCTTACCTCACCTCATTTCATACTACCTAAACATTTCACCACACCTCACTGTCTTATCTTTCTCTTCTCATTTTCTCCTAAGCATCTTACCTCACTTTCTCTGTACAATCTTACCTTAAACTGCCTCACCATCCTACCACAGTCCCTCACCGTCCCACCACAGTTACCTTTATAATCTCACCATTTTTTTTTTTTTTAATCTTTAGATTCCCACCTTGCCTCCCCTCCTTGTTTAGCCTCATTTTCCCATGTCACCTCGCGTCACATCTTTAACATTACTCATAACACAAGACATTTCACACCCCTTATGACCTATTAACATCAAGCACAGGAATGCATGTTTATAACACATCCAGAGTATTGTAGTCTTAGTGTGCCAATAAAATAGTCGATAAGAATTGCCAGCAGCTTGATTGACATTTTTTCCTTGGAATGCAAGGAAAATAATCCAGAGGAAAATATCTAGTGATCTACTAAGTTTCATTTCTCTCTATTGGATAGTTTCAGTAAATATAGTGAACAGATTACTAAACTGAAATGAATTAGCTTAAGAGAGAAAGGGAGAGGAAATGCTAATGAAAACGAGGAAGATAAAATATGAAAAAAGAAGGAAAACGAAAACAACCAAACACATTATAGAATGAATGAACTGCCACCGTCTTTTCTATCAATTACAAGAGGCATCGGTAGCGCTGCCCTCCAGACGTAGCTACATGTATGAACCTTATTACCAACATCTAAGTGGACGAGGAAGAACCTGCTCCTCTGACCTGGTCCTTCTCTTCCTCCTCCTTCCGCTGTAATATTGCGCAATTACTGCTAGTATTCCTGCTCTTGTTCCTAGTTTGTTCTTATAGCTATTGTAGTTTTGCTTTATTCCTAGTGCATTGACTGCCGATGCTGCTGTTTTTAAATTGTTTCTGCTGGTTTGTTGCTGCTGCTTTCCAAGAATATTAAGCTTAAAAGAGCGTCATACCACAAAAAATGCAAAAAGCATACTCATACAAGTATGTTAATATACATATATCAACATCAGTGCAAATGACAGTGTAATGACAAGAGATGACTAATATATTTTTACCAGGAGGTGGGAGGGAGACTAGGTGGATTGGGAGGGAGTGTGGGATGATGTTCAGCTTACTGGGTGATGGAGATGGTTGAGTAATGCTAGAGGTAATGGTAGGTTTGAAAATAAATAAATTTATATGATATGCCGAATAGGTAAAACTTGCGATTTTGGCTTAAATAGCAACGCTCTTGCCGAATAAGGTAAGCGAAAATTTGTGTATGCAGTAATTTCGCAAAAATCATTCTGAACCTAAAGAAAAAAATATATTTCATTGCGTTTATCATATTGTAAACTTATCTGAAATATATTTAGTTGGATGAGGTTAAATTAAATTGAGCTTGTTGTAATAAGGTCAGGTAAGTTTTCTAAGGTTATTTTGGTACAAAATTATTAACTTTGACATTAATGAAAAAAAATGTATCTTTAAACGTATAAGAGAAAATTTTTGGTAATTTTGCATGTGGGGAAAACTAAGAAACTCTTCGTAGAATATTTATTATATGAATTGTATATTTCTGTGATAAATGCTTTATCTTCGGGAATCATGTTCTGGAACATGAAATAATGTTGTGCAAACATTATACGTAATGGAAAGAAATTACAATAATCATTAGCAAAACATGTTTTACTAATGAGTAGTGGTAAACAGAATTAAATCGGAGGTTGCAACAGTGAAAAGCTCTGTTCCACAAGGCACAGTACTCTCCCCCATCCTGTTCCTCATCCTTATATCAGACATAGAGATGTAAACCATGGCACCGTGTCATCCTTTGCAGACAATAATCTCCAATTCCCAGGTGCTCTCTGTCTCTCTCTCTCTCTCTCTCTCTCTCTCTCTCTCTGTCTATCTATCTATCTATCTATCTATCTATCTATCTATCTATCTATCTATCTCTGTATGAAACTGTCATCCATTGAGGACACGGTAAATCTCCAAGCAGATATAAACCAAGTTTTCCAATGGACAACAGAAAACAATATGATGCTCAATGAGGACACATTTCAACTTTTCCGTTATGGAAAATTGGAGGAAATAATAGTTAGACCGGAATATACTACAAACTCTAATCACAAAATACAGCGGAAAAGTGATGTGAAGGACTTGGAAGTGTTAATATCAGAGGATCTCGCCTCGAAGGATCACAACAGTGTCACTATCACATCTGCGAGGAAAATGACAGGATGGATAATGAGAACCTTCAAAACAAGGGATGCAAAGCCAGTGATGATTCTTTTCAAATTACTGGCTTTCTCTAGGCTGGAATACTGCTGTACACTAACGGCTCCATTCAGGGCAAGTGAAATTGCAGATCTAGAGAATGTACAGAGAACCTTAACTGAAGCGAGGAGTCTCTTGATCTGTACTCACTGGAGCCCAGGGACTGGTACCAAATCTGCACACAGAAATCACTCCCTATGAAAGCAAAAGACTAGGTAGACGGTGCAACATACCCTTAAGTAAGGGAATCATAAGTACCCTAAGAGAAAATACAAGTGTTAGGGGTCCGAGACTGTTCAACAGCTTCCCACCAGGCATAAGAGGAATTGACCCCTGGCTGCCTTCAAGAGGGAGATGGACAGATACCTAAAGTTAGTACCCGATCAGCTGGGCTGTGATTTGCACGTTGGACTACGTGTGGACAGCAGTGACAGCCTGGTTGATCAGGCCATGATGCACCGGGAGGCCTGGGCAAGGACTGGACCGTGGGGGGCGCTGACCCCGGGAACACCCTCCAGGTAGAATGGACCTTTCGTCCATAGTGATTGTTATGCATAATTGGCCCTTAGCGAGCGGATTTCTTGTCTATGGTGAAGGGCTCTTGATTCTGCTTATTTGAGATATGCTTTCATTGATTAAACCTGGTTACCTTCCATTACCAAGGCAAAGTATGACCCTTGTGGGTTTAATGCTTTTCTATGAATTTAATTATAATGTTCATATGTGAAAAGCAGTGCAAAAAAAGTTATAGGTTATTTGTAGTCTCTTTCAGGAGTTGCTGTTCCAGCTGCCTGGTTCCAGACTAGAACTCCTGACAACTGGACTCTTCTCCCTGGCTGTTGGTGTTATCCACATTATGTCAAACCTACGCACCACAGCCCAGTTGATCAGGAATTGACTCGAGGAACATGCCTAATGCTTTGAATGTTCTTGTTATCCAGTCATTTTCCTTGCCAATGCGATAACGTTGTTGTGATCTTTTAATGTGAGATTCTCTGACATTGTTACTCTTAAGTTCCTCACATTGAAATTCCGCTCTGTGGAATAATTTGAGTTTGTCTTGCACTCCATTTACCCTTCAGTTCCTCATTTTTATCATAGTGGAGCAACTGAAATTTGATCTCAATGAGCTTGTTGTCAATGACACTATAAATAAGCTCTAATTTAGAGTAATTGCTGCAAAACATACATAGTTTGGATTGTATTACAGCGGAAGTTTAGCGATAAAGTGGCAGAGATCAGGCACTAAAGTCCCGTAAACTCCGTTATGTGAGTATACACCTCCCCCTCCATCATTCTCTGGCCCCTCCCAGCACACCTCCCCCTCCAGCATCCTCTGGCCCGACTCCACACACCTCCCCATCCAGCCTCCCCTCCTTCTCCACCCACTACCCCCTTCGGGATTCACTGGCACCTCCCCACTCACTTCCCCCTCCGGGATCCTCTGGCTCCTCCCAACGCATATCTTTCTCCAGCATGCCCTATCCTCTCTCTACTCCTTTCCCCTTCTTGCTTTCCCAACCCCTTAACCACACATCTCCTCTCTAGCATCCCTTACCGTCGCCCCTTACACATCAGCAGACACACTCCTCACTCTTCCTTGATCCCAAAGCTGTGATTATGACACATGGCGAGATGACAGGTTTGGCCTCCCTTCTCCTCACTAACCCCTACCCCCATCACCCCCCACTAGAACCTCGCTCAAGCCACCCCTCCTCTGACCCCACCATCAACCTCCCCCCCCGGGACCATTGTCACTAGTGAGAGTTAACAACCAACTTCCATGTGTCTACTAGTGTTGTCGGCCCCACTTACTACTAACACTACCATCACTACCACCATCACCGCCGCTGCCGCCGACACCACTATCGCCTCCACCATGATCATCCCCACCCTTACCACGATAGCCCCCACCCACTACCGCTGCCAACACTATAGCAACACAACTTGCAACCGTCACAACATTCACTATCACAACTTTACCACAACACTTATCTCCACCACAACACTCGCCTCTCACCATAACATTCATCTCTTCCATTACAACATTCATCTCCACACCATTCGTATCCACATCAACATTCATCTTCACACCATTCATCTCCGCAACATTGATCTCCACAACATTCATCTCCACAACACTCAGCCTCCACAACATTTATCTCCACTATCACCATCCACGCTTCCACCCCCAGAACACTCGGCTTCATCCCCACAACAACAGCCACTACCACTAAAATAACCTCCAAACACACTATTACCACACTCACCACTGCCTCTATCACATGCTCATTTATCGTCATTCTTGGTTTAGAAAGACACGTAAGCAAACACTATAACATATTTATTAGAAAACGTTTCGGTCCTGGGACCTTGATCACTTCTAAAGGTCCCAGGACTGAAACGTTTTCTAATAAATATGTTATAGTGTTTGCTTACGTGTCTTTCTAAACCAACTTGTCGGTATTTATTACCAAGGTTTATACCATCGTCATTCTTATCAAACTCCATCACATTCTCATCAATCTCGTCAAGCTATAATCACCAATCTATTGGAAATAGAAAATAAATGGCATGATACCGACTTGGCAAAAGGTACTTGTATTCGGTTCAGGACATTATTAAAGGAAACTTTTCGCCACGAATGGCTTCTTCAATCTTAATACACGTTTCATTTAATAAATCTCCTGTACGGTACACAAATGTCTTTTCTCCACACTATCTGAAATAGTTTTGATTTGTTGACAGCTGACACCATTCCAACACACTCCACAAATACCACCAACAATCTCACATCAACTACTACTATCACAGCACTAACAATTCAACTCTCACCTCATCTATACCAACATATTCACCACAAATACCACACCCACGCTCGCCATCACCGCTATTACCTCATATGTTATTCCGTCACTGTCTGCAAAGTCACTACCATCACCGTCACAATCACCAAATACATAATTACCACTACCATAAAGTACAGAACTACCATTCACTACCACTACCATGTACATAAGTGCCACTCACTACCATCACGACCACAACCGCCATCAAGTACATAACTACCACTCAGTACCTCGACTACTATCGCCACCACAAACAAACCCATCATCAGAGCGGCACTGACCAATACAAAGTCCAGTTATGTTAACCTCTGTTTAAGTTGTGATCCTCAACACATTCAAGCTTAAGCCAGCTCAGGAGAGACACCCTGAGCCCTCCTCCCAAGGATGCGATATGGAATCAGAATTACGCTCTGACATTGTGGTTATCTAAAAACTCGAAAACCTGCAAGAGTCGCCCTAAAAACAGCAAAATGGTAAACGAAAATTGACAAAGTGGTTAAGTTGCATTCTGAACCAGTGTGTGATTTTATAAAAACAGCGTCCTTTTCTGTATTATTTGGCAGTCAGTTTCGCCAATGATTAATTACCGTTTTTTTTTTTTCTCTGCTACTACTACTACTATTTTGAGGAAGGGGGGGGAGAGGTATTTGGTGTGCCTCTTCGTCTGTGATACCTGCCACTGCCGACGACGGTACGTGGCTTCGATAGATTGTTATTATATTCGTGGGGAAACGTAACGGTTATACAACTCTGGGAAATGTAATTAGGCATGATGCGATAGGTTATCTTAAGTTTCTTGGATTAAGGTCCCTCTGAAGGGAGTTAGCTGTAGTTGTGCTGAAGACCGAGTTGTAGTCGACGTCGACGTAACTACAACCCAGCAATTTCCAGGCGTCCATGTTATCATGGGAGTTCCATCATTTTACAGTCGGAGAGTTTCAACAATCCTTACACTCTGGAAACGCTCCATTCGTTTTTACGTTCATGAAGAGTTCTGTTTATAAAATCATGCATAATTCCTGTCATTATTACAGTAGGAAGAGTTCCGCATATTGTTACGTTCAATAGTTTCCAATAATTTTTACAATCGGCAAAAAGTTTCATTCATTCTTGTAATCATGGAAGGGTTCGAGTATTAAAAGCGAGTGTAATTTTAGTTACTCTATTAATCGGGAAGAGTTCCAGTGATTTAACAGGATTTTTATAATGCCAGGCAGCTTTAAAGCATTATATAATAGCTTAAAAGTGGTAACAGTCTATTAAAACAGACCATTAACAGCGATGCCTTTCTCGGATCTCTGCACAATCCGAGAAAGGCATCCCTGTATTGCATAACCCCAGCCCCCTATACCGTTCACAAACGTTCAAAATTTGAATCCGATCGGATGACGGGTTGTGTTATGAGAGAAATAAAATCGAAAAGTAGGAGAAAGAAAAAAAAATCTGTCAACCTCGGGGATACCTAATAACGCAATTCGCTAATTGTTTTAGTTAATGTCAGATTTTTATGATTTCCAGGACTCTTTTTTTTTTTTTTTTTTTTTCTCAGATTTCTATATCGGGATGGGAATAGAAGATTAAATTACATTTCATCAATTGACATAGAAATATCCTTTCGATGATATAATAATGAAGTTGTAGTAGTAGTAAAATCAGATTAAATATCTGAAATTTCTTTTAGAAGTTTCGGTGTTGAGCCATTTTCAGAGCCTTTTAATATACCTTTTGAACAAGCCTATCATTCATGAGGATTAGATATTTAAAAACAATAATGAGAAAATTAAGGACTTTTTTTAAACACTTCAAAAATCAAAGGAAACATATATACTCATCTGAAGACTAATATACAGATGTTTCACCTGAAGTCCGAGGTGAAGCTGTTGATTACATCTGAATACATGCATGAGGATGCTGATTCTTGTTTAAGGTCTGCCAAGGTGCCCGTCTCTGTAGCATAGGAAACGTGTTTTTTATAATATCTGATAAAACTCTTGGCACTAATGCTTTTGTTAAACTGCTTTCTTTCATAGCGTGTTGTTTCTGTATTACAATTGACATATTACTACTGTAATTATATTATCACACCATCGTAATTATATTTTTTTGTACACTATTGCTATTATCTTACTTTTGTTATTCTATGTAATATGTTTTAGTTGTAATTTTATTACGAGCAGCAGCAGTTTTAGTGAAAAAAAATACGTACTAAAATGCCATGATTAGCTATCAAACAATCAAGCCACTTACTAATGGGGGCATCCCCGCCCTCCATTTCCCCCTCCTCCTTTCCCCTCCCAACTCCCTGTCTCCGTCCCTCTCTCCCTCCCCTCCTCGCACCATCATTCCATGCCAGTCTCCCCTCTTCCCTTCACCCAGCGTACCGTACATCGTGCGATAGGCATCACCACCCTCCACCACCCTCACCTGTGTATAATGAACCTTAGTGAGTTGAATTCATTTCCCAACTTTCTAAAACGTAATTATACTATATAACAGTATTTGCTTCCATATTTTTAGGGTTTATCAGCGGACAATTTATTCTTTAAAGTTGTATGTTTAGCCTCGGAATTTTGCATTAAAATATGCCCTACTCGTTTAAAATATCTTTTGTGTGCAAATATCTTACTAAAAATGCTTCATAAATTGCCAATGTTATTTTTTTTTGCTTTCGCAGGTGAGTTGGAAGCCAGAAATTGATGTCAGCTGCTCTTGGTGCTCGTCATGCATCCAGTTTTTCGTTATACACTCAGCTGATAGATAGTTCTACACCCAGTCAGCCCATTGTTATAGACAGGCGGGTATTTTTCTCAATGTTTCGGCTGGTTATTAAACTAGCCTCATTAACAATAGTAGCTATTAATGCACCGCCTAATGTTATTAAGGAAGAGTGGAAAAAACATTTGTTGGGTAAAAATTCGCTAAATAAGATTTGGTTATTGGTGCTCAATAATAGCTCCTTACGAGAGAATAATCTTGTAGCTACAAAATATGAGTGAAATGCAAATTATTAGCGGATGAGTAAAGCTTTGGGAGAGTCTAATAGTTTATAACGCGCCTTATACCTACTAGCTGTAATAATCAAAGTATTTAATGGATTCGAGGGCTAGTCCGCACTTTGGAATAGTGATAAAGATAGTGATAAAGAAAAAGGGGGGAAAAATACCTTCACGAGGATAGGAAAAAATCAGGCTATATAATACAAATCAAACATCGAGATAAAAGAAAAATCATTGTTTTAACAACCAAAACTGTAGCTTGAAATATATAAGGGCTAAAATGGCGAGGATAAATCAGATGAAACAGGAAGCTAAATATTAACGACCGAAGTAAAATTAGAAAAAAAGATAGCTTTGGACGTGTTCAAAGTGGAGAGAAAATGTTGTTCTTGAGATTTCGTTAGTCATTTGAGTTAAGACTCGATTTAAAAACTTCATGTTAATAAGACACAATATGTTGTTTATTGCATTTTACTAAGAAAGTGTTTCGTCCAATAGGGATTTAACCAATTCTTATAGAACTGATAACCACTGAGCGAAATGTCTTCTCAGTAAATTGCCATCAGCCGCATATTGCGTCTTATTAACAGACTTGTCGGAAAATAATATCATTGATACACAGCTAGAGTTCAACTCTGACAAAAACGGCTAGGTAAATACACATCTTCACACTACATCCCAACCTATTTAACAACTGTAGCCTTTTCTCCCTTAATTAGACCGTAATGAAAGTGTCACACGCAATATGTAACTTTTGTTTCACACTAGTTAGCTTCTGGTGATAATTGGTGAAAGGCAACATTCATAAAGTTGTATTAAAAAGTGATCTAAATGGTTGAGCTGCCTCCGGGATACGTAAATTATCTACTTGAATTAGAGGTTATGAGGTTGAGAAGTAGGTGTGTGTGTGTGTGTGTGTGTGTGTGTGTGTGTGTGTGTGTGTGTGTACACTCACCTATTTGTACTCACCTATTTGTGGTTGCACGGGTCGATTCATAGCTCCTGGCCCCGCCTCTTCACTGGTTGCTACTGGGTCCTCTCTCTCCCTGCCCCATGAGCTTTATCATACCTCGCCTTAAAACTATGTACGGTTCCCGCCTCCACTACGCGTGTGTGTGTGTGTGTGTGTGTGTATGTGTGTGTGTGTGTGTGTGTGTGTGTGTACTCACCTATTTGTGGTTGCAGGGGTGTGTGTGTTTGATATATATGTGGAAGGCGTGTTTTCATTGGATGTGGACGTGGAAGAGGTGTGAGCGATGTGGAAGAGTGTGGATGGAGTGCGTGGGATGAGTGGGCAGGTGGTGGGTGTTTCGGTTGTAAGTGGGAGTGGTCAGTGTGTGTGCTTGGGGTGGGTGTATGCGTATGTGGTGGGAGCTAGTAAGATGGGTGCGGACGATGTGGGGGTGTGTCGGGCATTCCTGTAGTGGGCGTGGGCGTGTTAATATACAAACGGGCACTGTATAACTAACTTCACGGTCTGGTACCGATGATAATTATGTTGAGAATAAATTGCAATGATGAAGAGGTCTCATGTGTGTGCCACCGCACAACCAAACAGATAAGCAGACACAAACAGATAAGCAGACACAAACAGAGCCAAGGAAAAAAAAAACATAGTCGGATAAAGCAAAATATGCAGACACAAAGACTGGAGCATAAACATAATGACAAAGCATAGTTCATTCACGCAGGCAAAGTAGCAGTCACCCGCATGCAGAGATAACGGGCGAGGAATGAGACATACAAACTTGGACACCAGCAAAGAAAAGTGAGAAACGGAAACACAGGATACAAGCACCAACAGAATTTTTTTGCATGGCATATTTGGTTATTCTCCGGGGTTGCAGTGCTTGCATATTTTACATGATAGTTACATTGTGGGGACAAAATATCCCATCACACAGAATGGGATGCATGTACGAGGAAATAAAATATATCAGCCTATTAAACTTAAGTATGACAGTGAAGCTATGGCCATGCATTCCATTATGGGTTCAGCAAGTATGGAGGTTTCGCTCAAGCAGAGCTGTAGTTACCATCTCTCCTAACGACCTGTCCCACAAAGAGGGAATAGAAATTTTATGAAGCTATCACAGAAAATGCTTGCATATATATTCACATCAGAATACACCGTTCAAAGCTTCAGGGATATATGATAGAGCCTACACAAACAACGAGTTAACTAGCCAGGAGCCAACACTCGTCCCCTGCAACCATAAATGAGTGACAAATGGTTACTACGATTCTGTTGTAGTGTGATTTAAGAGTAGGTAGTCTACAGTACAACCACGGGAAATTTTACAAAGCGAATTGTCAAGCTTCAGTAATGAATGCTGCACACAACAAACACTGCTCTGCTCTTGTACCTACATAGAGCCAGTCTTTGTATCTGTATCTCTCTCTCTCTCTCACACACACACATGACATGTATGTATGTATGTATGTATGTATGTATGTGTGTGTTTGTATATATATATATATATATATATATATATACATATATATATTATATATATATATATATATATATATATATATATATATATATATATATATATATATATATGCGTGTGTGTGCACCACTAGACTTTAGACTCTAAGAGATCTGCCACCAGACTACACTAAGATAGAAAACCTGAGTTAATAACTAAAGCATAGAACACTAGAGAAACGAAGGGTTGGAGGAGACATGGCAGTGACAAAATATTCAGAGGCGTCAACAAGGTGGGTTAGTGTAGTGATTACATCAAAGTGGATAATAATAACAGTTTGCACGTAGAGAAGCTAAGACAAGGGAAAAAAATAAGTACCATAATGAAGAAAAGGTACAAAAAATATATATATTCTCGGAGTGTGAAAAGGATGAAAAAAAATCACACTATAGTAGAGAGGTAGTGGAAGTAGCGTGTAGTGAAGCCGAAAACTTAAGCTGACTTCAGATGCACATGTGTACATATTCAAGGACAGAATCTTTACCCGGGGAAGATCCAGAACAAGGAGACACGGAAGGACACTTTACACTCAGCTGAGTCACTGAGACATCAGGAAGAATTTCTTTATCAGAAGAGTAGTAAAGATGTAGAACGAGCTAAACAACAATATGATGCAACTAATTTGAGCCAGTCGATCAAAACTTATGATGGACCCTTAAGACAATTTTTAACTAGTTTTACGCGCGCACAAAGCAGAGAAGGGTAACGGGAAGTTCCCCAAGGATCAATTCTTGAACCTCTGCTGTTAATGTTACACATAAATAACCTTCCTGAGAAAACAGATCCTACGAAGAGAACACAAAAGAAATTCCAAGGTAACTTGAACAGACTACAGACATGGCCAGGAAAGTGGCTACTAGAAATAAATCCTGATACGCTCAGAGAAATGAGAAAAGGAGAGGGAGTGGGATCAGACACGATTTATAATCTGAGAGGTGTAATATTCCGAACAAATAAATGATTGAAAAAAACAGAATAAGCATCACACTACGCATGTCACCAAATGTATATATTTATAATATAAATTTTGCAACATACACCAAACTAGGTAACGTAAGAACTTATTTATTGTGACTCAACAAAGATAAATATAAATTCAAGTGAAGCCTGTACATGATCAAGCGTGTAATGAAACTTGAAGCTTCATCTGTTCGCCGTAAGACTGGCGCAGTAACTTAGGGAAATGTACTACAAGGTGATAGGAAAGAATCTAATAACATTAGAGGAAAAGAATCAAGGAGGACACGATCAAGATATAGGAAATGTTCAGGAGATTTGAGAGCGTAGGAACAGGCTTTTTGAGAAGCGAGGAGAGGTAGTCAGGGAACCCAAATTGTAATTAAAGACTTAGTTGTGCTGCAGCGACGTTAGGAAGTAATTTTTCTGTCTCGGGATGGAACGAACTAGTTGAGATTGTGGGCAAAAAATATTATGCGGAGTTTCAAGAGTTCGTATTATCGGGCTGCGGGGACTGGGAACACCCAGTCCAAAATAGTTCGGAAGCGAGATAAGGAGCTATACGAGAGCAGCTAGGTGAATATATACTGATGTTAATTAAATAGGTTCATAAATCATTTTTTTCCACTAAATGCATTATATAACTGGCATATACAGTTTGAGAAGGAACAATTGTTCTGTTCTCGACCAGAGGTTAGCAAGTTAACACTGCAGCAATACCATTAAAAATATCTTATTCAGATTTCTTACTAAGTCTCTGGGTTATAATAAACTATACTGTTTCACAAAGCTTTTGTGTTTGGTACCATTTCCTCCTACAACCCCATATTCCTCTCAGTACCAAATGAAATTTTAAATTTTGATGAATTTGTCACCCCGACACATGCGCTTTATACAGAACATCGATTGGTGGATATTTCTGTAAATTTACACTGATTAAAGTCAATTTTATAATAAGGATTAAAGTATGCGAGATTGGTATTTTAGAGGTGACATGTAGTTTAAATGGCCCTCGTACAGTCAATAGGGATTAAACCTAGCTAACCAACCAGCCGACCGACTCCGTGTTTATCCCATGCTGGAGAACCAATGTTACCTCACCTCCTGGAATTATCTCTAAATCAAATAATTAATCTTCACTTAATTAACCTTCCTTCTGTTACGCTCGTTCTTTCTGGACAATTAGCGGCTGAAGTAACACCCTGAAGCAGGCAACATTGCGTGACTATGTATTGTGATGACACTGGTGGTGACATCCTTCCCACCTGCCCCTTCTTAGAACTTGTTTATATATATATATATATATATATATATATATATATATATATATATATATATATATATATATATATATATATATATATATATATATATATATATATATATATATATTTATTTATTTATTATGTCGTGCCGAATATGTAAAACTGGTCAATTAGCAAGAACTCATTTAAAATTAAGTCCTTTCTAAAATTTTCTCTTATACGTTTAAAGATATATTTTTTTCATTAATGTTAATGTAAAAATTTTTAATTTTGCTCCAAAAGAATCTTAGAAAACTTACCTAACCTTATTATAGCAAGAACAATTTATTTTAGCCTAACCCAACTAAATATATTTTAGATTTGTTTACAGTAATTTAATACTAAATAAACAGTGAAATATATATTTTTTTTTGTTAGGTTCAGAATGATTTTGGTGAAATTATTGCATACACAAATTTTCACTTGTGCTATATGGCAAGATGAGGGTTGCTATTTAAGTCAAGATGGCAAGTTCTGCCTATTCGGCACGACATATGTAATATATATATATATATATATATATATATATATATATATATATATATATATATATATGTATGTATATATATATATATATATTGTGTGTGTATAAAGAGAGAGAGAGAGACCCAAATAAAACGCAAATTTAAAAATTTTTAGTAATTACACAGGAAGCGGGTAACTAGCCTCTTGGAAATAAATTAAACTTCAGAAATACAAATAGTTGAGAAACACAAAATAGTTAAACATATATCAAAGGTGAATAGATGCTTGTAAGATTTGCCTTTCATCATACATGAGGAGAGAATATCACTTGGATGTCTTCTAGTGTGAAAAGCATTAACATATCATTTCACGCTCGTATGACCGAGCGGTAGTACCTCCCTAGACGATTGCTTCCTAAATATTCAAAATCGCTCACTACCTCGAAATGCACGGACATCACGATTCACTGGCCCAACCAACCACAACAAGTCCATCCATCCTTCAGAGTGCATCCACCGTGATTCCCCATATCCAAATTTCTCAAGTCTCGCTAACCAATTTCCCTGAATATCTTCATAGATATGACCATGTTCACACTAGCAGAAAGTCAAAAAGCAAAATAAAATTTCATTCCATCATTTTTCGAACGTTTTCATGCCTGTTTAATGAACAAGTTTCAGTCTTCTTCCTTTCTCCTGTCCCTTTCTGAGGCATCCTCCTCACTACGTTTCATCTAACGAAGATTTATACATACACTATTAAAAATCTGCCTCACTGTTCCCTAAATTATATAATTTCTTCAGTTATACTCTATTCTAGTTTTTCTCCTAAATGCACTGCATAAGCATACAGGGCCTCCAGACTCTTTATACTGCAACATTCAAAGATCATGCTTCATACCCATAGACTCTAATATCCATCTAGGGAGAGTTTCCTTGAGGCTAGTGAAGGGGCTCTTGATGCAAAGAATTAGACTTGTCCTCCCGTTTCTTGAATCGAACTTGATTACTTCCCATTTCCTCACGCGCTATATGACTCCTAGAGGTTTAACTCTTTTTCCATAAATATAATAATGATATAATTTGATTCATTCCTCATTTTACATTTTTTGCATCTGCTGAAAAAAAAATCTTTCCACAGATTACATAATATTTCTGTGACTTTTTCCCTCAAATATTCTGTATTTCACCTCGGATCCATATGCCTTATTTCCATTTTGGAGTCCAGTCTTTCATTCCTTAGCGTTCTTACTGGTGATGGGAAAAACAAGTCAACTAGTGTGTTTAATGGCACATAAAGCGCAGCATCGCGTATCTATATTCATAAACGCTTTTCATCTTTCAGAGAATCATTTCTGTTTCATATACTATTTGTAAGACCAGCCACATCTATAAATGCAACAGTGTTCCTGTCCTCTATCGAAGTACAGCCAATCATATGCTTCAATGAAAGCGCTTGATCAAAGCGTGCCCTTTCCTTGTCCCTGTCTGGATATTTTCTTTCAAAAGCATGTCCTTGAGATGGGGGACACGCTTCTCTTATGCCAAAGGAACAATTGAATTTTTTGTTGTGAATAAAATTCTATACTTTTATACTGTTCAATCTTTCATCCATACCACATTATTTTCTGTATATGATTTTTTTTTTTTTTAAGTTGATAGGGAAGGCGGACAGAACTTGGCGCAGTCAACCCCCCTAAATCCTTCCTGTGTTTGTGTGTGAGTGTGGGAGTCCCAAGGTCCGGGTCACCTTCACTGCTCACGGACTTACCCCTCTCCTTCCCACACCTCACGCTACTCCTTCCCTCACATCACACTACTTATTCAGTTTGTCATTTTGGCTGCGTAGGCAGTCCACGAAGACCTCTCACGAACTTGTCTCTCTTTACTTCCTTCACTTCACACTATTTCTTCCTTCACCTTTCATTGCTATTTTCCACACTTCACATATTCTTTTAATGCTCACTTTGACCTTGCTGCTTCTTCATTTGCCGTTCCATGTCCAACAAAGATGTACTCAGCCAAGTATGGACTGGCCATTTCCTCACAATCATTCCTTCCTCCTAATGATTCCTCACGACGTTCCCTCCTCACATCGTTCCCTCACGGTCAGTTCAACTACATGGGTCTTCGGCGCTGAAGGTCAAAGATGACGGCTAGACAGTAAAAAAAAAATAAAATGAAAAGAATTTTTTAGTTATTACTGTAAGTTTTTCATTATAATATTTAAAGGTTGGATGCCAACTCCTGTGCCGATTCATCATTATACTTGCTGCAGCGTTCGTCGTTATACTTCTTGCAGTGCTTATTATATCGGTTGCATTCTTCATTATACTTGCTGCAGTGTTATACCTGCTACAGTGTTTATCATTATACTTTCTGCAGTGCTTATTATACCTGTTGCAGTGAGTGCTCAAAATACCTGCTGCAGTTTTCACTACTATACCCTCTTCAGTGTTCATCAGTATACATGCTGCAGTTTAGAAATTGAAACCTGCGTCCTAAATGTCAAGTATACAGTAAAAACAGAGCTTCATTGAGGCAGACACTTTGAGGATATATTTTCCTCTTTATTAAAGGTATTACCTAGAGTTTACCTGGAGAGGGTTCCGGTGGTCAACACCCCCGTGGCTCGGTCTGAGACCAGGCCTCATGGTGGATCAGGGTTTGATCAACCAGGCTGTTACTGCTGGCCGCACGCAAGCTGACGTACGAACCACAGCCCGGTTGGTCAGGCACTGACTTTAGGTGCCTGCCCAGTGCCTTCTTAAAGACAGCCAGGGATCTATTGGTAATCCCTCCTTATGTATGCTGAGAGGCAATTGAACAGTCGGGGGCCCCGGACACTTATTGTGTTGTCTCTCAATGTATTCGTGGCGCCCCTGCTTTTCATCGGGAGAATGTTGCATCTCCTGCCGAGTCTTTTGCATTCATAGGGAGTGATTTTTATGTGCAGGTTTGGTACCAATCCCTCTAGGACCTTCAAGTGTATATTATCATGTATCTCGCCTGCGTTCCAGGGAATACAAATCAAGGACCTTCAACCGTTCCCAGCAATTTAGGTGCCTTATCGTACTTATGTATGCCGTGAAAGTTCTTTGTACATTCTCCAGGCCTGCAATGTCGCCAGCCTTGAAGGGGGCCGTTAGTGTACAGCAGTATTCCAGCCTAGAGAGCACAAGCGATTTGAAGAGAATCATCATGGGCTTGAAGTCCCTAGTTTTGAAGGTTCTCATTATCCATCCTGTCATTTTCTAGCAGATGTGGTCTTTGAAGGTGAGAAACTCTGACATTATCACTCCCAGATCCTTCACATTATTTTTTTGCTCTATTGTATGGTTAGAATTTGTCATATTCCCTGATACATTTTTAATTTTCTCAGGTTTCCCATATCTGAGTAGTTGAAATTTCTCCTCGTTGAATTTCATATTGTTATGTGTGGCCCAGTCGAAGATTTGGTTGATGTCCGCTTGGAGTCTTGCGGTGTCTTCGATGGAGGTCACTGCCATGGTAATCCAGGTGTCATGCGCAAAGGAAGACGCGAAGCTATGGCTCACATAGGATGAGGATGAGGAATAGAATGGGAGCAAGTACTGTGCCTTGTGGAACAGAGCTTTTTACCGTGGCTGCCTGGGACTTTACTCTGTTTACTATTACTCTTTGTGTTCTATATGTCAGGAAGTTATAGATCCATCTACCAATTTTTCCTGTTATTCCTTTATCACGCATTGTGTGTGCTATTACACCATGGTCACACTTGTCGAAACCTTTTGCAAAGTCTGTGTATCCTACATCTGTATTTTGTTTATCCTCTACAGCATCCAGGACCTTGTCATAGTGGTCCAGTAGCTGGGACAGGCAGGAGCGATTTGCTCTAAACCCGTGTTGCCCTGGGCTATGTAACTGATGGGTATCTAGGTGGTTGGCGATCTTGCTTCTTAGAACCTTCTCAAAGATTTTTATGATATGGGAGAATAGTGCTATCGGTCTGTAGTTCTTTGCAATTGCTTTACTGTCACTTTTGTAGAGTGGGGCTATGTCTATTGTTTTTAGTGTGTGGGATGACCCCGGTGTCCATGCTCCCTCTCCATAGAATGCTGAAGGCACACGATAGAGGCTTCTTGCAATTCTTGATGAACGCAACGTTCCATGAGTCTGGGCCTGGGACAGAGGGCATGGACTTGTCATTTATTGCCTTTTCAAAGTCTTTTGGAGTTAGGATAATATCCGAGATTTTTGAGATGACCATATTTTGGGTTTCGTTCATAAAGAATTCATTTGGATGGTCAACCCTTAGTCCGGGCAGTTCTTCAGGAGCTTTGTCAGCTTAGTCTGGGCAGCTCTTCAGGAGCTTTGTCAAGCCGTTACGGCATCTGTGTCCATTTATTTAACATTTGTTTTCTCACCTTGCACATCGATATGTGTTATACCACCTTTCTTTGCTTGTGATCATTACAAAAGAGCTTGCTAGAATGGATGTATGTTGATGACCTCTCTGCTTGATCTGGATCTTAAGAGCACAGAGAATCTCCTTTATTTCAGTGACACCTGAGTGCAACGTAACCTGTCCTACAGAGAGAGTTTCTATCCAGCCTTATTTAACATTCTACTCAATCTCTTGCTAAACTGTGCCCTTGCAACCCAGTCATTGCATGTTTAGAATTCCTCTTCATCTAGAAATTCACTCCACTAGATATACCAATACCTGATGTACTACCTAGGTTTAATCAGTTGAGAAAAAATACTTAATCTGTACCCAACGAGGTGGTGCAGTTCGCATTATGCAACTGCAAGATGGCACTCAGCTCTAATATGCAAGTATGTATTTATATGCAAACGTGTAGGAATATGTAGGATTTGTAATCTCTGTATTAGCAATCAGATTTGATTGCTAATACATGTTTCTACACCACGTATGAGGCACGTATCATAATTGGTACGAGGACGTCTTTTGCATTCATTACAAAACTGATTAATTATGCATTACCCTTTCTTGCTACATTATAGTGTCTGACAGAAGGCTTTAAGGGCTTTATTGAACAATAAAAATAGGATTATTTTCTGTTGATCAGGTATCACAAGAATATGAAAGTCATCATTGAATCAGAGAGCTCATACCTGGTGAGTGGGACTTCCACCCTCGAGAATGAATTAATATACTCCTTGCAATCAAGTGTTAGTAGGTACTAATACCTACATTGTTGCTCTATCAGCTTTAAATGTTCTTAGAGGTGTGTTCCAAGAGAGGAATTTCGAACAGCCAGCACGAAATCCCCGCATAAAGAATTCTTCCTACCAGGAAGCGAGCTGTTTTTCCCCGATACGTGTTGAACTCAATTGTATACATGCAAATAGGCAGCATCTGATCCCTCGCTCTCTTGAGCCTTGAACCTGACCTATCACTCTCCTGAACTCTGAACCATCTATGAAAAGTAATTTTAATAGTTTTATGACCTATGAAGATACAGATGGATACTTATCTCGTCAGGTTAAAAAAAACTGTTGCCCCATAGCTAACTTATGCTGATCTCCAGGATCTGAGGGACAAATGAAACAAAATTATGAAAAGACTAACTGTTTTTCTCTCAAACTGGCTTTCAGATGCATAATAGAGGTAATATTTCTACACTATAGGAAGGTTAGCATAGGCACCACTGTGACCACAAATGCAAGAAATATACCTAGTTGGATGAATCTTATTGTGGCTAGCTGGTCCAGTGGCTAACACGACGGTCTGGAGTTTTGAGACTCTCTGACCGCGGGTTCAAATCCCGCCCGTAGTATGGTTTGTTTGCAATCGTGTCATTACGATTTCGTGAGTCATCTTAACAAATATCTTAACTCTACCTGCTGTAACTCATTTCCGCTGTAACCTGCCTAATTAAAGGAACGCTTTCGGATATGTCCCGTGACCCAATCTGGTCTTTGTAACCTATTGACTTCTGAAGACACAATGGGTTGGAGCAACCCTCGCTTTATATCGGATTTAAACTGATTACCTTCCATTCCCGGGCCTTGAATGGCGGACCTTTTTTATCTGCTTCGTACACCCTTTAACGGAGATCTTTTGATGCAGGGAATTGAAACTGTTCTTCCCTTACTAGTTCTCTGTGAATATTAATAACAGTATGGTGTGTTAAGTCAAAATCAAACGTGTTAGGAGAAATAGCTAAATATTTTATATAATTTTTATTTTATAAATGTTCAAGCTCTTGTTATTATTATTATTATTATTATTATTATTATTATTATTATTATTGCTTTTACTTTTAATTTTGTGGCAAAATGCACTCTTCAAATACCTGTTACTGCTGTAACTTGCTCAGCAGGACGTTTGTGCCAAGTCCTTGTACCCACTGTGCGTCTTTATAATCCTTAAACTTTAACCTACAGGTTTAGCAACGAATTCTGGAGAAGGTTCGTACCGCATGTTGACTTTCACTCTTCAGAGTCGATCAGTTGTTATTGTTTTTCGTTTATTCCTCAGAAAAAGAATCGCCTGCCACTGGTGGTTATTATATGTTCCATGGTCCCGGGTCTTTTGGCGGTAAAACTGCAAAACGGTGGTGTTTAAGGCACATGTAATGGTGGAGGTGATTTAGTAGTAGTAAAATATTTTTGTTCGTCAGGAAACAGGACAAGTTTCACCTGACACGGATTTTTGATTAATTATAAACCATAAACTGTTAAGTTACTTGTAACTAGTGTTATGGCTTGCACCCCATTTAAAAAAAAAAATAGGGTACTGCTAGGTAGTGATCTTCAGATTGAGGGTGATGGGCGAGGAGGAGGGGACGAGAGGAAGAAACATGGGGGTAGATATTTAGCCATTTGAGCCGCGGCACGGCGACCGCTGCTTTACCAGTACCTACTGGACTTCGTGTAGGTGTATGACATGAGACGGCTTTAAGTTGTAGAGCTTCAGGTACAGTTGCCAATATCTTCACAGCTGCTGTTAGGCTAGTGAGAACATAAGTAGTGTGTACAAGGTTCTGGGTGCGGTCTTCGGTACGGTGATTTTAGTCACTACATAAAAGATATATACCGACTTGTTCACTGTGGAACATGTGCTATTCTTACGCTTTATGTAGTTGGAAATTTATTTGGGAAAAGATTTGTAAACTATTCTTACAACCTCTTCGTGGTTCATAGTCAATCATATTCCTGGTATATTTCTCACCTAATTATACCAACTTTTACTGTTATACCAATAATCCACAAAACGAAAGTGAAAACTGGACCACGTTTCAGTCAGACTCGGTCCAGTTTCAAGATTAGGTTAGGTTAGGTTCGTCAGGAAACAACTTTTACCTTCAACTCATCATTGTCATGAACGATGTTGTTTACACAATCAAGGACAAGACAACATATTGCTTGCATTACTCAAGGACAAGACAACATACTGTTTTCAAACTCAAAGCTAAGACAACATACTGTTTTCATACTCAAGGACGAGAAAACACTGTTTTCAAACTCAAGGACAAGACAACATACTGTTTTCATACTCAAGGACAAGACAACATACTGTTTTCATACTCAAGGACAAGACAACATACTGTTTTCATACTCAAGGACAAGACAACATACTGTTTTCATACTCAAGGACAAGACAACATACTGTTTTCATACTCAAGGACAAGACAACATACTGTTTTCATACTCAAGGACAAGACAACATACTGTTTTCATAAGGACAAGACATACTGTTTTCATACTCAAGGACAAGACAACATATTGTTTTCATACTCAAGGACAAGACAACATACTGTTTTCATACTCAAGGACAAGACAACATACTGTTTTCATACTCAAGGACAAGACAACATACTGTTTTCATACTCAAGGACAAGACAACATACTGTTTTCATACTCAAGGACAAGACAACATACTGTTTTCATACTCAAGGACAAGACAACATACTGTTTTCATACTCAAGGACAAGACAACATACTGTTTTCATACTCAAGGACAAGACAACATACTGTTTTCATAAGGACAAGACAACATACTGTTTTCATACTCAAGGACAAGACAACATACTGTTTTCATACTCAAGGACAAGACAACATACTGTTTTCATACTCAAGGACAAGACAACATACTGTTTTCATACTCAAGGACAAGACAACGTACTGTTTTCATACTCAAGGACAAGACAACATACTGTTTTCATACTCAAGAACAAGACAACATACTGTTTTCATACTCAAGGACAAGACAACATACTGTTTTCATACTCAAGAACAAGACATACTGTTTTCGTACTAGAGGAAAAGTTTGTCCAGTGAGTAAATTTTACTTGCAGCACAGGTCTTCTCTTTGTAGTGGAAGTGTCTTCAGTTTGAATGGGCTCTTGATCCAAGGAGTCAGTTAACTTCCTTTTCCTTGGATCAACCCTGATTACCTCTTGCTACTCAGGCACTTGCTGGCCAATCACTCCTCCCTGAAATTAATAACAATTGATAATTAATAATTATTGTCATCATCGTTGAGAAAGTGGAATAAGCATGACACAAGTTTTTAATAAGTTCATTTTATCATTTCCTGTGTCTTTCAAATATTCGTGAATTTGTTTTGGCCATTGGCTTGACTACCCTGCATGTACATGTGATCCATTGGCCAGTTATCCAGGAACATTTCCCCGTTGGTCAATTACCCAGGTACAGTGCCCCAATGGCGTGTTATCCAGGTACGGTGCCCCAGTGGCTTATCAAGATATGGTGCCCCAGTGGCTTATCAAGATATGGTGCCCCAGTGGCGTGTTATCCAGGTACGGTGCCCCAGTGGCGTGTTATCCAGGTACGGTGCCCCAGTGGCGTGTTATCCAGGTACCGTGCCCCAGTGGCGTGTTATCCAGGTACCGTGCCCCAGTGGCTTGTTATCCAGGTACGGTGCCCCAGTGGCGTGTTATCCAGGTACCGTGCCCCAGTGGCGTGTTATCCAGGTACGGTGCCCCAGTGGCGTGTTATCCAGGTACGGTGCCCCAGTGGCTTGTTATCCAGGTACGGTGCCCCAGTGGCGTGTTATCCAGGTACGGTGCCCCAGTGGCGTGTTATCCAGGTACGGTGCCCCAGTGGCGTGTTATCCAGGTACGGTGCCCCAGTGGCGTGTTATCCAGGTACGGTGCCCCAGTGGCTTGTTATCCAGGTACGGTGCCCCAGTGGCGTGTTATCCAGGTACGGTGCCCCAGTGGCTTGTTATCCAGGTACGGTGCCCCAGTGGCGTGTTATCCAGGTACGGTGCCCCAGTGGCTTGTTATCCAGGTACGGTGCCCCAGTGGCTTGTTATCCAGGTACGGTGCCCCAGTGGCTTGTTATCCAGGTACGGTGCCCCAGTGGCGTGTTATCCAGGTACGGTGCCCCAGTGGCTTGTTATCCAGGTACGGTGCCCCAGTGGCTTGTTATCCAGGTACGGTGCCCCAGTGGCTTGTTATCCAGGTACGGTGCCCCAGTGGCTTGTTATCCAGGTACGGTGCCCCAGTGGCTTGTTATCCAGGTACGGTGCCCCAGTGGCTTGTTATCCAGGTAAAGCACCCTGATGGCCTTTTATACAGGGCCAACTCGTTGATCTGTTATCAAAGTGTTGTTACGAAACGAAAAGACAGGAAACGGAAACAGCTGCCATGTGATTTGCGGCAAATCAGAATATACTGGTAGCAAATGTCCCGTGGTCATTACAGTCCACATTAGGGGGAAATTTTCTTAGCAGTTCGTGACAAACTACTTGTATGTCTTATTTTTGGAAAGTTCCCCTCATCTTTATCTTTTTAGCAGCGGAAGTATTATAGTTATATCCGTAGGAGTAGTAGTAATAGTTTAAGTAGTTGTATTGGTAGTAATGATAGCAGCCAGGGTCAGCAGGTATTCACTGGTGAAACTCCTGCTCCTGCTGGGCGCTGAGATACTTGCTGGCATGTATTAAAGCATGTACGTATGCAGCATAATGATAGTGTTCCTTAACCCTCTCGCAGATAGCTCAGGTAAAGCCTTCACACTCGACGATCTCGAAATATTTTCCCAGCTTTCTTTGTGGGAGTACATAAAAACACAAACTCGAAGAAGGTGGGACGGAGCGAGCACGAACACACACATGGAAGAGGGAGAGAGGACCTAGTAGCAGTCAGTGAAGAGGTGGGGCCAGGAGCTGTGAATCGACCCCTGCAACCACATATAGGCGAGTACACACACACACACACACACACACACACACACACACACACACACACACACACACACAAAAGCTAGCGAGAAAAATGTAAACATAAGAGAACAGAAACAGGCTAAAGGAAGAGCTCATAGATTGTCAAATTAATGGCTACTGGAGTTCGACTCAAACAAGAGTAAGGTCATGAAAATTGGGAAGCAGGGGAGAATACCAGGGTGAAACGTGAAAAACTGCAAACATCACGTCCAACATAACCCCTGATGTGCACATAATCGAGTAACTTCTGCATTATTTGCGATGTTAGTTGATATAACACAGAGAATAGTTGGGTATAGCTTCAGAGAAACAGATTTATAAGAGGCAAATAATACGGGATTACTGGATGACAAATTTCTTCGTACTGATCAAGTAATTTTTATTACAGAATGGCGGAAATAAAGCAGGAGAAAAAGGCTAGGGTAGACCGTATCGTTTTCGACTTTAAGAAAGCCTTGAGACACTGTTATAAAAGAGACTGTTGTATAATTTGGAGGAGCAGTGAGCTATGAACGTCACACTGGTACATCATCCAACGTCACCACTAGCAGTGACCTATGAACGTCACACTGGTACATCATCCAACGTCACCACTAGCCGTGGCGATGTACCATGTACATGTTAATTACCACATTTACACAGCCACGCATGCACAGAAAACACCTATATAGTTAGTTTTGTATCCCCACCTCCACATCCGCTGCCACAGCCTCAGAAACCATAGAAAAACAGTCCCTTCCTTACACACAGCTTTAACCACACCCACAATTTCGAAGGTACTCGATGTTCATCACATTTCTGATCTCGTATAAAAAATGAAAAGTTGATTATCTTCCTCGTTGTGCAGCGCCGAGTCACGCCATGTCGTGGCTTCTATTTCTACACATTTTCTAAATAACCAAAGGTTACCCGAAAGCTTTTCAATACATGAGCCTCAGTGATCTAACATAATTCACAAATTCCCTCTTCATTTAAGTAATTAAGGTAATTTGGTAATATGTTCAGGTGTCCACGGAATCAGTCAGAACCTGCTCTAAGAACAAGGATGCCAGTTTAAAACTTTAAATACTGAGTGTTGGATATTTTATGACGAGGACCTATCACTTCGATCACGGCAGCTGATTCTCTTTGATCGCAAACGCGTACAAACCCGTGCAAGGTCAATGGATTGTTTCATTGATTGCTTCTCATTCCCTAGGCGCTGCATAACCCCAACGAATTTAGCGCTTCCCAATGATTATACTACTACAATTCTACTATACTATTGCTACCATTCTACTATTATTCTATTAATATTTCTATTACTACTGCTACTAAATAACCCCCAAAAGACCGTGAACCTGGTCTCTTGAGTACGGTTACTGAACCCTTTGAGATGGATAATAACTTAACTACTACCCTGTTTGCCCTCCGTTCTTCGCACCCCCTTCCCTTGCGTCTACCTTTAAACTTGTGTGTTATTGCTGTTAAAGGAAGCTGGGTAATTTGTAACAGATATATTTTATTTTTTGTGCAGTTTTTAGCTCTTTGACATGACAAGAGGTGCAGTGTTGCCTGCCTTGCGGGATAACCCGATTTGGACAGTTCACGGTAAAAGTGGTCGACTTGTGGTGTTATTTTTCAGTGACGGCCCGACCTTTTGTAGTGCAAATCATGTTTTTTTTTTTTTGGATGATGAGGTGTTATATGCTTAGGGCAGGTACGTACGTCCCTTCGAGAGAGGCTTCTTAATGACGGCGAGGGGCTCTTGATCTAAGGAATTCGACTTGTGCTCTTCTTCCTTGGGTCAATCTTGAAAGCCTCCCATTTCCCCCAAGAGTTGTATGACCCCTATGGGTCTAGCGCTTTTCCATGAAGGTAATTTTAGTGTGTGTGTGTGTGTGTGTGTGTGTGTGTTTTAATCGTGTTGAAGTGCAAACTACAGAAGATGCCTCTCTTCATAAGATACTCGTGTTTACATGCATTGCATACAGGAAATTTTTACAATGCAAAACAGATTTCCATTTCCCCGACGCTTGTTTTGCTTATATATATATATATATATATATATATATATATATATATATATATATATATATATATATATATATATATATATATATATATATGTGTGTGTGTGTGTGAGTGCAGGAAATTCATGATCTGTGATACATTGTGCTATTGTATTCATGTTTATGTTTTTCTGTAAATGTATTCTGTTCATTAATAAATGTTCACATAGAATATTAAATATAGGGGGTGGTAGGAGAAGAAAATATTCAAACAGCTCCGGGGAGAACCTTGAGTTTTCCCTGAGGTACGTTTATTGTCTTCTCTGAGGATGAGGGTCCCCAGTCCAGCTATAGAGGTGGTACTTCCCTATATATATATATATATATATATATATATATATATATATATATATATATATATATATATATATATATATATATATATTATACATGCCTGGTTATGTGCAGTATGTACAAAACATTCAAATATGTATTCACATATTTCATTTTAAGTGAAACTACCTATGTTGTGCTTTTTAAAGGCAGATACAATGATCTTCAGTAGCAACTTTTAGGTTTCTTATGGCTGGGTTAGTTTATTATTGGTTAGGTTAGATTATGATATGATAATGTTAGGATCTTAAGTTAGATTACATTTCGTTGTTCAGTTTGATTTCGCTAGACTATGATAGGTTCATTTCCCCCTGGTGAGAGTGCAAACAAGGCATTTATTTTGTGAAAACGTTTCGTCCACCTGGGAACAAAACGTCCTCACAATAAAATACCGTAACCCGAATTGTCTAGTTTTCTCACTGTTGGCATACACTAGAAATGTTCTCCCGTTGACTTGTTATCTTTAAAAACGTTCCCAGTTCATTCTGCCAAAGAGTCCGCTAACGCTTTTGTTATTACAGGGTGCATTACAGCGTGCATTGCGTGAAAGGTGGTTCATATAATTTAGCAAATTATAACAGGGCGAAAGAGGAGGAAAAAGATCATTAAAGAACTCCCACTAATTATCTCAAACGTCTGTGGTAGGCAACAGGAAGCAGCGGTTTGGGACAGGTTGCCGGGTGAATCTTTTATGTATTCCCTACGTGTCCCATGCTCGGCGTGTCCCATGCTCGGCGTGTCCCATGCTCGGCGTGTCCCATGCTCGGCGTGTCCCGTACTCGTTTATTATACGTAACGTGTGATACGTACAATGTCTAACACCGGTACATCTGCGTTAGGAAGCGTACGTAGTGTCTTGACGCCACGGTCCGCACCGTATCCTACGCCACGGAACGCTGTCATACGCTGAATTTTGGGACTGTCATGATGATGCTGATGAGGAAAAGGACAGGGTCAGTGGGAGCCCTACAACAAGCGCTGCAATGTACGACTATTCGTGGAAGCAAAGGAGAGATTGGAGGTTATTGGTAAACCATACACACAGTTATGCATCACTTCCTTTTATTATTTTCCTTTCTCTTTATTACCTCTCTGTTCGAAGATTCAACAAAACAAAAAAATCGATTTTGTTGTTGTTTCTCAGCGCGAGGTATGTTTGGAGGAGGGAGAGAGGGCCAGGGAGTGAGCATACCGGACGCCACCTCAGCACCAACACGCACCCAGCTGATCCATTCACTTAGTGACTCACGAAATCTCGTAGTGTAAGGGAGTGGGTGAGGGCAAACAGACAGCTGTTGCTCGATCTGGACACTCATTAGTGACAGTCTTAGGAAAACGTTGTTAGATAAGAGACTTGGGTGCTTACACCCGCTGTTCAATAACTTCCACTCCCTGCCTCTACGTCAAGTGTTCTACCACAGAACAGCTGGAATACTGAACTATTAAACTGGACATTGGCACATTACGCGCTACCACAGTAAGGTGAGGCATTGAACATTTAATGAAAATAATAATAAATATAATAATAATTTCCAATAATATGTATATGATACAAATATTTCTTACAAGGAAACGTCCATACTTATACAAGGCCTTAATTAAGAGTTGTTTTTAATACATTACATTCCTTTAGGCTGTCTGGCCCATGTGGGTTTAGCGCTTAGTTCTGATTGTAAAAATGGTAATACGTTCCTTTCAGGGGTTCCACTATGGTAGTGAATAGCTGTTTATAAAAGGAATCGGTTCTAATTACCCTATTTTACGATCACATCACTGCGCTGTATGACCCTTGTGGGTTTAGCGCTTCTATATTATAATACGATCACGCCTGATTACTGCCCATTACAGGAGGTAATAAATTACGAGCATAGCATTTCTCTATAAGTAACAGTAATCATAATATAATTATAGTAATTACGATCATTACGCACGTCAAACGCTAAATATATATAAACAACTATTTTTGTATCGACCATTTTGAAGAAATGAACAGCATCACGCGCATGTAATAAAATATTTAGACTGTGAATTACACCACCAGAATCATTGATTTGAATTTTCAGATAAGGTATTAAGTATTTCAGACTTTAATATCTTTCACGTATTTTTACTTTATTGTTATTAATAATGTGAGTGCGTACGTTGTTTTCATGAAAATGGTGATGTTTGGAGAGATTATTGTTAACAGTTGTTGTCACTGTTGTTACTTCCCCAGGTGATATCATTAACCAGGTGTTGGTAATGTGCTCGTGTCTATTTGTCCCAATCCCTCTCTTCCTCTCACTCTCTCCTGTCCTCTTCCCCTCTGTCGTCTCTGCCCTCTTCCTCTCTGTCGTCTCTGTCCTCTTCCCCTCTCTCGTCTGTCCTCTTCCCCTCTCTCGTCTGTCCTCTTTCCCTTTCGTCTGTCCTTGTCCCCTCTCTCGTCTGTCCTTGTCCCCTCTCTCGTCTGTCCTCGTCCCCTCTCTCGTCTGTCCTCGTCCCCTCTCTCGTCTGTCCTCGTCCCCTCTCTCGTCTGTCCTCGTCCCCTCTCTCGTCTGTCCTCGTCCCCTCTCTCGTCTGTCCTCGTCCCCTCTCTCGTCTGTCCTCGTCCCCTCTCTCGTCTGTCCTCGTCCCCTCTCTCGTCTGTCCTCGTCCCCTCTCTCGTCTGTCCTCGTCCCCTCTCTCGTCTGTTCTCGTCCCCTCTCGGCTGTCATCTTCCCCTCTGTCCTCTTGCTCTGTCCTTTTCCCTCTGTCCTTTTCCCTTCTCCCGTATTCCCCTCATTCCTCTCACTCCTCTTCCCCTATCTCCCCCCCCTCGTCTTCCTCTCCCTCTCATATTCCAGCAGTTACAGGGGCTTCATCTAAAGAACTGGTGCTGCCTTTCCCTCTGATTAAACCTGATTACCTTATTTACCAAAGTTTCTTATAATTCACTGTAGTTAGAAGTACATTTTGTTGGACTGGATTGAGATGTATTGCACTGGGTTAGATTTTGGTGGGTTGGTTTGGGTTGGGTTAGGTCTTTTAAAAACTTATGTAACGAAAATACGTAAATTAAAAAAAAAAAAAAAAAAAAAAAAGGCTTTTGTACGTCTGGTAATACGGTGGCCGACTGTAATCAGGAAACGTTCAGATATGTGCGATTATTACTTGTAGTGCCCAGCCAAGGGGAAGGGGAGGAAATGCCTTGATGCCAGTGAGGGAGCTCTCGATCAAAGGAAATGGACCTGTCCTCCCTTTCTTTGGATCGAGTCTGATTACCTTCATTTTCCTAGGCGATATTGTGTTCTTCGGTTTTAGCGCAACCCCCTAGGAATATAATATTTCATAATATATTACTCAGCATTGTCCGGGATTAAAGTGTGGGAGAAGTAACAAGTTTTCGTCAAAAAGATAAAAATAAGTTACGCATCGTACAAATTTGTAAAAATAAAAAAAAAATCTGGAGCCTAGGTAAGATGCTCTTTGTCTTACTCAGTTGTCTGACACAGGACTGAGGAAGCCATTCCGGATGTATCGTTCCTCCTTCAAATATCTTGATACTGTGCATGTCATATTTCATGTGGAGTTTACCTGGAGAGTGTTTAGAGAATAAATGCCCCTGTAGCTCGGTCCCAGACCAACCCTCCCAGTAGATGGCTTGATGAACCAGTCCATCGTCTGTGGTGTTGATCGTTTGTTAGTGATAACACTCGGTCTGATATTCTCTGCAGTTTATCCTGAAATCAAGTATTTTTATATTTATAGGAAAGCACTAAACCCATTCTACAGCACCTGTGGAATGGGAAGTAATCAGGACTAACACAAAGATGTTGAAGGTTTCTCAAATTCTTAGCATAGTCTTTCACTAGTACCAAAGCATTCTCGGTGGTGGGAGATAAGGGTTGACAATATGGTGCTGGCATAGATGGGCCACTGGAAATGTCAGTGCCGTATAGCCCTTGTGGGTTAAGCGCTTATCTCTGATTGTAGTAGTAGTAGTAATAATACTGGTAAGATGGAGGGCCTTACCTACCCAAGTCGAGGTTAACCTTCCCAGGTCAGGGTCACGTGACACGTCTGACTCGCGAAGAACATGGTACTTAACTGAAAATATTTACCCACATTATTATAAATTTACTTATGAAGCGTTAAACCTTTGTTTGTCAAAGAGCGCAGAAGTAATAGAAGCTTAAATATCGTCCGCTACTCATGCGACATACTTTGCCTAATAAAATATATACACCGGTTAGTAAGAGAGAGGTGAAGACATAGGCGACGGTAGAACAAGTAAATAGCTGGACGATACACATGTACAACAGTTGCATTTTTTTTAGACTGAACCCTAGAACACTTGGAAAACTTTTGGTATAGATGCAGCTCAGTTTCTCAAATTGCTAGCGATACTAGTGTCAAGGGCTGGAGTGGTCACTATAGTTCAGAGGTGATGATTAACATGGCCCTTCCAGGAAGTTTAATTTATTCGTCAGGAAAGAAATTTTGGAACGTGTCTTTGTGATAATGACAGACTCTTTGAGTAGTCCGATAATAAGACAGGGGGCGAGGCAGCAGCGACCACTGGCTTACCCGAGCTACACTCACTGCTGTATGAAGCCTGAAATGTACTCTGATCGTACCTAAGTTGTGGTGTGAAGATGCTGCAACGAGGAATCTTGTCACTTCTCATAGCGTGATGTCTTTGCAGCAAATAAATTACCTGACGACGCAAGAAAAGACCGCCAAATAAATTTTTTAAAAAAAAAAAAAAAAAAAAAAAAGACACCAGGAACATCCAAAGCTATTTCTGGTCTGTCTTCTAATAGTCTCTTCGCCTAACTTATCTTCTGGCATTTTCTTCTACTGACCTATTTTCTGGCTATCTCACTTTCTTAATTGTGACTTGAAATGGTTCTCTACAGATCATAACGTTCAGTGTCGTCTCCAGTTTTTGGGTTGGTTGTGAATTGTTTGTCACAATATTGTAATTTCCTCTTCGACGTCAGGATAATTTACAAAAGTTAATGGTTCCAAAACTAGCTGGTGCAATTCAGTATGGAGAACGCAAAATAGTCACGGAGAAACGAAACAACTTCACCATTTATAAACAAAATAATATGGATCCCGGTGAAAATCGGTGCGAAAAAGATATTTAACTCCGGTCAACGGGAATGTGAAACCCTGACAACAGCGCACCAGTGTTAGCAGTAAAACAGCTAGACTCTGATTTTATAACAGGAAGTGTAAATAACAAGTCCCAAGGTTATAACAGAATTGTATATATCGTTAGTAAGGCCTCGTTTGGATTATGTAGCATATTTCTGATTTTCCCTATTACAGAATGAGCATAAATGCATTTATGAACTTGAAAAATAAGAGCTGTATTTTTTTTTAATCGCCGAAATTCTCCCGGCAAGGTCCTTTTCCAAGTGGTGGACCGGCTTTGGCTCCCTATCTAGGGAATGTCTGAGACCTAAGTCTCCCATGGGAGGAGGCACAAGTACCCCCTCATCGCTGGGACCAACTGTCCCCAGGCCTAGCCACATTCCCCGCCCTCACGGGGCTCGTAGGGAGAAGCTAGTCCTCTCTGATCCGCCATCCCCGCCCCAAGGGGGCTAATAGGAATGGCAGTCTTGTAAGCTGCAAGCTCTGGCTCAGGCACCTACCCTGCTCTGGAAGAGCTGAGCATGGTGTCGATGATCAAGCGTTGTAGGAGGACTGCTGGTCCTTCAAGGCAGAATGAATTCTCAAATACTCATTCTCAACGTTCTTCATAAAAATATTTTTATATAAATATTTAAAGAAAGCTTAGAATTAATCCTCTATATAAGGAGTCTTTTTTTTTTAAGATATACTAAGAGTAGCAAAAATACTTGCAGGTCAGGACTTCTACTGAAGGTAACGTTTCGCCACGGGTGGCTTCTCCATTAAGAATGAAGAAGCCACTCGTGGCGAAACGTTTTCTTTAATAAATGTCCTAAATTGTACATAAGTGTCTGTTCCCACATCTTGTCGGTATCAGCATACCATATATTTTGTGAACTTATTCTTTGAAAGGCGTAAAGGTAATATGGATATGACTAGTATATAAACAGAAAATAGAACTAAATAAAAGAGACAAATATGGTGTATAAAATATTTAACCAAACTTGTATCAGAATACTAAATAGGATAAATTTAGAATGTTGGGACGTGGTAAATCATTGATTTCATTATGTATTTCACCCGGAGGTACACACTAAGCAACGTCATAGATCATAGTGTAGTTTTAAAAATGATAGATAAATACTAGAAAGAGTTCTTGGTCGAGTAGATCTCCTGGGTACAGGTGGAATAAAATCACACACATATGAGACATACAAACAGTACTGAAATATTAACGTTACTCTTTCCCTTGGGCACTAAGCGTAATAAAATCTTGAGCTATAACAAAGTTTGGTGCCCAAGCGGAACGTCATCTATTTCCATACTACCTGAGTCCCCCCAGTGCTGCATGGTTCAGTAAGTGTTGTCCCCAGTGCTGCATGGTTCAGTAAGTGTTGTCCCCAGTGCTGTATGGTTCAGTAAGTGTTGTCCCCAGTGCTGTATGGTTCAGTAAGTGTTGTCCCCAGTGCTGTATGGTTCAGTAAGTGTTGTCCCTAGTTCTGCATGGTTCAGTAAGTGTTGTCCCCAGTGCTGTATGGTTCAGTAAGTGTTGTCCTCAGTGCTGTATGGTTCAGTAAGTGTTGTCCCCAGTGCTGTATGGTTCAGTAAGTGTTGTCCCCAGTGCTGTATGGTTCAGTAAGTGTTGTCCCTAGTTTTGCATGGTTCAGTAAGTGTTCCGTAACCCTCCTTCGTTCTTATTCACTCATCAATAATAATGAATAATTCGACATTTATATGGAGGAATCACTTCTAGTGGTGACTGTTGAACCTCACCCACGGAGACTGTTAGATTAGGTAAGGTTCAGGAAACAGAACAAGTGCTTTCTGACGCGGGTCTAAGATGATGACCTGCCGTTGGAGCTTTTGGTCATCTGACCGAGGTCTACCGCTGGCTTGCCGATCCACCCCTTTAAAAATTATGGTCCTAGTTATAACCATTACTTTTTACCTACGGACGATAATAAACTTTATTACTTTTATATACTCTTCCTAAATTTGGTTTTACCATTGCTAGTTCGGGCTTGGATATATATTTTCTGCGCCCTATTTATATTGCTATTTGCACATCAGAATGGTGTAGATGAATGGTTCAGAGAACCGACATGTTGTTGAATTAGACACGTGCAACTCTTGGGTATCTTTATTGAGGAAACGTTTCGCCACACAGTGGCTTCATCAGTCCATACAAAGGAGAATCTTGAAGAACAGGAGGTTATTGAGGTAATCAGTCCCTCAGCCTTTAGTCGATGTGGTCAGTCCATCAGTCTTGAATAGAATCGACTCAAAGCTGAGGGACTGATTACCTCATTCTCCTCCTGTTCTTCAAGATTCTCCTTTGTATGGACTGATGAAGCCACTGTGTGGCGAAACGTTTCCTTAATAAAGATACCCAAGAGTTGCACACGTGTCTAATTCAACATCAGAATGGTATTCTTCCTTTGGGTAGTGGCTTGATAAAGCTCCTGGAGAGCGAAACGTTGCTACAATAAATGTCACATTAGTTGCACTTGTGTCCTTTTACTTTACTTATTACAGTTTTAAAAATATTATATAGTTACATACAGGAATAAAGTTGAGAGTAGAACATTATAATTTTATTATTATTATTACTGAAAGTCTCTAAACTCGTTTGAACCTGGGGAATGGTTGGCCCATCAGGATTTATCCAATATTGAGTTCTTCTACAGTAGAACCTGCCTACATCGGCTAGTAGAATTCCTCTTACTGTTTTTTTTTTAATTGTAGATATATGTACCTAAATAAACTCCATAATAAAAATAAAAGTAATGCAAGATTTGAGTGACGAAAAGTGGCCAAGCAAGACTGCTTCCGGGGTAAAAGTTTGGACTGCAATGATTTAGTTTTTGGTCAGTGAGAAACAGGAGCCGCAGCGGCAGACACTTCCTATTTTACTGAGAGTCACTGAAGATGTGGCATCCATTTCTTTTATGTTTGGGATAGGATTTCCTGAGAAACACTGATTACCAAGCTATAGTAATTCTAGGTATGCTGGAAGGAAACTTTCAAACTCCTGTAGCTGATAAACTCTTGCTAAAATGTTTGACGATGTATTCCCAGCTAAGGGTGACAGATTTGAAAACCTCTTATGAACCCCATCCAGCGTGATGGAATAAAACGGTAAAACATAGCTAGCTTTTGTTCCCACTATGTAATTATCATTAGACTAAGACAGCAGCACACTGTTGATGTATCCAATTTAAAAAAAAAAGTGGCACTCTTAGGGGAAACTTTCATATATATATCCTTCAGGGTGCTCTAAATTATGCTCTTTGTGTTGGGTCATCCACATTCTTTAACATAAGTCACTAGATGCAGATCTTGCTAACCTTCGAATTAAATATCTAAACAACATAGAGGTTTAAGGTGTTGCGCAGAGAAAGTTGGATTGACTAGGTGGGTGGAAGGTGTTGCAAGTAGTGAGCGGTGATGGGAAGGGGGGGAAGACGAGGAAACAGGTGTTGTATTGACTTTATGTGGAAAGGAGGTAGTGAGAAGAGAGGACGTGCCTAGATTTGTTTAGGGAAACATTAGAAAGTGACTTATAACTCAGTGGTAGAGCTCTCATCTCACGTATGCAGAGACCTGGGTTTATTTCCCAGGCGAGAAGTGTATGCTTTACAAAATCCATAGTTTTATCAAATATTATCTTGCAGAGAATGCTAGGTCAACTTATTGATACCTTTCTAGCATCTAGCCTGTGTATAGCCTGTAACATTGGAAGTTTTATTCCTTAGCTCACGTGAGCTGAACCAGTCATCTTTGAAAACCTTTTTCAAAATGGGTTTTCATAATAAGTTTATAACTGGGATAGAGTATGAGAAATTTAATAATTACAAAAATTACATCTAGGGTAATTATTGTGTGTTGAAATTAACATAAGCTGGGATTATAGCTTCCTGCACACATCTCGGTGCAGAAACTGAATTTAAATAGTTAACATATACCTTGTATCTCTGATGTCTGTACATGTATAGTGCTTAACTTTAACGATATCCTTAGGCTCGTTTTCTTTATGTATCAGGTACTAGCAGATGTTAACTGTGCCTGAGGGCATAGTTAATATCTACTAGTACTTTATATATAGTGTATAATGCTCTAAAGCATCATATTTTCGTTATAGCTACTAACGAAAATAATTGAAATGTATTAAATGCATAGTTAATGTACATGAATGCATAAATGTGCATTTACCTGAAGGTACAGCAGTGGGCAAGGCTCTTTACAACTCTTGCCCCCCTTGTTTACCTATCAGCAATTAAGTACCTGGGTGTTGACTGATGTGGGTCGCATCCTGGAGATAAGAGAGAGGGGGAAGGGTGATGGTGTTTAATAGCCAAATAAGGCTGTGCTCTAAAATGAGCTGAAGAAGGATATCAGCTCTTATTCTGTAAATTCAGCTTTATAGACGAAGGCCGGAGTGCAGATGTGTTATGAGTCAGGCAGGACGGGCAGGTGTGACGTCTGTCGATCTAACCTTCCTCAAAATGTCACTTACTCCTAGAGTCAGTTAATGTCTTTGGGATGAACCTTATCAAGGTTTATTTACTATTAACTTGGTTTAATATTAATCGTTGTGCTGAAGGTATTGGAACTTTTTCAAGAGATGTTTGTCTGAAAAAAGTAAACGCTAGCGGTAAATTAACATCACTCCTCCCTTGTATGTTTGTGTACACTACCGTTACAAGGTTGCCAACTTCGACATTTACAGTTGCTGGGGGTCATGGAAAGAGTCTACAGTAGCCACTTTCATCCCTCTACTTGTACAAATTTTCTTTATGGGATCTCAGGACTCGTGCATTATTACTGTGTATATGCCTCTCGGATGAGCTTCATTGCTTATTTCAGGAACTAGAATATTCTTGATGTTAATGACCACTTCAAATGCAGCTTTATTCACCTACATTCAGTCAATAGGCCTTAAACGTACATTCAGTCAATAGGCCTTAAACGTAACGAACTTATTTGGCACAATGGGGTTTGCTAATTTCCCACAAAAATTAAAAATCATACTAATTTTAGCTGGGAGGCTAATACAGATCACGGCCTACAGTGCAACGAGGAATTATGGCCTATTTCTTTTTTTTAAGTGGTTGGCTATTAAGCCTACTGAAGGCTTCGGTCAAATCACCAAAATCTTCACGAAGTGGATGTCATCTTATGACAGACCTATAACAAAAAGAATTTTTCCGTACCATGATTTTTTTTCCGGTTTCTCCTAATAACTCAATAACACCGCCATTTCCGACGAAGCAGCGCCTGATGTTTGCAGCTTCTGCACGGCATAGTGATGCAACACTGTTCTTCACAGGATTGTCATACTCTTCAAATGCTCTCTCATCGGGAGTCGTGAAAGTGCTGCCGGACCGCGATTTTGACTGTTTTGTGTAACCTACGCAGTAACACGCACTTGGGTCTTATGAGAGGAAGGAAGATGACGTTCTCTGATTATTTTCCCCTCTCACGATGATATGAATATAAGAAAAGTGTAATATAAGAAAATAAAACAAAAATGAGCACAACTAACCACAGAGGCTGTCCACCGTCTCAAACCTCGTGTTTGCCACATACAATCATCTCCAAACACACACTGGAGACGCAAGACAACACAAACAGAATGCCAGGTGAACATGAAAGTGTCTTTCACTGCTTCTCTCATCCCTCCCTCCCCTCCGCCTATTTTTCTTTCCTTCTAACCCTTCCGCCCTACCCTTAGAGCTCTCTCCCGTGCCTATTCGAGCCCTGTCCCCACAACCCTCAACTGAATGCCGTTCCCTCACCCCCATGCTGCATGACCCTTGTCGGTTTAGCGCTTTCTTTGATTATAATAATAATCCCTCACCCCCCACCCCCCCACTGCCCGCTTGCCTTCCTCCATCTCTTTTGTGAAGTGTAGACGAGCAAGGGACGACAGGTACACTTCCGCAGCTCAACATAAGCACAGGTAATTGGTTTATCCTCTCCCGCATTTGTTGGCTGCGTCCCAGCTCCTGGAGTCAACAGTCTTTACAAGATTGCTATACTGTACTGAGTTTTTTGTATATTTACCTTGCATCAGTTTCTTAGTTTTCTGTATCTCTGCAAATGCTATTTTCTTAACAAACCTAAGGACGGTTACATTAGAATTGGTTAGAGTACTTAAACCCATACACACACCTGTGGAGACAAAGAACGTCTTCTATGGAGACAAAAAGGGGAATGTATGAGAGTATAATGATACGAACACTCTTATATAGGTGTGAAGAATGGCTGGTGAATGTTGCAGCGAGGAGGAGGCTGGAGGCAGTGGAGATGTGTCTGAGGGCAATGTGTGGTGTAAATATTATGCAAAGACTTCGTAGCCTGGAGATTAGGAGAAGCGAGATTACTAAAAGTATCATCCAGAGGGCTGAAGAGGGGTTGTTTAGGTGGTTCGGACATTTAGATTGGATGGAAAAAAATAAGGTGACTTGTAGGGTGTATAATTCAGTAGTGGAGGGAAGGTGGGGTAGGAGCCATCATGGGAAAGATTAGAGGGAGGGGAGTAAAGGAGGTTTTGTGTGCGAGAGGCTTAGACTTCCAGCAAGCGAGTGTGAGAGTATTAGATAGGAGTGGAGGAAACTAGTTTTCTTGAATTGTGTTGTTGGAGTGTGAGCAAAGTAACATGAAGGGATTCAGGGAACCCGGTTAGCCGGACTTAAATTCATCAATCTTGATCAAGATTGATGGACTAAACACGTCGACTCATGGCTCAGGGACTGATTACCTCAATTTTTTTCTCCTGTTCCACCATTCTTCTCTTATCTGTACCGGACTGATGGAGCCACTTGTTAACGAAAAGCTTCCATAGGGTCCCAGATCACCAACTTGTTTGTTCTCTGAACCATTTATCTACTATAACAAGTACTACTTCTAGTGCTATAACTATATGTACTATTTCTACAACTACTAGTACTCCTACTAATTGTACTACTACTACCACTATCACATCAGAGCAAGAACTCGTAACGCTTGAATGTTATTGGTAAAATTCATATTAAGGAAAGATGTAGGTCATCTTTAGTTTCACACCAACTCATGAAAAAATTATTACTACATATTGCCAAGTAGCATCAAAAATGGAAAAACTAGAGCGAATTATAAAAATGCGTCAGGCACACGAATTAAAATAAATGGGCATAAATAAATTGCCTCGCATGAGCAAGTAGGCCGGCTAAGTGTTGCTCAAGTTTTGCTCCCATCTCCAAAACCTTTCACGAAGAGACTAAAAATTAGAAAGTTCCTGGGTGATTCCCACGATAAAGAAATCGATTTAAGATTTCTGATTTTTCATGCCCAGTATCGTTGGTGCAAGTTAATAAACTTCCAACCTTCCGTGTAATTTAGATTATCTTCTAAGAATATCATAAATCTTTAATCGTGAACAGAGAAGAAATTTCCTTGGCAGTATAATGAAGGAAATTATAATATGAATTACTATTATTAGAGCTCACTTAATTTAACTTTAATGTGTGTGTTGCTCCCCCGCACTTTTATCTTTTAAAGTATAAAAGAATAAATTCCAAGATAAACTGTTTACACACCCACAGCATCTCTAACACCTTCCTCCACCACAATACCCACCCCATTACTACACCCATCGCACTATCATCACATTCGCTACCACAACACCCACATTTCATTACCCACATCGCCAAGAACTATAGCTCCCTCAACACTAACAATCACATTCTCTACTCAGAGCGAAACGTTGCAATCTTTTCTACCATCATCATGACCACTATCCTGACCCAATGAAAGTAAAATACACCATCCCTATTATCAGGAAGGCAGATAAATTATACTCCCTCTCTCTCACCCACTATCAGGCAGTCATAACCTCCTTTCCCCACCCCAGGACACGCGACCTCGCACTTAAACTTGACACAAATGACACTTGCATTGACTTAACGAGGAACCTTTCAGCCAGACCACTTGTCCTGGCCTGGTATCACAGGCTGTTGATTTCCTTTCTTGCTCAAGACTGGATACATCAGCTGTGTGTTGCTACCTTGTTCTATATGAGAATTACAGCAGGGTACAAAAGCTGTTTCCCTTTCATAGTCCACGTAGGATGGCGCTCATACAATTTGTTGAAACACGTCGGCGACGGGAGCTTCAAATGTGTGATGGACTAGTGTAGTGGGTGGGTGTATATGAGATGAAGAGGTTGGAGGGATATGTTTAAGCGGCCATCAAGAGGCTGTAGAGACACACTAGAGGAGTGGTCAGTAAGAGGCTAGAAAGCCGCTACAAGAACGAGGCTTGGTGCTGAAGGCCTGAGGTGCATTTCAAAGATCAAATGAGACAACAAGAGCTACTGATCAGGAGATGAGAAGATGTAAAGGTATTAGCCAGGAGGGTAAAAGAAAGGGTCGTTAGATAATACCTATGATGAGAGAGGAAGGTGGTGTAGGGACATTGTCTAGGTGGGTGAGATGAAGAGTTTGGGCACTGCCTATGAAGTAAAATGTAAGAGTGAAGGCACTGCCGTGGGGGTGAGTGGAAGAGTTGAAACACTGCCCATGGGAAAAGAGGGTGGGTGCTGGGTGGGGCTGGTACACCTTGACCAGTTTCCATGTGGTCCATCCGGGAACTTAAATTCTTGCTGAAAGTTCAAGCTCTGAGAGTAAATACCAAACTCTGCCCAAAATATATTCTTATTGTCACGTTTTACAATATTTGGACGAGTGATAGATTAAATTCTGACAAGTTGTTTGAATAATTGATTAAAAATATTGATGGGCTGAGTGAGTGACAAGTTTAATCATATTACAAGGAGGAGTCATTAGTTCCGGTGCGTCAGTAGTAGTTTTTACCAAATATTTGGATCTGACTTGGTTAGATTCCAGGGCAAAACAACACAACAGGCAAGTCTTTTTACACCTGCTGTCCTTCGTCACGTAGTCCAACGTTCGCAGCACAACCTGGTTTATTAGGAACTATTTTGAGGAACCTGTCGAGCCCCTCGTCAAAACAGCTAATGCACCTTAAGAGTGAATGAAGGAAAAGTATTGAAGAGACGTGGTCCCTTAATTAACACTTACTGTTTTCTCTTTGTGTATTCATCGTTCCCCTACTTTTCATTGGAAGTATCCTACATTGTCTGCCAAGCCTCTTGAGTACATTAGTAGTAATTTCGACGTACAGGTATTTGAGTATGTACCAGCAGTAAATAGGAAGTGTCGCGCACTGCATCCTGACGAAAAGTTTAAATGTAAATAATGACAGGACGAAGACAGACACCGACACACACACACCGACACACACACACCGACACACACACACCGACACACACACACCGACACACACACACACACACCGACACACACACACACACCGACACACACACACACACCGACACACACACACACACACCGACACACACGCACACACCGACACACACACACACCGACACACACACACACCGACACACACACACACCGACACACACACACACACACACACACCGACACACACACACACACACACACACACACACACACACACACACCGACACACACACACACACACACACCGACACACACACACACACCGACACACACACACACACCGACACACACACACACACCGACACACACACACACACCGACACACACACACACACCGACACACACACACACCGACACACACACACGCCGACACACACACCGACACACACACACACACACACCGACACGCACACACACACACACACACACCGACACACACACACACACACACACACACACACCGACACACACACACACACCGACACACACACACACACACCGACACACACACACACACCGACACACACACACACCGACACACACACACCGACACACACACACACCGACACACACACACACCGACACACACACCGACACACACACACACACACACACACCGACACACACACACACCGACACTCGACCCCTGCAACCACAAATAGGTGAGTACAAATAGGCGAGTACACACACACACCGACACACACACACACACACACCGACACACACACACCGACACACACACACCGACACACACACACACCGACACACACACACACACACACCGACACACACACACCGACACACACACCGACACACACACACCGACACACACACACCGACACACACACACACCGACACACACACACACCGACACACACACACACCGACACACACACACACCGACACACACACACACACCGACACACACACACACACACACACACACACACACACCGACACACAGCGACACCGACACACACCAACATCGACACACACCGACAAACACCGACACCGACAAACACACACGCAACTCCAGTAGATTAAAGGTCTAAGAGGCGGGGCCAAGAGCTGAAACTCAACCCCTGCGAGCATAATTGGTTGAACACACGACACTACCCAGGTGGTGACCGCCTTCCAGCTCATGTGTCGATGATCTGATATTTTACCTTACAAACACCATTCCTAGTGAGCGTGTGCGCGTGCGCACAGTCACGCCACCACATAACCCTTTCTCGGTTGATAACGTAAATTTGTTGACGTTTTACTAAACGTTAACGTTTTAATTTCCACTTGTTATACGGCTTTTCTACTCTAAATTTGAGCTAATTAAGCAAATAGGCAAATTAGAACAACTGGTCATAAGTCAAACAAGGGTGGCCGAGGAGAAATAGAAAACTTTGGAATTTGTAAATTTCTCTGTCGGCACGAGGATGAGCTACAGCATAGTATATTACAACGAGCTATAAATAAATGGGCCAGGAGCCGCAGGTGGCCCGTGAGCCTCAAATGATCAGGGAGCCGCTGGTGGTTCGCTGGCCATAAATACGAAGCCCGTTAGTTACGTAGACATCTGGGTTCTACCCAATGATTGCTTTGGGAAACTTTCCCTGTCAGTTGTCTTTTTAACTCATGAGGCGTTTCCCATTTAGTGACAAATTAAATATTCACAGTCATCGAGTAGATGTCTTTCCAGAAGTTGTGGAACTGGTGATTTTGGAGGTGGTCACTGTTGGGGTGGTGATAGTGGAGGTTGGAAAAGTGATGGTAGTGGTGAATAAAATGAAAAATTATCTTTTGAAACGTCCAGATAACAAACACGAAGGGCAGCAGACGACTTAAGCAGATGTTCAGGCGCAGACGTAAGTGTATGTAATTACAGACTTGTTTCACAGAGCCGAGATTTTGTTCCTGGCCCTCGCCTTTGACCTTTCAAATAGCTGACATTAGTAGTTTCTGGCCTCTTGGGACCTATACATGATACCTTCTCTTGAAACTGAGTATGGAATCTGCCTACTCATCTTGCTCATTCCACTTGATTAGCATCCTAGAACTAAAGGAGTATACCCTAGGGTTCCTGTGCCTCATCTTGGTTTTATGCCTTGTTATGCCTTGTTACATCTCTGCCTTTAATTTCAAACAAAACACGCATCTTGTCTTCTCTGTTAATCCACCTGTTAATCTGCCCTCTTTTTTTCCCCCTGCATTGTTAAACCTCTTTCCCAGTACAAACTATTCTGTTCCAGATTAGGTAGAAATAAATTTCCTTTTCTGAAAGTGTTTTGAAAAGTGTTGACTCTGTTAGTTTCTTTTTTTTTCTGAACTAGGCATGACATACCGTATTTTCCGACATATAAGGCGCAAGAGCATGTAAGACATATAAGGTTATGTTTCCAAACAGTTATAATGTAACGTTAGTAAGAAACTGTTAGTGTAACTCAAAGCCTACCCTTGACCCTGACCTTGAGCATATAAGACTTTTTTGTTTGAAAAAAAAACGCGCTTTATATGCCGAAAAATACAGTAAGTGGCATAGGAGTATATAAAAAATTATTTGTTGTTTACATGTACCCCTGGTGATGTATTCGGTGTAATTGTAGCTCCCAGATTATTTTCCTTGCACATATATTCTTATTTAATTTTCTTCCCTTCTAGTTTGTACTTTGCATCTCTGTTCCATCTTTATCTGAATTTCATGATCTACTTCTTTGGATAAAACTCCAGTAACCCCACGTTTGGCCACTCTTGCAGGCTGTCCAAGTTCTCTCATATTCTTTTCATATTTTTTAACACACAGGCCGTCTCCTACAGTGCCAGCGTAACCCGAAAAAGAAGACACCACTCACTCAGTCACCGCCCTGCCAAAGGTGGGACAACATTACAGCTCAGATGCCCCTCCAAACTGCAATATTTCCATCCTTTTTTCATGTTCTTATTCATACTCTTATTCTTCTTGTTAGTTTCACTTCATTATCAGATCATAATTTAGGTATACCAAAAAAAAAAGAGGCATAACTAACCCTGCGAGTGCTTGTTACTCTCCCATCCTGATTCCTTACCGTTACCGTCTTATGTCTTTTATTTATTTTTATCCGAATCATTTTCCACTCGCCCTAGCTTGTCCTTCAAGTAGCACTGTTCTAAATGCCTTCTTACAGTTCTAAAAGATGAGTTCTTGTACTCATTGTTATTCTGTCATAGAACACCAAGAGGTTCTTGCTGGGTAAGGAAGCTCTTTTCAGGTGCATTACCAACCTTCTCATGATTATCTTCTCAAGTACTTTGGGAGTATTCACAACTAACCCACAATTTGGAGCGGCAATTTAGACATTTCCGTCTGTACGTCACCATTATCAAGGCATCTAAAGCTTCCTTTCAAAATTGTTGGTTAGTTGTGAATTGTTCCAGCCACAGCACTGAGATTCTTTTTCTTCAGGGAGAATAGACATGTCAGTAATAATGGCCTGTAGTTGAGTGCTACTTAAATATTTTTCTCCATGTGGAAACATGGTGGGTTCTACAAGCTGTATTACTGTTTGGTATTTTCCAGGTATCAAGCATTATTCTTATTGTTTCCTCTTTTAAAGAATGAGACACTTATTCAACATTTGGAAATTATTGTTGTGGAAACGTTTCGCCAGCCAGTGGCTTCTTCAGTCCAATACAATGAAGAATGGTGGAAGATGAGAAGTTTGAGGTAATCAGTCCCTCAACCTTGAGTCAATGTGCGAGTCCAATCTTCTTTCAGTATCCATGGGAATACGTAGTGAAACTTCCATTGTTTTCAAGTGTGTGTGTGTGTGTGTGTGTGTGTGTGTGTGTGTGTGTGTGTGTGTGTGTGTGTGTGTGTGTGTGTGTGTGTGTGTGTGTGTGTAAACCCGCCCACCCGCGCCCCCATCTCTCTGTTCATGATGCGAGGATGGAGAGAGTTGACTGCTGAAACGCCCAGCTGGCCGTGATCTTTGCATAACTTATTCTCGTTTGTTTTTTTTCCGCCTTAACTCGTATTCGCAGAGTAGAATGAGAACATACACCGCACTCGTTACTGTCACAAAAAAAAAAAAATTCTCTCAAAGTCCACCCAAAGTTCCAAGACCTTTTTGCCTATCGTTTCCCTCCCTGAGTTCTCGCATCCTTTTTCGTTGCTCTGTGTCCTATCCCAGCCCTTTATCTTCCCATTTTTGTCATTCCTCTTACAGCCTAAAAAATATAGAAGAGTAGTTTGGGAAAAAAAAATTAAAAATAGGAAGGAGACATTGCGTATATCTCGCGTGTATGTAGAGGCTCGGTTGCTAAATTTAGGTTGCTGTCAGCCGACACCCTCCCCCCTGCCAGGCAGCCGACACCCTTCCCCACCCCCACCCCGCCTGTCAGCCGACACTCCCCCCTCCCTGAGAGCAGACACTCCCCCCTCGCCTGGCAGCAAACACTTCCCTGCTCCCGCCGGACAGCAGATACTCCCACCTTAACGGCAGAGACTTCACCCGCCTGACAGCAGAATCCCCCCCCATCCCGCATGACAGAAGACCCCCCCCCTCCCCTGACCAAATACAGAAATTTGCTAGTAATCTCCCGGTACCAACAGCACTTCGGCAGATAAGCAACAAACTTCCTTCACCGACATCAAGAAAGGTAGGTTCCTTGATGAAGCGCAAGACACATTTGCAACAGTCTACACTGTAGGCTTCTCCAGGCGGAACGTTTAATCAATAAAGATACCCAACTGTTGCACACGTCTTAATCATCAATTTGCTGGTGTTTTATACCATTTTCAACACAGGTTCCTTGATGTCATGAAAGGGATCTGGGCTGAATCTAATTGTCTATTCCCTCAAGTGAATAATAAGAATTAATTATAATTTATAATAGCTCTGCATTGGCAGCTATCATGTTTCTCAGGGTTGGTGCTGGGATCAGTCTTTTATCACATCCATCCATCCGTCTACAAGTGCATATATCTGATTTGCTTCAAATCTTTACCTCAGTCCCTTTCCGTCTATCACGATCATCAGCTGATTGGTGGTGGCGGGAGAGGGTGACAGGAAGGAGGGAGGTAATGGAAAGCTAGGGAATGTGTGAGTTGCTAGTAAACCAGAGAGTGAGTGCGTGATTGCGTGTACTCACCGATTTGTACTCGCCGACTTGTGTTTGCGAGGGTCGAGACTCGACTGCTAGCCCTGACTCCGAGATCACTCTAACCGGCATCAGATTTCTGCTCTCTTGGGCATCACTATATCTACTTTTTGAAGCTGTGCATTGAGTTTGCCTCCATCACTTCCTCATTCAAGTCATTCCACTTCTCAATCGCCCTGAGATTAAATATTTCCATACATCCCTGTAAGTGTGCAGTTGTGTGTTCGAAGGAGAGAGGGAGGGAGGGAAAGAGAGAGGGAGAGTCCACCAAGAAGCCTTGACCCAACACCGCCCATGGCTCGTCTCCTCCCTTCTCCTTGTTGCATATTGACCTAATTATTTTATCCTTGATGTCTCTCCTCCTGGCCTGACCTTGCTTCCCACACGACCTTAGTGACGGCTCGGGGTTAGCACTCTCATGACTCACACGAGGAAGTGCACGTGCTCCCTTGAGTGTGATTCTGTTATGCTTGATATCAGTTATATATATATATATATATATATATATATATATATATATATATATATATATATATATATATATAATTTTTTTTTTTTATCACTCTGGCCGATTCCTACCAAGGCAGGGTGGCCCGAAAAAGAAAAACTTTCACCGTCATTCGCTCCATCACTGTCTTGCCAGAAGGGTGCTTTACACTACAGTTTTTAAACTGCAACATTAACACCCCTCCTTCAGAGTGCAGGCACTGTACTTCCCATCTCCAGGACTCAAGTCCGGCCTGCCGGTTTCCCTGAATCCCTTCATAAATGTTACTTTGCTCACATTCCAACAGCACGTCAAGCATTAAAAACCATTTGTCTCCATTCACTCCTATCAAACACGCTCACGCATGCCCGCTGGAAGTCCAAGCCCCTCCCACACAAAACCTCTTTTACCCCCTCCCTCCAACTTTTCCTAGGCCGACCCCTACCCCGCCTTCCTTCCACTACAGACTGATACACTCTTGAAATCATTCTGTTTCGCTCCATTCTCTCTACATGTCCGAACCACCTCAACAACCCTTCCTCAGCCCTCTGGACAACAGTTTTGGCAATCCCGCACCTCCTCCTAACTTCCAAACTACGAATTCTCTGCATTATATTCACACCACACATTGCCCTCAGACATGACATCTCCACTGCCTCCAGCCTTCTCCTCGCTGCAACATTCATCACCCATGCTTCACACCCATATAAGAGCGTTAGTAAAACTATGCTCTCATACATTCCCCTCTTTGCCTCCAAGGACAAAGTTCTTTGTCTCCAAAGACTCCTAAGTGCACCGCTCGCCCTTTTCCCCTCATCAGTTTTATGATTCACCTCATCTTTCATAGACCCATCCGCTGACACGTCCACTCCCAAATATCTGAATACATTCACCTCCTCCATACTCTCTCCCTCCTATCTGATATCCAATCTTTCATCACCTAATCTTTTTGTTATCCTCATAACCTTACCCTTCCTGTATTCACTTTTAATTTTCTTCTTTTATATACACTACCAAATTCATCCACCAACCTCTGCAACTTCTCTTCAGAATCTCCCAAGAGCAAACTTGTCATCAGCAAAGAGCAACTGTGATAACAACTCCCACTTTGTGTGATTTTTTATCTTTTAACTCCACGCCTCTTGCCAAGACCCTCGCATTTACTTCTCTTACAACCCCATCTATAAATATATTAAACAACCACGGTGACATCACACATCCTTGTCTAAGGCCTACTTTTACTGGGAAATAATCTCCCTCTTTCCTACATACTCTAACTTGAGCCTCACTATCCTCGTAAAAACTCTTCACTGCTTTCAGTAACCTACCTCCTATACCATACACCTGCAACATCTGCCACATTGCTCCCCTATCCACCCTGTCATACGCCTTTTCCAAATCCATAAATGCCACAAAAATCTCTTTAGCCTTATCTAAATACTGTTCACTTATATGTTTCACTGTAAACACCTGGTCCACACACCCCCTACCTTTCCTAAAGCCTCCTTGTTCATCTGCTATCCTATTCTCCGTCTTACTCTTAATTCTTTCAATAATAACTCTACCATACACTTTACCAAGTATACTCAACATACTTATCCCCCCTGTAATTTTTGCACTCTCTTTTGTCCCCTTTGCCTTTATACAAAGGAACTATGCATGCTCTCTGCCAATCCCTTGGTACCTTATCCTCTTCCATACATTTATTAAATAATAGCACCAACCACTCCAAAACTACATCCCCACCTGCTTTTAACATTTCTATCTTTATCCCATCAATCCCAGCTGCCTTACCCCTTTTCATTTTCCCTACTGCCTCACGAACTTCCCCCACACTCACAACTGGCTCTTCCTCACTCCTACAAGATGTTATTCCTCCTTGCCCTGTACATGAAATCACAGCTCCTTATCTTCATCAACATTTAACAATTCCTCAAAATATTCCCTCCATCTTCCCAATACCTCTAACTCTCCATTTAATAACTCTCCTCTCCTATTTTTAACTGACAAATCCATTTGTTCTCTAGGCTTCCTTAACTTGTTAATATCACTCCAAAACTTTTTCTTATTTTCAACAAAATTTGTTGATAACATCTCGCCCACTCTCTCATTTGCTCTTTTTACATTGCTTCACCACTCTCTTAACCTCTCTTTTTCTCCATATACTCTCCCCTCCTTGCATCACTTCTACTTTGTAAAAACTTCTCTATATGCTAACTTTTTCTCCCTTACTACTCTCTTTACATCATCATTCCACCATTCGCTCCTCTTCCCTCCTGCACCCACTTTCCTGTAACCACAAACTTCTGCTGAACACTCTAACACTACATCTTTACACCTACCCCATACCTCTTCGACCCCATTGCCTATGCTCTCATTAGCCCATCTATCCTCCAATAGCTGTTTATATCTTACCCTAACTGCCTCCTCTTTTAGTTTATAAACCTTCACCTCTCTTTTCCCTGTTGTTTCTGTTCTCCTTGTATTCCATCTACCTTTTACTCTCAGTGTAGCTACAACTAGAAAGTGATCTGATATATCTGTGGCCCCTCTATAAACATGCACATCCTGAAGTCTACTCAACAGTCATTTATCTACCAATTCATAATCCAACAAACTACTGTCATTTCGCCCTAAATCATATCTTGTATACTTATTTATACCATTTTTCTTAAAATATGTATTACCTATATCTAAATCTCTTTCTGTACAAAGTTCAATCAAAGGGCTCCCATTATCATTTACACTTGGCACCCCAAACTTACCTACCACTTAGCATTCAGGTCCCCTACCACAATTACTCTCTCACTTGGTTCAAAGGTTCCTATACATTCACTTAACATCTCCCAAAATCTCCCTCTCTCCATATATATATATATATATATATATATATATATATATATATATATATTATATATATAATATATATATATATATATATATATTTATATATATATATATATATTTATATATATATATATATTTATATATATATATATATATATATATATATTTATATTTATATATAATATATATAATGTCGTGCCGAATAGGCATAACTTTGTGTATGCAATAATTTAGCCAAAATCATTCTGAACCTAACGAAAAAAATATATTTGACTGTGTGTGTTTAGTACTAAATTATTGTAAACGTATTTAAAACATATTTAGTTGGGTTAGGCTAAAATAAATTGCTCTTGTTATAATAAGGTTAGGTAAGTTTTCTAAGATAAGAGAAAATTTCAGAAAGGACTTAATTTTAAATGAGTTCTTGCTAATTGACCAGTTTTACATATTCGGCACGACATATATATAATGTCGTGCCGAATAGGTAAAGTTGGTCCGTTAGCATGAACTCGTTTAAAATTAAGTCTTTTCTAAAATTTTCTCTTATACGTTTAAGGATCATTTTTTTTTCATTTATGTTGATGTAAAAACTAATTTTCTTCCAAAATAACCTTAGAAAACTTGCCTAACGTTATTATAACAAGCGCAATTTAATTTATCCTAATCCAGTTAAATATATTTCAGATAAGTTTACAATAATTTAATAAACAAACACAAATATATATTTTCCTTTAGGTTCGAACTGATTTTTGCGAAATTATTGCATACACAAATTGTCGCTTTCCTTGTTCGGCAAGAAGAGAGCTGCTATTTAAGCCAAATTAGCAAATTTTACCTATTCGGCACGACATTATAATATATTTATATTCATGGTTTTAAGACATTTAAATGTGTTGATGTCGTAATGTTGCTTAGTTTTTAACGTCGAATAAAAGTCATCAGTGTGTTATTCGGTTCCAAGGAGATAGTTGTTAGGTAAGACACATGCAACAGAGATAACACAACACGTCTTGATAACCCTAGTAAAGTGTTTTCAGACCCTCGATGCTGGTGAGGGGCTTTGTATCCAGATAATTGGAGCTGTCCTCCCTTTGCTTAAACAGCCTTTCTCCCTGGATATATAATTGTTTTGATAACCCTGTTTAAATTGCTAGTGTTGCGGACCGCGTTATATAGCTTCCTCGATATACCCCTTTAAGGGTGGTTAGGTACCTTGATGCTGATGAAGGGGTTCTTGATTCAGTGAATTGGAGCTACTCTGTCCTCTGATCAAATACTCATTTCCTCCCATCCCCCAGGGGACTGTAAAACTCGCAAGGATTTAGCGCTTCGCCATGAACATAATTCACAGCACAATTAGGGCTAAGGGTAGTCTCGTGGCACGAGCATTAGTGCCTCTATCGCCAGTATAAAGTGGCATCATATCTGTGTAACTCTTATCTTTAACCTTTGGGCTTAAAGTGCAAGACAAACCATCCGACTTCCCAGTGTAAAAACAATACGTTTAACTGCATCTTGAACCTACTATGAATACATGACGGGGAACGTGTGTTTATACAGAGCCACAAAATACAGACAAGCACATGGACAAACACAGTAAATAGGTACGGTAAAGCACACAAAACTAAGAATCAGCTTATCAGGTTGTTATAAGAAGAGTAGCAGTGGGTAGTAACATATATACGAACAAAAGCGGAGATTGACATAGATAAGCATACAAAAGCATTGAAGTCAAATGAACAAAGACCAAAAATATGGAGACAGATTGACAAAGAAGAACAGAAAACAAGGACTCGGTTTCTCAAAACAGGGAATCAGTGTCAGTGTCTCCTCTTTTGAAGACAAGGATGTTTACTCTCCACCAAGATTATAAAAGTGCCCTTGAGAGTGTGTGTGTGTGTGTGTGTGTGTGAAGAAAATGTGATATAACAGTTGTGATGACGATGCCAGAAGAGGCAGATGTGGGGTGGCGCAGGTGTGGAGTGACATGGGGTAGTGTTGGGACAGTATAGAAATGGAAAGGAGGATGTGATATGTTAAGAATGGGGAGGCCAGAATGGCGTGGGTTTGGGGGGGGATGGAAGTATAAAGTCTAGTTTGGGATCGATACGAGATGGAACAAATGCGTGGCGTGAAGCAGGTGTGTATTGGAGGGCACAGAAGCGTTAACATGCCATCTCCGTCTCACATCAGCTATCAGATGCTATTATATGCGATAAATTTCCCTTCTCAATATTCAGAGGATTCACAACGAGTAGGCATCACACTAGGGAAAGAGGGACGTTTTGACTAAGGCAGAATAAAACTTCTTAAGTGAAGATTTTTGCTCTCTCGGCTGTATCATAGTTATATAAAGAGGAATAAATTCCTGCTTGATGCGGATTATCTTGATAAGGAAGCTGAAAATCAGTAACGATCATACATAGCTTTTGAAGCAGGAGCTAATCGGATTTGATCCAAGGTCTCAGCGTTCATTTTGCACAGATATTTGATTAATAGTGATGTCTGTCAGAACTCTCCCTTTTTAGCTTTCCTATTAGTGTTAAAACATTTTGGTGATATTTTTGACTGGGCTGCAACCGCTAAGTGTTGGTGGTGTACATATGCTGATACTCATCAGAGGTACACCAGCAATACATAATCATTAAGCGGGTCATGTGATAAAAACCTATATTAAAAGATTATAAACACCACTACCACTTCATGAAGACGACCCCTCTCCCCAGGGTCTCACTATCATGCCCCCTTTTCCTCTGTCCTTCCCTCGACCACCTGACCTTCACTGCCTTACATCGACCACCTGTTTCTCGCTACAGGGTCATTCCTTGTACCAGCTGGACGTCCCTCACCCCCTGACCTCTATCAGGACTAGTGCAACAAGTCCCCTCGTAAGAGTTAATAGCCTTGTATAACGTTTCTCGTTTCTTAGTTTAATATCTATTTTGAGCCTCTACTTATCTTAATCTGACTGCTCTCCTTTCTCCAGATACTGTATGACCCCTTAAGAGTTTAGTGATTTCACCATGAATATATTACTAGTTCGAGTCTCCGGGTTATTTATCACAGTGAGAATAATAAACATGTTATTACTGCATGACGAAACGACGAAGATTGTGAGAGGACGACAGAACAATGCGTCTCCGTTTACGCCCTGGTTCCACTCCAAGTTCCCGTAACTTTTAATTGTCCACTAATCGCGTCCTACATTGTTCCAACACAGGGCGTTGGAGTGATGATGATAATCACTGAAGACAATAATCATAATAGTTGTTAACGAGTTTGTAGATAATGATGGTTAAATTGCTAATTGGCTGATAATGGGGATATATTGAAGATAATGACGTCTGGGGAGACTGAGTAGATGTTAGTAATAATGTAAGTAATGTTCAACGCTGTGGAGAAATGCACTTCAACGAAGGATAAGCAGAGAGGTAGAAATGCTCGGCTGGAAAAAGTCACTTGTGTGGCACTAAGTGATTAATATGAGTTTGCTGGATGCTATTAACACCTAAGTTATTTTTATTTTTGTGTCTGGAGACGTACAGACAGGAGTATCAGTGTTAAACTACTTGAAGAATGTCCGAATTTGGAGATTAATAGTACATCATTTCAGTTAAGGTTAAAAGTACATTGTTCATGCCGGATTCCCTCTTAAATTGTTTGCATGTAATGGGATCAGTCTGAATATTTGTGGCCGCACTCACTGTCTGTTATGACAATACAATAAACGCGGAATGACTGTAGGTAGCATTTAAGATAAAATAACGACAGGGTTGTTGGCATAATTAAACGCCGTTAAACTGAAGAAAACTTGGTCTGTGTATTTTCACTGTAAAATAGTTGACAGATTTTTTCCTCAATCAGAAATTAATGTGTACTCGTATTAACAGGATCAGCGTCATTTATTACAAACAATACTTTGTCCAAACTTGCATCTCAAAAAGTGTTTCTTCGAATATGCGTTTTTTTTATTCTGCAAGTTCTTTTTACTTAAAAAAAAGTAGCAGTCGAATGTTAACTTTTTACATGTTATATTAACAGTTATTTTATCAACATTTTTTTGTACTCTCACAGCATCCTTCGATTATTTAAAGAGTTTAATTTACAGCTATGAACTGTTTTCCTGCCTCATTTCGAAGCCCAAGTTAGGGTATAATACCATCCCCTAGGATGCAACCTCTTTACTGCTAGGCGAACAGGGGTAGCAGATGTAGAGTATTTTGTTCATGCGATTCGTCCTACCTGGGGATTTGAACCCAACTAACTTTCGCTATGAACCTAGAGCTCTACCGTAGAGTTGCTTCTCATTATTAATAATAGAGATGTTGTATGCTCTAAACGCAACGTAATTCATTTTTATGTATCGATAGGCTATATCGTATGCATGTTGTACCTATTTATTCATACACTATCAATGAATATTCTGTAAAACCTTTGGTGCTGATAACATCGAGGAGGCGCCAGGTTCACAGACCTCTCGCATGGCGTACTTGACCATTCACACAAAACCTCTGAACGCCATGTTGCAAGACTGGTTACTAAGGACTGTTTCTTTCAGACTGCACCACAAATTTTCTATTGGCCTATAATCTCTAGGATTTAAGTAGAATTTGTTCAATAGGTGATACAGTAACCATGTACAGCTGTATGGGTTCTGTGTGAAGGATTATTATTATTATAATCAAGGGGAAGCGCTAAACCCGGAGGATTATACAGCGCCTGGGGGGGGGGATGTGGAAGGCATTCAGGCTTAATTCGGGGAACTGGAGCACAGATCCAATTTCCTAAATCAAGAGCCCCTCACCAACATCAAGGAACCTTCCTTGAGGGGTCTGTGTGAAGGAGTGGTCGAATATGCCTCATGAACTAATGTACCTACCGCAGTTTTACTGAAAGCATCGCCACCTTGTACTGGTTGCCTGGGTGTGAATTAGTGATTACCTTGAAATGATGAATATTTTTAACTGTTTAAAAGACATGCTCATGATGCGTTATCGATAATCATGCAAGTTTTATGAAATTTTACTGAATGATACAAAATATTAACTTGTATTTTCTTAATACCGTTTTTTTTACATGCCATAAAGGGTTGAAATTAATGTGGAGGCTCATAATGCGCATGTGCCAGACAGTTTGATAATATTCAATACAAATGAAAGTTTATAATGCTATTGTGTTCTTTGTGTATTAAATAAAAGGTCCTCTGGAAAGGAACATGTTTAGCAAGTACATGTAATTGCATTTGTGGTATGTTCTATACTAACAAATGTAAATTAGTCTTTACAAACCTCATCAGGGAAGTCTTTCAAATGCAATACTAGTTTGGAAAGCTAAAGAAATTTCACTTGTTTGAAACTAAACTGGCATCGGAGCCGAAAACAAAATCTAAGAGGAAAGTCTCATCGAAATTAATTGGAAAATACTTTGTGCCATACAATAAGGCTTAATACATATTTGAGACTGGAAATTTCAGGACGTAAGAACACAAATGGAAACTAAATACCCTTTGAAATTTTGTCGAAAACGTTGATTTTATTTATTTTAATCAGGAAGTGGTGCTGTGTCCGTAGATGTCTTTTAATGCATTTAGGTTCAATGTGAAGGAATGGGAGGTTTAGTCCAATTTTTTGGATCATGTTCCCTTAATTGGAAGAGATAGGTGTTGATCGATCAAAAATGAGAAACGATTTGCATAGAAAAATCAAATGGGTAAAAAAAGGGAAACTTTTCTCCTTTGTGATAATGTTTATACAAATGGTTTCTTCTTTCCTACCCTAACAATATAAAGTGCAGTAAACTAGTTACTAAAATAATGAAAACAATGTTCACAATAAAGAAAAGACATCAATGTAAGAGCATGGATTGACATGGCGTACTGACCAATGTGTTGAAAAGATGTAAACTGCGGAGTGAGCTATTATTGGGACAACATTTTGCTTTGCTTAGATATTGATGAACCTTTACACTGAGCGAAATGTCCCAATAAAAGCTTGCTCTGGAACCTGTCTTCTTCACAAAAGTTAGATTATTTATCGGTTCAAAAACTTAAATACAAGGCTGTATTTATATACACTCGAAAGTGAAAATTATCAGCTTGCGGGCTTTAGAAACTGAATTTTTCAAAGCACACACCTTAGTGGTGGAAGCATTCTAGGTGCGGCCTCAGTTGGCGACACCACTCTAGTAGTACCTTCCATGCCACGCCCCTGTCTGCACCACTGCCACCATTGACGCCACCGATGAGACATTAGTCTGCACTATTAACGCAATCATCAAGGCATTCGACCACTACGACCACTACCACCACTGTCACCATATGTGAGACATGCAACTAACCAATCATTTTTCCATCCAACCAGAAAGCACATCGAAGAATAACGAACTGAGCGACCCCTGGGTCAATCAGCTAAGGAACCCCCTCGACCAATCGACTAATCGACCCCTCTGCGAACCAAGCATTGTACATCCCACAGCACCCATTTAGTATCGACTACCTTACGTGCCTGTGATGTTGACGTGAGGAAGTTGAGGAGCGGTCGGGGAGCCCGATAGGGAGGGGGTTCATCTATTAATCTGAACTCTAGACAAAAAGTATTATCCCCCTCAAGAAGGATTCATTGATGTTGTAGAATCAAGGAAATGGAACAATATTCTTCTCGTTGGATCCTTTCGAGGCTGGGTCACTTTAGTGCAGGGAGTAAAGTTTGAGTGGCTTAGCCTGACTAGTAACCCTTAGCCCTCACACTCTTTAATTTACCTTGCGTAGCGGGAACTTTTTTTCCTTCAGCTTTGCTCCGAGGGATTATGGAACGGGTCATTCTGTTATTCTCGTTCTCTCATAAGTTGCAGTGATGAGATGGCTCACAACACCCGAAAGGAACTGGACCATCAGGTGGATCACCTGATACAACATCGTGTGGTATATCCGGTTGCTGACTGGCGAGGGAACTATTACTTGTTGGTTAATTTTGAGCCAATCAACCCTGAAAAAAAAGTTGGAACTGCTTGTTGTGTTGGTATAAAGCATGGGGACTAAATTCAAAGCAGCACTTTCTTTTTATTAGTGCACCGGCAATTTTCCATATCTATTTGCACTTATGCTCTGCTCTTTCCTTTCCACTTTATTTTACATTTATGTTTGTCGAGGCTCCAACCTCCATTCCTGTTTCCTCAGCCACACGCCACAGGCGTGCAGCTGACGAAGATTAAGTGTTTGTCCAGGCCATAGGCCTTTTCACTTCTGTTTTTTTTTTTATACAATTACCGGAGTGCCTGTAGGGATCTCGGGAAAGCTTCTAGACAAGTCTTTTGACAATGACTATTTAGTGATGTACTTGTTACAGTATTTGCGTAGCATTTTTACCTGTTAATTTTATCTTTGTTATTCTTTTGTGTTGCACTGATTTTTTACTGCCGAGAGCTGACAGGTCTACACCGTGAAAGTCAGAACGTGTGTATCAAAACTATTTACTTTCTTTTTACATGAACCCTAAGTTCTAAAGGATTTATACATTGTATGACTATAATTATTTTCGTGCAAAGCTGTAAACTCGTTTGGGTTTACAAAGGTGGTGGAGGCTCGATTCTCCTCCACTTCATCGAGGTGAAGGAGATTAGTTACTCTCACAGCTTGGCTTCAATTCTAACACTATTGGAACAAAAGTTAGCTAGAGTTTGAGGGAGGGTTGGAGGCATGGAACAAGAGGGTTGTGCTACGTTGAGAAAGTGAAGGAGGGAGTAACAAACGAACATTTCACTGTGACGTAGTATGCTGCCAGTATTGATTATCGTTCACCTGAAGGTCAGTGTGGCACTGAAGTTACAGTAGCACTGTATTATTAACGAGTTTTTAAGGAATTCCAGCCTTTGGCATGCCTGAAGACGATAATATTTTACCGCTTTATCCTGATATCTTTTTTCAATACGCTATCCTGAGAGAGAGACTTTCCATTAATTAGAAGCTTTCAACAATTATTTATCCTCACAAAAGGCTTTGTGTTATAATTAACTGTGGAACTTGTGGTTATTTGAAGATTATTATTATTTACTTTTGGGGAAATAAGGGAGAGGAAATGTTCTTTTTTTAGGGCTTATGCGTGATAAATAAGCACAACGTAATTTGACTCAGATTCTCTGAAAATATTAACTGAAATTCTTCGATAGGGTTGAAAATTTCCAGTTATGACGAGACGGAGGACGGAGTCGGAGTGCAACTTTTATTCCAGCTGTTTAAGAGTCGGAAAAATTACAGTTAAAAATTAACTGTTTCAGGAGAAGGAATTTCAAAAACTCGAACCTGTGGTAGTTTTAATGTTTGCACAAACTCAATGTTCAGTTGACAAGATGAAGCACAACATCTCCCATTTTCGAAGAAAAAGGCAGTTTTGGGCACTCTTAATACTTTACAACTGAAACTCCACCCTGAAGTTTGACACTTAAGTAACTAACTGTGAACGAGATAAAGTTTTTTATACTTTGCTGATTTATGGTTAAATATTTTATAGGTCAATTTAACCTGCCTTAACCTATGAAAATCTAACGTAACATGAAAATAATGCGTGCTAAGAAAGATGCAGATTAACACTGGACATTGCTTACGAAAACAAGTTACATATAAATTATTTTTGGCTGCATGTAAAACAAGGTAGACGCAGACTGCGGGTGTACCAGTTTTGTTAAAAACTTAATGGCACTACTTGGAATGCCGTGCTACAACCTTCTCAGTCTTGTGGTAAATTCGTGGACTATCAACTTTTTTTTCGTTATTAGATTTTGTAACTGGAGAAGTATGCAGTGGATAGATTTTCTGTGTGGAAACACCGTTAGCTGGCGCCGGTCAGCCTGGTTGTGCCATCGATATTGAATATTGTTTGAGATGTTTCTTTCTGATAGTAGACGGTGTGATTGTGTCTTGTAGAGGTGCTTGTTGACACACACACACACACACACACACACACACACACACACACACACACAGACACAAAGACTAACACAGGCACACACACAAACACACACCCAGCCACCCGCGCGCGTACACACAACACACACACAACACACACACAACACACACACACAACACACAACACACACACACACAACACACACACACACACACACACACACACACACACACACACACACACACACATATTGTGAGGAATTTTAGACATGAAAAATTCAACATTTGACCTTCCATCTTGGAGAGTTGTTCTTGCAGGAGATCATAATACTGCATGGTAGTGGCCACGTCAACCATCTTGCTGTGTGCTCTGAGGCAAGAGTCGTTTCTTAGAGCTTTATCTTCATATTCCTGCACATTAAAGTATTGTCCTTGACGCTAATATTAATTTGTATTATCAATTGGTTGTGTTGGTTTTAATTATTATTATTTTCAGTTGGCATACAATTTACCAGTTTTAAACAGGCATGAGCTCGTCCTTTTTTTCTACACAGTTGAATAAACAGGTTAAGAGCTGTTATCCTCCCTCGGCTCATCGCAGAATTCAATGCTTTCAGATGTATACTATCATCCCCACGATGCCACTCAAAATTAACTCCCATGTACATAATTTCTGCTTGAGAAACATGGGCAGGGTAAGGTTAAAGGTATCTTTCACGAATGTATTCAGGTTTTACTCGTTCCCTTTTCTGTTCGTATGAATATGGAATGTTTTCTCTCAAAAATATTATCTATGTACCAAGTTTAGTTATTAGGTTTTACGAGGCGATATAACTATTTTAGTTCGAAATATCATTGATCGAATACATTGCCTATCAGCTACTTGAAAATCGCAGGACATAACAGCTGAGTATAGTTAGCATGTCCGTAAAGTACATAGGGGACTTTTTCACTTCGCAAATTAAAAATGGCAAGAAATCCACTTAAATGTTACCCTGTCTTCCAACGGAACACTTGAGCAGTTAGTGATATAATGGAGGGAGTTGGATGAGCTTGTAGTATATTAGATTAATATATTCTAAAAACCTTATCACTCTTACATATTTTGCCGTAACTTCTTAGTTTTTTTTTTTTTTTTTTTTTTATTTTACGAAAGTCTAAACAAGTAATTATTGCTAATAACGAGCAATTGTGAACAACCCTCTTCCAAGTCTAGAACGACACTGATTCATATTTCAAGTCCTCACTTGCCCTAGGAAAGAGATTGAACTTTTTGACTGGTTACTTTTGGATGACGAGAAGTCACCTTATCGGACAGCCGTCATGTCAATAATTTCATGTGCCGCAGAAAGTCTCTAGGCCTAAAAAAAAAAAAAAAAAAAAGTAACACTATAGCGTTACTTACTCAAGAAAGAATGTAAATATCGTTCGTGAGGATAAAAACACCCAGTCGGTTGTCTATGTTAAGTTATTTTCGGTTAGTTATACATAAGTATAAGTTAGTTTACGCTGGTATAAACTAACCGTGCCTAAAAATCCTAGGACATTAATTTTAAACTCTTATTGCTGTCAGTTTCTGCCTGATTTAAGTTACACTTAAAGATGAGACAAAAAGATGGCTCATTAAGTGTCTTGAGCTGTTGCTATCACAGATTATTGTTATTATGGGGACCCGCTGAACTCTCAAGAGTTATACATCGCCTGCTGAATGGAAGGTAATAAGGTCAAAGGCACTCTCCTTGTAAAGTATCACACGAGATTAATGAAAACCACAAACCTCATCTACTGGCTTACGCTTCAATGAAACAGCACTGAAGTATTAATATTTCAGCTGAGAAGAGGATACAAATAAGTAGCTTGTCCTCCATTTCTATTTGCAGACAGAAGACAGACTACAATTCTCGAGCTGAATAACTAACAAGGGATTAATACTTCACATAGTTAATATAAACGTAGTATCCTACTGTCCTTTTTTTTTAACTAGCTTATCCGTACTAACATTGCTTCCTGAGGAATATTTTGGATACCTTCCACAGACTAAGTTTTAACACAACATAGATTGAAATTTACCAGGGCTAGGTCGAAACCCAACAGAGTTAACTAGATAAGGTATAGATAGTTCTAACTAGCTGCACTGCGGTCGAGTTCTAACTTGCTACCTAGCGCTGCCGAGGTCGGGTTCTAACTAGCTGCTCCCATTAGCAAGGAAGGCAGAGATGCTAGTGACGGCTGGTTTACATTCTAATGATTATTACCTAAGCAGCTGCATCATCAAGGATTCTCTCTCTCTCTCTCTCTCTCTCTCTCTCTCTCTCTCTCTCTCTATATATATATATATATATATATATATATATATATATATATATATATATATATATATATATATACACACACTGCTAGTCTCACGGCATTATGCCGCCCCTCTCCCCCACACGTACCAAACACACACACATACCTTGAAAGATTATAATATAAATATTTGCACACTTATTGAGGTTTTGATACTTGGTGCTGCGTCCTTTACGCTTAATCACGTCCCTCAGTCGTGTAGGAAGACTCTCACAAATTCTTGAGGGTTTGGGGAGGTATATTATTCCATGGCTCGTGTAGAGCAGCCTCCAGCCGCGGGATGGAACTGATATCCTGGCCCAGTAAACTTCTTTTCACTATTGACCAGAGGTTCTCAATAGGGTTTAGGTCTAGGGAATTGCCTGGCCAGTCGTTAAAGAACCTCATTTCACAGTCCTTATGCCACTAAACTAGAGATTTGGGGGTATAACACGGTGCACCGTCCGGCATAAAAACCGTAGCCCAACACTTATCAACGCCTCAGGTAAATTGTCACACAACAACTCCAGATAATTATACTGGTTCACATACTGGTTTGTGGGAAGCATTATGAGTTCACCAACACTCTTGAGTACTGAAACACCCCCATACCATGAGCGAGTCTGGGTGTTTAGTGGTCCCATAGGTTCAGCGTGGGTTTAGCCGGTCACTATCTCTAGGCAGGTAAACATGTCCCCAACGGTTACAGGTGACGGTGAAGGTTGCTTCATCACTCCAGAGTACTTCAGACCATTGTTGAGGATTCCAGTGAAGATATTTCTTTGCATAATCCAGCCTATGTTTCTTCTGTGGCTTGGAGAAGATCGGTTTCTTAACCTGGCGGTGACTACTGTAGCCCAATTCTGACACATGTCTATTAACAGTTCTTACAGACACATCTGAGAGAAGATGTGGGTTCTTTCCTTTCAATTCTCTAACAGTTATGTTAAGTGTACTCTCTAACTGCTTCTTTAACACAGTTAATGTACGAACAGATGTCTTTTTCGAGGGGCCAGGCCGAGGTTTAGCAGACATTAACAACACAGCCACCAGCTATGAATTGCTGCACCCAGTTCCTCACTGAACTCTCACACACACACACACCAACATTCTCCACGATTTCTTTCGTTTGGTGCCCAGCTATGTGAAGCCCCATAGCTTCAGTCGTTAAAGACTTCCTTTTACCCATAATCAAACATGTATAGCCCCAAAACGAAAGGGAACACCGGACGAAGATGGGATGGATGAGAGAGAAAAGTGCAACACTTCCTCTCACCACGGCAACCACGTGAGCACTTAAGAGTCACTGTGGAGTGCGGTGGTAGGCCGTGACGTCATGCTAACGGCTGCTACCCGATATAATGCACTGACGAAAAAAGACCCCCCTCTATGGTAAGCCTTTGTTTTTCGTCACGGCATTATGCCTGGTAAGCGCCCCGGCATAATGACAGTCACTTGCTATTGTCACCATACGGTGACTTTCAACAAATTATTTGAAACCAATCACGCTGGCTACTGAAACTGTAAATAAACCAATATTCCTTGTGGGTAAATCATTAAGGCACTTCGCACAAGTGCGAAGTTCCATTACTGATGTGTATATGGAGAGCAACAGTGTATTGCAAAAACACTTAGAGGGGTGTATCTCTCATGGCAGGCGAGTTTACTTTAATCCATGCTGTATAACCCTTTCGGTTTAGCGCTTCTTTTGACAATAATATAATAATACCTTAAATCACTATATCAGGGGATTCAAGTATCTTTGCTGGAGGTAAACTTGTGGCATACAGCCTTAATGAACCCTCCTGAATTGTTGAATAATTTATCAGGTTAAAGCCCCAAGAAATTATTCAGCTTCCCATTTTTTATTCAAGGTTTTGATGCGTCCCATTGATTAGTATTGGTGAATATTAACGAGCTGAATTTATTATACATTATAATCATTATTATTATTTATTGATAGGGGAAATGCAAAATTCTTACGAAGTCATACGCTGTAGCGAATGGGGAATGGGAGGAAATCAGGATTACTTCACTGATGGGGAGAACTGCACCAGTTCCTTGGATCGTGAGCCTTTCACTGGCATCAAGACACCCACTTGAAGTACTGTGTGAATTCGCCGATTACTCTCGTCATCCTAAAGTCCTTTTGAACTTCCATTTTTTTTTCTTGATTTCCGTTGAACCTATGTTTCTTACCGTTTTTTTCATCCTGGAGTGGTGAAATTCCATTGCTAACTCTTGTCTTCCTAAGCTCCTGTTGACCGTTGACAATGCAGGTGGCTTTCTCTCTCTCTCTCTCTCTCTCTCTCTCTCTCTCTCTCTCTCTCTCTGTCTCTCTCTCTCTCTCTCTCTCTCTCTCCCCTCTCTCTCTCTCTCCCCTCTCTCTCTCTCTCTCTCTCTCTCTCTCTCTCTCTCTCTCTCTCTCTCTCTCCCCTCTCTCTCTCTCTCCCCTCTCTCTCTCTCCCCCCTCTCTCACTTTCTCCCCCCCCTCTCTCTCTCTCTCTCTCCCCTCTCTCTCTCTCCCCTCTCTCTCCCCTCTCTCTCTCTCTCTCCCCTCTCTCTCTCTCTCCCTCCGGAAGTTAGTCATCAGACAATGCGCTCACATGAAAATATAGGAAAATTTTATCAGTCATTGTGTGTGTACTTGACAATTTGTACCGACTTGTGCTTACGGGGGTCCAGACCTGGCTCCGCCTCTTAAGCTTCATAGATCGGCATTACTGTTTTGTGTTTTAACCCAGTCATAAACATTCCTAAAGCGGTGTATGAAATTTGCTTCAAAACCATTCATTTCACTATTCTGTTACCCTAAGAATGAAAACTTTCTAACATCCATGGGATCCATGTTTGTTTTATCTTCCATCTATTATTTCCCATGTGTTTTTTCTAGCTCGTAATCATGTCTCCCTTATCCTCTCTGTCAGTGTCATCACGTTCATTTTCTTTAGTCTCCCGTATTGTACCTCTCTTAGCTCTGGGCGCTAATCTAGTTAACAACAATTACAAATTTCTAAGCTTTTGAGAATGCATAATAAGGCGGGGACTCCAACCTGGTGCTGCTTAGTTTAAGCTATGCAGCAATAACATCTTGGTAATGGGAACATTGAAGGAGGTATTACACTAATGGGGCTGCGTCTATGAAGTCTATAGTAATGTGAGATATAACGATGGGGATTCGGTGATGAGGTCACGGTAAAAGGGTAATGATGATGGTCACGATGGCGAGACTTATGATGACGACGTTACGGTGATTGGGATACGGCGATGGAGCGGTATGATAGTGCCTCGGGACTGAACCTCTACCTACATAATAACCAACGGGATCTGTGTTCTCAATTGCCCTGCTGTCACTGAATCTGCCTTGACCTAGTTTTGACTTTCTTAATTATGTCTGGAATGATTGCATCTTAATCAGATGTGCTAGAAATGGTTGTCACTACCTGCAACGTTAGTGGTGAAGCCTTCTTGTAATGTGAATTGATGTACTGAATCTTCCTGGAATGCATTAACAATAGCCGTGACTCCTGGCATGACTGCTGAGTAAAATATTTGAATTGTTTATTTAGAATGTGTCAAGAATAACTAGTGATCAGCACAGTGTATACCAACCGTATCTTCCTGAAACGTAAGTATAGATGCTGATTACTATATCTTATTGGAAAGTTTAAAATTACTTCTTAGAAATGTTGTCAGTTACTGGTTAAATTTTAATTATCTCCAATGGGAAGTGCATACTGGCCAAGTAAATGTCTCGGTAACTTTCATCTACACTCTAAATGCTATAATATGAACGGAAGATTCTTGGAGTGTTGCGTTATTTACTGTTGGTGGTCGTACATTATTATTCTGCTGATGGACACACAATACTTCATCCCTACTATGGAAGGAATACCATTTTTGTATGAAAATATATTTGTTATAAAAAGAATGAATATTGATATAGGGTGCTTTGTTGAATAAATTATTTGTTGAAGACTGCCGAGGATTTAGTTTTTCTTGTAAATACATGAATACATATTAAGCGATAAACCCATGTGGGTCATTCAGCGCAAGACGTGACAGAGGCTTGATCCTCCGTCTGGTGAACGCGACAGATGCGATTTCTATTGGTACTCACGTAAATTTATATTTTTTTGTAAATGACTGAAAGTGCTAGAAGTAAATCACACATTTTATGGTATTTTAATGATGTAAGGGTTGTTCTTGTAGTCTGGAAATTTATACATGTATTTTTTGTGAAGTCTATTTTTTTTATACACATGAAATGCTTTGATTTTATGGTATAAGCATTTTCATGTTTGATAGTTTTATTTTAGACAAGAGCTTTGTTTGGTAAAGGCATTAGCTGTATATGTAAATCAATGGTATATATAATAGCCTAATTTTTACAGATCACTCATATGATTTTTTTTTAACTAAATGCTTATGGCAGAAGACTAATGTGAATAAAACTCATAAGGAAAAGGTTGTTTCTAATTATAAGAAGATGCAGTGTATTCTCTCATCACAATTATTTATTCAGATTTGAACGTTTCCTTATTATGCTCTGCTTTCTTCTTACAAGATCTGTCACAACCCTCTAATATGTCTATTTGTGGCTAAATATTCATTTGTACATGTATACCCTAATCAAATTTATCTTAACCATACCAAACCTAGCCTATCCAGACCTAATGTAACCTAAAAGGAGGAAAATTAGTATTTTTGTAAATTCATAGGAAGCATTAACAAATAGACGTTAGAAATCAATAAAAGTAACTTATTAAAACGAGGTTAGATTGGAATATGTTACAGAATGAGTACTGGTGCTGCTGGGGAGGATGCCACTCTCAAGCGTCAGTGTTTAGTAACGGATGTGGCAGGATGGCGTAATGAGAGATAAACTTAGTTTTGATTGATAGTTGAGCTATTGCGATGTTGGTACTGTGTTGCTGGTCCTTTGTTGGTGTTGAAGGGACGGTGTGCTGTAATTTTCTGGTTCTGATCCCTTGACACGGGGGGACAGACTCTTGATCCAAAGAATAAGTTATCCTTCCCTTCCCTGTTATCAAGAACATAATGTATGAATCTCGGATGATTTTTTTTCCAATGATTACGACACCTTTTGTTGGTGCCCCGTACTAGCATATGTTTCCTAGTCGTTGATCTGGATGTAGTAGCTCGGTCTGTATTTAGTGGTCGATGTGGCTACAGTGGCACGTGGACATTCCACGAATTTAAACTTTCCGGCAACAGAGACTTTTTTTCTTTTTTGTATTTTTTTTTTTTTTTTTTTTTTTTTTACACAGGGTTTGACAAGGTTAAGGATCCCTAGCTTTATTGACAGCTATTTACAGGTTAAGGATTCCTAACTTTATTGGCAAGCTAAGAGCTGTTACCTACATCAGCTCATTTGAAAGCATTTTTGTTATGAGACATACAAGTAGGGAACAGGATGAAGTTGGAGCCATCTGTGGGCCAGCATTTTCATTTGATCAACTGACGTTATCTCGTTGACATCATTATGCTGTACGAATGTGTTCCATACTCGAGTCATCCTGGGTATGTATGATCTCAGATGGAGTGATGTTCTGGAGAAGGGTACAGCCAGAGTGAAGTTGCTGCTTTCTGCCCGTCTTGTGGCATAAAAGCTTGTTTCACGCTGTCCTCGAAGTGGATCCAAGTGTGGTATTTTGACAATATTGGCCTTGTACATAACAGTAAGGCCACCCACATCCCTCCTATGTTGAAGGCTCTGCTGAAATGACAGATCTATCCAGGATGGGTCCAGGCGAGAGATGAGACGTCTTGCTCTGTTCTCTACTCTGTCAAGCAGTCGCAGATGAGAGGGGGGGCAGGCAAACCAAGAAAGTGGAGCATACTCAAGGTGTGAGCGTACTTGTGCCTCGTACAGGATCTTGCAACCCCTACTGTCAAGCAGATGCGAGATACGGCGAAGTGCTGTAAGCTTCCTGGCTGCCTTGTTTGCAAGATTTACAACATGGTTCTTCATGGTTAGTTTGGAGTCAAATTTCACCCCAAGGATATCAACTTCTTCTCCAGGTGCCAACATCGTCCCATTCATCCTTACTACTGCGCCAGCATTACCATCATGGTGCCTAGAGACGAACATCATTTGCGTTTTTTCAGGTGCAAATGTTACTTGCCATCTATTTCCCCAAGCTGATATAGCTCTCAGCTGGTGATTGATGTAGCTTAGAGCAGCTGGCATTTCTTCTCTTGGATAAGTGAATGTCAGTGTACAGTCGTCTGCATATGCATGTGATTCTGGGATGAGATGAAGAAGGTCGTTGAAGTAGACATTCCATAACAGTGGACCCAGCACACTTCCTTGTGGAACGCTTGCCCCAATAGGATGCCTTGCTGATTCCGTTCCATTGAGGACTACACTTAGAGATCTACCATGAAGGTAATCACTGAGGAGACATAGCGTAGAGCCTGCAATTCCCAGTGCTTGAAGTTTTGCTAAGAGGCCCTGGTGCCACACCCGGTCGAAAGCGCCAGCAATGTCCAGTGCTACCACACAGCTGACTTTGGATTCATCCAGTGACTGGTGCCACTTAGTGGAGAGGTTTAACAACAGATCAGCAGCAGAGTAACCTTTCCTGAAGCCATATTGACGATCACAAAGTAGTGAGTGGTAGTCAAAAAAAATCTGTCATTTGTCTTGAGATTATTGTCTCAAGGATCTTACCAGTGATTGACAGGAGTGACACTGGTCTGTAGTTGCTGATTTCTGCTCTGCTCTTCTTTTTGTGAACAGGGACTACATTTGCCTCTTTCCATGGAGAGGGCCATTTACACTGTACTAGGCAGTGCTGAAAGATGCGAGTTAGAGGTGCTGCTAGCTGGTCTGCACATCTTCTCAACAATCTTGGGCTCAACTTGTCTGGGCCCACAGCCTTTTCTTGGTCAAGTGATTTAAGAAGGAAATGCACCTCCTCCTGCCTTATTGTCACCACTGACAGCTTTGACACAGTTCTTGCAGCTAGCCAAGGAGGGTCCCTTGCTGGATCAGGAACTTGCATTTTGGTAGCAAAGTGTTCAGCAAAGAGGTCCGCCTTCTCTTGACTACTAGTAGAGGTGGTCCCATCCTGTCGATTTAGAGGTGGAATAAGTTCATCAGGCAGATAACCTTGTCTGTCCTTGACCAGGGACCACCAGGTTTTGGAGCCTACCCTACCTGATGCTAACTTTCTTTTAGTGTCCACCTCCCATTTAGTAATGGCCCACTTTTGAACATCACCCATATGCCTACAGGCTTGCATGTGCAAGTTCCTGTTATAGGTGGTAGGATGTCTCTTATACCTTCGCCATGCTTTGTACTTAGCAGTAGCAGCCTCTCTACAACGAAAGCCAAACCAAGGCTGATCTGTAGGCTTTGTCACATATTGCCGGTGAGGAATGTGTTCTTGTTGCAGATTAAGGATGTGTCCAGTGAAGGCTTTCACTTGGTTGTCAACATCCCCCTGGAGAAGAGCATTCCAGTCGGTGGTGGCGAGCTCAGAGCAAAGGGCTGGCCAATTACCTCTTTCCCATAGCCAGGTTGTGCGTGTGGACTCCTCACCTCGTTCTGTTGGGATCTTAAGTGTGGTAAAAACAGCCTTGTGGTCAGACGATCCAACGTAGCCGAGGGGTTGACAAGTGACTATGCCTTCTGCCAGATCACTCACTACTGGGTCAAGGGAGGAGCCAGAGATATGAGTAGGGAAATCAACAAAGTTTCTCATGTCAAACACTGCAAGAAGGTCATCAAAGTCCCTCTGTATAAGGTGCTGGTTGAGGTCACCAACAATTATAATATGTTGACAGTTGTGTTGTAGCAGAAGGGAGTCAATATTTTCCATTAGGAAGTTGATAGGGTCTGCATGTTGCCACTGAGGTCTGTACATTGCACATGCTAGTACAGAGGTACTAGTGTTTATACAGAGCTTGAAGAACATCATTTCAAGATGTGTAGGGGTGGCAACATCTATGTGCTGGGCATGAACACTTTTAGAGAAGCACACAGCAACACCACCTCCTTGCCCTTGCCTGTCTCTTCTCATCCATGAGGTGTAGCCAGCAATTCTTGCAAAATTTTCTGGAGTCCTGTCATCCAAAAATGTTTCAACAACAGCTATCATGTCGGGACGTCGAGTGTTCACAAAGCTATGTGTGAGCTCTCCAACATTAGTAATGAAACCTCTAATGTTGGCCGACAGGATGCTGATAGACTGGCTCCTCATGATGAAGTGGTCAGCTTGAGGTGGTGGGTGTGTAGGGAATGTAAGGTGCCTGCCCTTGAGAGAGGTAGGGTACTGAGGCAGCTGCAGGGATGTAGGTCTGTGGTCTTGTATAAGGCCCAATCCCACCTGATGGGCTGGGATAGGAGTAGCTAAGTGGGTGACGTGTGAGAGTGTTTACCAATTCAGAGATCCTGCTGGTTTGTTCTGAGAACAGGTCTCTAAACAGGTGGCCCTGTCTGTCAAGTTCCTTTTTCTTCCGACACTGGTCCTCCTTATGTCCTTTCTTGTAGCAGTAGTTACACCTGGTATCTCGCAGGCAGTTGTTGGCAGAGTGCCCCTTCCGGTGACAGCGAGAGCACAGCCTAGGTGCCTGGGAGGGTGGACTAGGATTTGTTGTACCTCCTGTGTTTCGCAGATTTGTCCTCGGATTCTGCCGCTGGAACTGTGTTAGTGGAGGGTGAGACGGCTGTAGATGTCTTCCTCCACCACGTCCTCCTCCACGTCCTCTACCCCGCCCTCTACCAGTTCTGACAGATGTGTCCCTGCTGTTCGTACTTCGGCGTAGCAGGTGATCAGGTGCAGTGATAGTTCCCAGATCACTAACTGCACCGTTCTCTGGTGGAGAAACTCCTGGCTCAGAGCTTGCTGTCGAAGCACTACTACCAGATTCTAGAATAGTATCGGTATTCTCATTCTCTCTCTCTCTCTCTCTCTCTCTCTCACTCACTCACTCACTCACTCACTCACTCACTCACTCACTCACTCACTCACACACACACACACACACACACACACACACACACACACACTGCTTTATTTGCAATGGTTGTTGGTGCTGCTGCTAGTAGTTGTATTGACACTGCTGCTGTTGTTGCTTGTACTGGTATTGACACTGCTGCTGTTGTTGCTAGTACTGATACTGCTACTGTTTTAATGGAGTAGTAGCACTTGCAGTTTTGGTTGCATTGGGTATTATTTCTGTGATTTGTGAGTTTTTTTTGTTTTTTTTTGCATGCGTGAGCGTGTTTGATAGTGAATGGAGACAAATGGTTTTTAATACTTGACGTGCTGTTGGAGTGTGAGCAAAGTAACATTTATGAAGGGATTCAGGGAAACCGGCAGGCCGAACTTGAGTCCTGGAGATGGGAAGTACAGTGCCTGCACTCTGAAGGAGGGGTGTTAATGTTGCAGTTTAAAAACTGTAGTGTAAAGCACCCTTCTGGCAAGACAGTGATGGAGTGAATGATGGTGAAAGTTTTTCTTTTTCGGGCCACCCTGCCTTGGTGGGAATCGGCCAGTGTGATAATAATAATAGTGTTATAGTTGAATGTCCTTGGGTAAGTTTAAATGCTTTCGATAAGGTCTCCTAGCCCTTGTTGAATATATATTGTTCATATAAACAGGATTTATTCGCTTGACGTTTTGATCTAGGTCACTCGGCGCTTGAAACCCGCCTGCTCATCATTATCCTTCCTGGTAACCGAGCCTGCATACAATATACTAGAAAAGAACTTTATCAATGATTATATAGAATGAGCACAACTTTCTCGAATTGAAACAAGATTGATGTGCCAATTCAGGACATTTATTAAAGGAACCGTTTCCCCACGGGTGGCTTCATCAGTCATATTGATAAAACGTGTCTTTTTCCACATTAAATCTAGGATTATATTTGTTTTTTTTATTACTTCCCCACTGCACTATCTGATTGACTTCAAATTAGGTTCTCTCCGGTCTTTTTCCTTATTTATTTGTAGTTTCAATATAATTATTTTTTGTTTCCTATATGCACTATTCGCATTAACATTATCACGTTCAAGGCATATGGAAACTTTGCTTCCTAGTTCTGTTTCATCAGTAAATTGTTATAGCACAACTCGCTATCACTGGCATTTATGTATATCAAAATATATCCGGTCCCCAGACTGCTCTATCTGGCTCGCCTAGCTCTTCTGATGCATTTCCCTAGAAAGTTACCATCTGTTTGCGTCTAGATAACTTTCATTGCATTTTTGTAGGCAGCACGTCCGTCGGAACTAAGTGCATTTACTTTAAAAGAAGTGATAGTAAAAACTGATAATTGTCGCCAGTGACGATGGAGTTGGTATCTTGTTTCCTCATGAATTTCCTTCAGTGGAAAGCGAAAAGTTCCTTGATGCAAATGAGTTTTTAATGCAAGAAATTGAAACCACTCCCATTCTTTGGATACAATCTATTTGACTTCCATTACTCCAGGCGATGTATGGTTCTACGGATTCAGCATTTTTTTCATGAATGTAATATAACCATAATTCAAGTCTGTTTCTACTATAATGGGACCAATAAATGAGAGAAAATGCCATGAAGCCCTCTATGATTTGCTCAACGGTTTTCACAGTATATGGTTCTTGAATACATTTAACATGACTAATGAACACCCATACTCTTCTTAAAATTGTATGTAATTTTTTTTTAATAGAGCAGTATAAGCAACAGTGTGCATGCAGTTTTATATTGGATATTTGCTTTTATTTTAGTTTTCCCACCCTTTGTTAGTCATGTCTTGCAATGGTATTTGAACATTTTCAGGTAAGTTGAATCTGTCATAGGTCTTCTTAATATAATTTGAAATCTCTCGCAAAAACATTCTTACCTTGATTTGGATGTTCTCTATGGCCGACTGTCAAAATCATCAAGCAGCAGTCTCTTGGACCTTCTTCATCTTCAGCTTCAGTCCTTTCCACCGGATTCCATTCAATGTAGCAGGTATCATCATTGTTGCAAGTGGTCTCTTCTATGTTCTAGAGATGACCCTTGCACTCCTCTCTAAGCCAATGAATTTATTTTCAATGGCTAAGTCCCGCCTTAATCTGAACGTACTCAAAGTTGCTCCAAGTTCAGAGAAGACATCCTTAGAATCTCAGCAGACCAAGAACAGATAATAAGCTAAGGTCTTCACTGCACACTGGTCATCTCACACCGTTAGTGTGTTTGTGTTGCACGCCGTTAGCGTATTTTTATTCTTTGAGGTGAAGCAGGGGCTGTAGAGCGTGTGCTGCACTTGTATTGTTTGCTATGACCGTCACACGTCCCTCCCTTATTATCCGAAGGCTGTTTAAATTGCTTGAGATTGGAGACTTTTGGAGAATGGAAAGATTGTTGAAGGTTGTAGCGTTTATGTTGGATTGTTGAAGGTTGCAGATTATTTGAAGCTGGAGACTGTTAAAGATTGGAGACCTCTGGAAAGTGTTGAAGTTTATAGAAAGTATTGAAAAAAATATGATCACGAATAATATTTTATTTTCTTGTAAATTATGGTGTTGTAGATTGGTAGTACTAGCCAGAAGAGTGAATGAATTATAGATTACAGTAACTACGGGCAGTGGTAGAGTTCGGGCAGCTTGTAGGGTGTGAGATGGGTGTGCCGGAGCTTGGAGAGTGTGCCTGAACTTAGTATGTGGAAATTTGAGGTTGTGACGAATTTGGAGGATATAGGTAGTATTCTCATGTATACTCCTCGACTCGTCATGGTTTTCCACCCATACTACAACGCTCCACTCACTCCTACCACGCCTCAACAGCCCTTTATCGCTCTTCACCACAATGGCTACCATGTATATCCCTGTTCATTCATACTCCAGTATATATATATACAAGCCTACCACCCACCTTTCTTCTGAACTATAATCTACCATCAGTATAGCATGTCCACGGAAAAGCAGGCCCGGTAAGCCCTAAAGACGGGTAGCAGGTTATACAATTACACGAGTACGTTTTACCACACACTGAAGACTGAGAATAGGGCACACTTGCCTCACTCACAGCCAACTGCTTGCAATTACTCCTGCTCCTCTCTTATTTGTGGCTTTCCGCGGACTGCAGAAATACTTAACAGTTTAATAATGCTTTTGTATGTTTCATTTATAGTGGGGATTTCATGACCGTCAAGGTACCTGTCGCATCCTCGGGGATATTTTATAATTTTTAAAAATGTTTATTAGCTGATGCAGTATATTTGAACAAAGAATAAGAGCAAACTTGTATCTTTTTTAGTGAATTTGTGACTGGGATTTTCATTTTGATACCTTTTGTACTTTATATTTACCTTTCTTTTTTTTTTTTTCTTTTTTTTTGTCGTAATGAATTGCAAGCTTTGTAGCATATTTTTTTTTCAAATGCTTAGATTAAAGGTTTTTGGGTACAGTGTTTTTGTTGGTCCCTAAATTTAGTTCCTTGCAATTTGATAGCATTAACGAAATTAAACAGCATAAAATACATTATCAGGTTAGTGCTCGGTTAAAATTTATGAGGATAGTTTTTTTAGTTATCCTGTTATTTGTATCAGTTTACGTTATGTTTTAAAATTCATTTCTTTGTAGATTATGCATTTTTTATAACAGTAATGAGTTGAATGTAAATGTTTTCCCTTCAAATAATGTTTTCCCTGAATGTAATGTTTTTTCCCTGCAAGTAATGTTTGTTTTCCCAGCACGTAATGTTTGTTTTCCTGCAAGTAATGTTTTTCCCTGCAAGTAATGTTTTTCCCAGCAAGTAATGTTTTTCCCAGCAAGTAATGTTTTCCCTGTAAGTAATGTGTTCATAACGTTGGGTAAATCATACATCTCTCCCTCCCTAACAGAGCGTCCTACCAAGCAGACCAAGAAACACTCCCAGATGCTAGCCTAAAGCCGACCCACTGCCTACAAAGTAAGTCGTAAACCATTAATTATTTTCTCCTTTCTTTCTACTTTTTCTTTTCCCTTATTTTGCCAGCGTTAGGAGGATAAATCAGCATTATGTACTTATATAAATATACTCTGGGGGAGCTATGTTTTTTATAATCTTTCTTTAGCTCGGGTTTACGGCACGACTATGACTTGTTTTCATGTTTTGACTCGCGAAATCGTAATTATACGATTGCAAACAAATCATACCACGGGCGGGGATAGAACCCGCGATCAGAGAGTCTCAAAACTCCAGACTGTCGCGTTAGCCCCTGGACCAGCTAGCCACAATAAGATTCGTCCAACTAGGTATATTTCTACACCATAGGAAGGTTATCATAGGCACCACTGTGACCACAAATGCGACGGTCTGGAGTTTTAAGACTCTCTGATCGCTGGTTCTATCCCCGCCCGTGGTATGTTTTTTTTTTTTCATGTTTTAAAGCCGCTGATGAACGTCTTATTAGGTACACTCTAATAAATTTCTAATAATGATAGGGTTAGGATATAACCACAATATTGGAAATCAGAGACCTGAGACTGTGAGCTCTGAGATAGCACTCTTCTACAATTACTTATATTCACGGGCACTGAACTCCAACGGTTTTACCATATTTGCATATTAACAGTGAATGGAATTTTCAACATTTACGACTTTCGCACTGCTTCCTGTTTGTTTTCTGCCGTCCCACCTGAAGACTATTTACATCTTGATAATTTTGAGTTTCAGCTTTAATCTGTGTCCACTAGCACAGGTCTCATTCCTGTTAAACAGTCCGTCGGGTATGACTAGTTAATTGTCCAAGTCGGACCGATTCATCATAAGTTTCCTCTATGTACGGGTTATATTTGTGTATAGTCTATCGACATTGACCTCATCATAACCTATGATTATGGTCCTGTCATGTCTGTTCTCTCATGCCTCTAGTGTTGGCGATGTTCAGCTGTTTAAATATTCATAATTCAAATTCTTTACCTCAGGGACTAGGCCGGTAGGAAACTTTTCAACCATTTCGAATTTTCTTGCATGCTGTGGAACTGCACATTCCATGCTGGTGTTTCATGTTCCAGTACTGGTATCACGTAGCTGGTCTATGTTGCCATGAAGTCTTTCATGAATTTTTTGAAGAGTATTATTGCATTATACTGAAAACGGTACCATGTTTATAAGATCTCCGGGATAAAATTGTGATTTTATTCTTGAATCCTTCTGCCTTTCTACCACAAGCAGAGTTTTCCTACTTGGTTGATACTGCACTGCCAGGTATTTGTTCTTTCCCAATCTCAGGGTTGAATTATATCAGCTATTTTAATCACAGATCTCTCGTTATAAAAAAAATAATGTATGCGTATATGCGTATTCATTGCAAAGAAATTTGATTCAGTACAAATGAAATTGGTATAGGTACTCATAAATATTACAGTCTTGCATTGTCTTACAATCCTCTTCCGTCTTTGTTTTCTACATGACACTTGCACTGAACACGAACATGAGTGTGGGCATCGATCCATGTTAGGGAACAGTTTATGCATGGTTTGGTAGTTACGTGGCAGTTGGGAGAAAAGCTTTCATGAGTCAGTATCTGTTTCCGTGAAGATTCTCTCCACTCTGTGGCTGTATCATCCTTCCTTCCCTCCTTCCCTTTCCTCCCGTTTCTTCCCCTTCCTCTCCCATCCTTTCCTTCCTCCTCTTCATCCTCGTTTATCTCCTTCTTTTTTTCTGTCTAGCCTTCCCAATTCCTCTCCTTGTTTCCTTTTTCATTTCATTCTTTAATGTAATCATAGACAAGAGCGAAGCACTTTAGGAAATTACAGTGCGCATCTTCGTTTTAGTTACATAATAAGAGAACAACAGTTAGTGTGTGTGAGAGGTGAGTGTAGGTGTAACAGTGACACACACACTGTGGGTGTGTTGGTGCAGTACAAAGTGTTGGTGCGACGATGTCTTTTACACATGTATGTGTGACAATCAGGCCCTGATCCACCGGGAGGCCTGGTCGTGGACCGGGCCTCGGGGGCGTTGATCCCCAGAATACCCTCCAGGTAGACTCCAGGACTCATTTACCAAGTGTAAGTGTAACGGTGCAGTTCACAGAGAGTATGACTGATAGTGGTTGTGTTCCTTGTGGAGATTAGTGGTGGTGGTGGAGGTGATGGTGGGGATATGGCAAAGACTGTTGGTGAGAGTGGCTGTGGATGCGTGGATGTTGTGGTGAAGAATGGCAGTGATGGTAACAAAGACAGATGATCATGGTGGAAACAGGTGTTTGTGATGGTGACGGTGGAGACGGGTGTTGCCTGCCATTGCGTCACCACCGACTAGGTTTATAAACAACGCTTCCCTCCTTCCTCCCTCGTGCTTGCTACACTTCCTTTCCTTTAAGGAGAGTACCGTGGTGCAAGGACTCTTCCTTCGATTTACCACTGATGGATTCCAAGAGTTTTTCTCCTCCCGCATCTCTGCTCTGGTTACGTTCTATTCCCGTAGACGTTGTAGATCCCCTAAGAGCTTTACACCTCCCCCTTGAAAATAAATTCACTTTTCCACCTGCATTCCATTCTTTTTCATGTGAAGTCCCAGTCTGATTCTCAAGCCCGGCGAAACGTATACGTTCGAACTTATGAACACCTATAAAATGCTTGACCCCCCACCCTCCCATGATACAGTAAAAGTATGCATCTGAGTGTTAGTTTAAACTCACTGGTAATGTAAACGCTTCTGGCCTAAGCACACCTGGTAGTCTAAACGCTATCGGTTTAAACGCACTGTTGATCTATCTTAAATAAACTTTAAACCAGTCTTATGTCTTAAACACCACTATATCTTCACTACCGGAAGTTTCGGCTCTTCTTTCAAGGTTTGTCTTCTCTCCCCCCCTCAAGGAAGGTTCCTTGATGTTGGTGAGGGGCTCTTGATTTAGAGAATTGGATCTGTGCTCCAGTTCCCCGAATTAAGCCTGAATGCCTTCCACATCCCCCCCCCCCAGGCGCTGTATAATCCTCCGGGTTTAGCGCTTCCCCCTTGATTATAATAATAATGTCTTCTCTCCCTTAAATGTTATATATTAAAGATTATACAATATACAAATTACGGTATATTAGAGATTAAAAAGCAATCTATAATATTCCTGCTTAAAATACAATAGGGCACAATGATAATACGGAGAGGTGGTACATGGCGTGTGTTCAAACCACGTTCACCTGTGTAGCTTGTGGTGGTGCGTAGTTACTTCTGATGAAACTTTCTCTCGTATGGAGGGCTCAGAGGTTGCTGTCGTGGTTTCCTGTGTTGGGAAAACAGTGGCGCGGTCGATGTTATATTGTGATGGTGTTGGTGGTGGTCGTCCTGGCATCGTGATGGTACTGGAGCTAGCTTCGTGATGGTTGGTGAGTTAATTGTGGTGATTTGCTTACTGTTGTGTCTTAAATCAGTTAACAAAACTGTGGTAAGGGTTTCAATATTGTAAGGGCACTGTTAGTAAAACTGTTATAATTCTGATTGCTTTGTAGCTCTGTTGTTAGCAAAATTTTGCTAACAACTGCTATCAACAACTGCTATCAACGCAGCATCAAGGGGAGGGCTCCCTTGATTCCGCTGACGTTTTGATCCAAGGGATCAGAGCCACTAAACCCATAAAGAGCGTAAGTAACACAGAAGTGGGGAGAAAGCTACAAATATACAACACAACACTGTACCTGGACAACGTTTTGTTCTTGAGAAAGCTCTGAGAGGGAAACTTTGTACATGCACACATTCCTTCCTCTAGCTTGGAACAAACATGATTATCTCTTGTTTTCCATGGGATACATGACCCCCTATGAGTTTAGTGCTTTCTCATGATAAGAGTAAAAATAATAATGATAATGTAAGGGTTGCAGTGTTGTGGCGAGAGTTGCAGTGTTGTGACGAGAGTGGCAGTGTTGCAATGAGAGTGTGTGCTGCAACGAGAGTGGCAGTGTTGTGACGAGAGTGACAGTGGTGGTGGCACTGAAGCTTAGAATTCTAGATAGTGAGTGCATGTGGTAGTCACTCATCACATGTACACTCACACAGTGAGTGTACATGTCTCCCACACCTCCCAACCTGCTGTTACACCACCATTACACCCCTCCACTGCTCCTGTCGACCCTCAGTCACCTGCTATCACCATTGTAGACTCGCCAAATAAATCCACTTCAGAAGAAGATAGTGACGACTCCAGTACACTTTCATGGGGAAAACTTTACCTTCTACACTTCTCCATCGAATAATGACACCATGACCTGCACCGGCTCTAGAAAGGCCTCGGTGCTGGAACAGTCAAGTTTCAAGCCTAAACTAAACCACCTCTCCAGAAGTAGCTTCAAAAAGTTTGAAAATGGCTCCACTGCAAACCTGCCTCCTCAATTACTCCTATAACTCCCATTTGTGTGATGCCCTCTGATATTCCTACCTGCCTGCCTTCTCCTGCGACCTTGAAACTGCCAGCTTCTCAAGACTCAAGACCTCAACTACCATGCGACCAATGCATTCACAGCTTGCTCTTCTTTTTTTCTCCAAGTTGGTCCCACGAGCGCCTAGCAGCTGAGTTAAGCCCTGGCTCTTTTTCTTCGACTGTGTACACTTCTCTCCACAGCTATTCTTCGCCTATCCCGTCTTCCCTGCTCACCCCACATGGGGGTCTTACCAAAGCTCTCTTGATAGAGCGGTGGCTATCATGTTTTTAGGCTCTTGATATCAAGAAGGGGTTTTGACCCAAGAAATTAGTTATCCTTCCCTCCCTTGGATCAGTTCTGAATGCCTCCCATTCCTCAGTCTCTGTATGACTTCTACATGTTTAATACTTCACCGTGATTATAATAAAAACAAATTGACAATTGCTGAAGTAATTTGGATAGTGAACATAAAAATTATTTTTTTTATCAACTATCAGATTTTGACAGAAAGGGAGAAACTCGTTTGAGAAGAAATAACAAGGCTTCTAAACACAACACGGGTTACAGATAATCAAGTGGATAAGCATCCGCTAGCCTACCGGAACTAGGTTTTCACCCCCCTCCCCCAACCTCCCCGATCAGTATTTAGAAAATTCTGTAAATAGTCGGAGTTGGGAATTCCAATGAGAAGAACATCATTGATAAAGCAAACGGGAAATACTGAAAGGTGGAGGGATATATTAGTAGTCACCCACTTTTCTTGTAATTTGTCATTGAAACCATCTAGAAAAGCAATATAGTTGACTTTGGTTTAACTAAGAAATTTTATTATGTAATGCTAAAGTTGGGATTTATTTAAAAACGAGCAAACCATAGAAAATTTTTAAACTATTTGTTGAACTAAAAGAGAGAAACTACTAATGTTGCACATTTTCATATAACAAAAATAACTAAACCAATGTATCAATTGCGGTAAATGGATTGTGAAATTTTGGTTGCATGAGATAAAGAATTACTAAATAGGTACACTGCAACGCTTGTATAAGTAAAAGACGCTCAGGAAATAAAAATGAATATAGGCTTTCATATATTCCAGTAACAAAATTTCTTATGGATTATCAACTGAGAAAGGATTATCTAACAACTTTGCATAAATTTAACAAGACGGTCACTAAAGAAATAAGGAAGATATATATATGAAGACACGGGGAGAAGCTTTTGGACTCATCCTCAATCCCTCCAAGCATGATTATTATTATAATCAAGGGGGAAGCGCTAAATCCAAGCATGAAATCATCACAACGAACCAGGAAATAATCAGAGCTGTGCGAACAATCCTCCCTGAAGTCTCTACAACCACTCCATCCAACAGCACTCTCTTGGGAGCACCGCTGGGTCATCAGGCCATCGACATGGTCCTCAAGGACAAACTGAATGACCTGAAGAGAATGGAGGAGAGAATAAGCTATCGTGATGCCCATGATGCTCCGTATCTCCTCAAAAGGTGTCTTACTCTGCCAAGACTCACTTCCAGAGGTGCACATCCTCTTTTGACAACCCAACACTAAACGAATATGACTCACTCCTGAGATCAATCTATAAAAAGGCACTGAATCTGTCACTGGAAGATCAGCAATGGGATCAGGCAACCCTCCCAGTCCGACTGGGAGGTAAAGCAACGCAGGTAGCTTTACCTGCATTTCTGTCTTCGTGTTTGGCTTCCAGTGGATTAGTCAAGGAGACTGACCCTGAGCGCTTGAGAAGTGCGGTAAGAGCTCAAGACCCCAGGTTCTTTGAAGCAGCCGTGGGGTGGGACACCCTTGCCGACTCCTCCAGTAGACCGGCTCCCAAAGAGCACAAACAGTCCCACTGGGACAAACCGATCATGGAAAAAATCGCCAACATAATGCTCATCAACACTTCAGGAAAGGACAAAGCTCGTCTCCTATCGGCAGAGGCACCACATTCAGGAGATTTCCTTCTAGCTGTTCCCATTTCCTCCTTGGGATACTCGACTCGAACCACGGGCCATTCGGATTGGTGTTCTTCGCTGCGAAGGCTTACTCAGCCCTGTAACAACTTCAGACAGTATTACCAAGGCTGGCTCCTCCTCGAGAAAATGAATAGAAAAAGAAATAATTCACAAAGATAAACACTTCATTATTTATTAAAGCAAACATAAAACAGTGAAACATGAAAGGTATATCCTATTTGAAAGAAAAATGAAAAATGAAATGAAAAAAATGACATTTGAACTCAATGCTAATATATATATAGATATAGTGATACTGGGGTGTCTGGTGTTGGTGACACTGCAAGTTGCTGAAATCGTAGCTGTGGCTGATGTAAGGGAAGGGGGGGGTCGCAGGTGTTGGTGACAACCCACCGGCTCGTTCTTCAGAGTCTGTAGCTGTGAATAATTAATCCAGATGACAGGAAAGCAGGTTCGTTACCACTGCTATGATGAGGGCTTATGTCCTGCGTCAGAGTACATAACAGGTAAGTAGATACAACATGGGACGTCTCTGGACGTTAGTCCGTCTCCTTCAATTCTTCTCGTTGGTTGGCAGGTGACCCAATCTGTCATTCCAAGCTGGAAAGAGAGACAGGTTACCCACTGCTTAAGAAATCACTCTCCATGATAAGTACAATACCTAAAAGACGTGGTGATTATTAAGACATTTAACATAAAGCAAGACTGAAAGGACTAAGTTTATTATTGGTCAAAAGTGAAGCTTTCAACCAATAAGTCCACTAGAATATGAGCAGGCTAGTACTTACAGTAGTGCTGGGAGCTGTGAGTCGAGTGATTACTGTTTGACCGGAGCCCCACACGTCACCTTTCGGGGGGGGGGAGAAAGGGGGGGGATAGCGGGAGCTAGACTTACCCTACCTTAACAAGCAGCCGGCAATCAAACTATCACTTTCGGGATGGGGGAAAAAGGGAGGGGGCTAGCGGGAGCTAGACTCACCCTACCTTAACCAGTAGCCGGCAATCAAACTATTGTTACCATATACTTGTTCGTTACTCCTATCTGTTGAACTTTTCCCTCACACTCCCCCATACCAAGACTTATAGTCAAGGAGTATAAGAAGAATAGGCGAGGAAAAAGTTCTAAAATGTGGAAGTCGCGTAAGGCAACAAATCTTCTACTGACTGTCATGACTTAACCAGTCAGAGAAATAATTGGATGAACCATTGATATACACAATATGGAACTTAAAAGCTTGGAGAGCCAATGTCCACCTCAAGAGGCGTCTGTTCGTCTCCTTAAAAGTTTCTAGGTATATCAAAGGTTTGTGATCCGTTTCTAAAATGAATTTTTTTTCCCAGTAAATAAAATATAAGCTTGGAGATACCCCACACAAGGGCCAAACATTCCTTTTCTATGGTGGAGTATCTCGTTTCTGCGTGAAGGAAGTTTTAGATTTAATAAATATACAGGAACTAGGAGTGTGTATTATCTGCAGTAAGCACCTGACACGTATTGCAAGAACTATACTTCTTTGTAACCTGAGAGTACATGCTTGGCCAAAAATAAGTGTACTTGAGCTTATGCCTTGTCTTACGATGGGCCAAGTGTTTGGTCACTGGCAAATCATGAGCCATTTGAAGAACAGTCTCTCGACATGGTTTAGGAACAAGTAGGGAATAATCTATCACTGAAGAATGAGATTTAAAGACAGATTTATGTAGGATACCATTAATATATTCAAACTTATGAGATACGTATCTCCCATGGATAACTTTGTTGTTAAAAGCTTGATTATGATAATCCCGAAGTGAAGGGCAATCACGCTGTAAATTGACAAAGTCATCCTTGGACATAAAATCTGGGGAAATAAAAGGACTTATGGTGGGAGAAGAGAAGGTAGGAGGAGCCGGGGTTATGGTCTGAGTCCTAGTCAAGACATTGAGAGTGCCGGAGGCAATACCCTTACTTTCACCCGACGAGTGGACAGGTGATCCTGCTACATCACTATCGAGAGCAGTGTCATCTGTTTCCACCCCCAAATGAACAGTACAAGACAATGCAGCTTCCGGTGTGGAATTGTTAAGGGAATTAATTAACTTGCAAGGAAGAGGAGCTGGAAAACTTCGATCCACGGGTGGTGACGAAAGATCCGCCTCTGAAGGAAGAACGGCACCTTTAATGTTACCCACTATTATAGAACAAGTAATTGGGGCTAGTACCGCATTATTCCAACCAGTGAGCCATTTAGTTTTCAAGTAACGTATTGTAGGGAAAGTATTTTCACGACCCAAGTAATCTGAAAGAATAGAGGACACACGAGAGGTTTTAAAGTAAGGGAACAGTTTGTCCGAAATTACGATGCACTTACATCCAGTGTCAGGTAATATGTCTGAGACTTTTATACCATTAACTGCTCCCGAACAGAAGGGTGCTTGGTCATTACCGTCAACAAAACGTCTACCAACTTCCTCTATTTTTTTGGAAGGGCAATCTGGACGTTTGTCCGATACCACCACACCGATGACATGTTGGTATAATAGCTGGTGAATTTTTTTCTACTGTAGGCTTCTTAATCTTTGGTTCAGGTGAACCATTGCCCTTAAGGTTTGATCCCTTTGGGTCTTCATAGGATTTGTGAGCCTCAGCATACAAGTCAGCGGCCTCAGCAACTTCATCAGCTTAAATCAGGTTACGTTCTCTGAATGTTCGTATCTGGTGAGGAAGAGCTGTCAGGAACTGGTCAGCAACCATGAAGTCTCTAAGAGATTCATAATTGTGATCAATTCCTGAACTCTCTATCCAAAAGTCGAACAAACGAAAGAGTGTTACCTGTAACTGCTGAAAGTTTTGGCCAAGCTGTAAGGTGGCATACCTGAAATCTTTCCTGTAAGAATCTGTGGTTTTTTGATATGCTTTAAGGATTGCCTTCTTCAGTATGTTATAATTACATGATATCCTGCGACAAAGTAGCATAGATATTCAAAGCTGTACCAGAAAATAACATTCTTAACCTGGTAGCCCAGGTGTCAGCAGGCCATTCACAGAGGGTAGCGGTATTTTCAAACCTGATAATGTGTTGGAATATGTGTCCTAGCTGCATGATGTTCAATTACTCCTTCTAATTGTTGTTGTGTAAGAGTTAACTTTTTATTCTCTAATTCAAGGCGGGCTTTTTCGAGCTCGCGATCTTTTTCTCTCTCTTAATTCATGTTCTCTAGCTCTCTCCTCACATTCTCTAGCTCTCTCCTCACGTTCTCTAGCTCTCTCCTCACGATCAAGTCTATCATGCTCCTTTTTGTCTTCTCTCTCTCTTTCTAACTGTCTATCTTGGTTTTCTCTTTCAATTCTCTCTCTCTCCATTTTCTCCTGTCTTTCAAGGTTCTCTTTCTCCTTTTTCTCTTCTATTTCGATTCTCTCTCTCCTTTTCCTCTTCTCTTTCAATTCTCTCTCTCTCTCTCTCCTTTTCCTCCTGTCTTTCCCTTTCTAACTGTCTCTCTTCTCTCAATTCTTTCTCTTTCGAGTCTTTCCTGAATCTTAGCACTAATGAAAGATTCTAAATTTTTCCCTGTTATTCCTAACTTACTTCCAGCATTCATCCAAAACTGGTATTCCTCCATACTTGCAAGAATAACTTAAACTTTCAGGGGAAATGAAACGGGTATTAAAGAAAACAGAGGGTTCAATTCCTGCTCCGCTCAAACTGTAAATAAACAAGAGGGCTCGATCCCTGCTTCAATTAAACAATATGTATTAATGAAAACGAAGGGTTCTATGCCTGCTCCGAGCAAACAGTAAGTAGAATGGGGTCCATTGACCATCCAATCTTCTCACCAATAAATCAAGAGTGTCCTACAACAGTTCCCTTGATATAATAAAGAGCTCAATGAAACAAATTGTCACTGGAAAATCTTGGGTCCCTAGAGTCTAATCCTCCAAAGTGTTTCAAGCTCGAAAAAAAAGGTGGCAGAATTAACTATTATATCCTGCATGACTTGACTTCCAATAAATTGAGACTATAACAATCACCAAATCTTTTAAATACCTGTACTGTAGTCCTATCATAGAGAATGATTACTCATGGCTGGTGGTAACTGTTTGTGGTATGCGGCGTTGAAGTTCCAATGGTAGATTCGAGATGGAGTTGAATCTTGATTCAGTCGAGTTGATCCTGGCAAGGTCGCCACTTCTGAAGGCTTACTCAGCCCTGTAACAACTTCAGACAGTATTACCAAGGCTGGCTCCTCCTCGGGAAAATTAATGAATAGAAAAAGAAATAATTCACAAAGATAAACACTTTATTATTTATTAAAGCAAACATAAAACAGTGAAACATGAAAGGTATATCCTATTTGAAAGAAAAATGAAAAATGAAATGAAAAAATGACATTTGAACTCTACGCTAATATATATAGATATAGTGATACTGGGGTGTCTGGTGTTGGTGACACTGCGTGTTGTTGAAATCGTAGCTGTGGCTGATGTAAGGGGGTTGGGGTCGCAGATGTTGGTGACAACCCACCGGCTCGTTCTTCAGAGTCTATAGCTGTGAATAATTAATCCAGATGACAGGAAAGCAGGTTCGTTACCACTGCTATGATGAGGGCTTATGTCCTGCGTCAGAGTACATAACAGGTAAGTAGATACAACATGGGACGTCTCTGGACGTTAGTCCATCTCCTTCAATTCTTCTCGTTGGTTGGCAGGTGACCCAATCTGTCATTCCAAGCTGGAAAGAGAGACAGGTTACCCACTGCTTAAGAAATCTCTCTCCATGATAAGTACAATACCTAAAAGACGTGGTGATTATTAAGACATTTAACATAAAGCAAGACTGAAAGGACTAAGTTTATTATTGGTCAAAAGTGAAGCTTTCAACCAATAAGTCCACTAGAATATGAGCAGGCGTGTACTTACAGTAGTGCTGGGAGCTGTGAGTCGAGTGATTACTGTTTGACCGGAGCCCCATACGTCACCTTTCGGGGGGGGGGGGGGAAGAAAGGGGGGGATAGCCGGAGCTAGACTTACCCTACCTTAACAAGCAGCCTGCAATCAAACTATCACTTTCGGGGTGGGGGAAAAAGGGGGGGGGCGTAGCGGGAGTTAGACTCGCCCTACCTTAACAACTAGCCGGCAATCAAACTATTGTTACCATATACTTGTTCGTTACTCCTATCTGTTGAACTTTTTCCTCACATTCGCCTAGCCGCCCCCATCCTCACCGAACATAGGTGCATTTACGGCAGGGAGACGGCTGATCAATTCGGATTTCATGGTTTTGTTTGTCACACATCAGAAGGGAAGTATGTTAGACATGAAGTCAACGACATCATAGAGAGAGAGAAGCCTCGCTACAGCCCGTTGCCCAGCTCAACGGGAACTCCAAGTACAGAGGTATGACGTAAGTCAAAAGCGTCCTGATGGAGCCATTATGCTACCCTGGAAGGATGGTAAGCAGATTGCCTGGGACTACACCTGTGCCACTACATTCGCAGACACCTACTTGTCATACTCCGTAGCTGAAGGGGGTGGAGCTGCCAGCCACAGGGAGACCCAGAAGGCCTGCAAATATGAAGGCCTCCCCCTTCTTATAACTTCATCCCAAAAGGGTCGGAAACCCTTGGAGCATGGGGCAAGTGTGCTCTAAAGTCCTTCATAGAGCTGAGTGAAAAACATCATAGAAACCAATGATCACAGAGTGGCCAGCTTCCTCTTTCAGAGACTCATTGCTGCGATCCAGAGGTAAAATACCTGCAGCATTCTGGGCACGTGGGCCACCGCCAGGGAGCTGGACGAAGTATTCGAGATGTACCTCTGAGATGTTATCTATGTTGTTCTGCTCCCTACTGTGTTTTTGTCAGTGTATTCTGTCTTTACCTAAAGTCTACATAGAATATAGAATATTGTGGGTGGTAGAAAAGAATATTCAGACAGCTTTAGGGAGAACCTTGAGTTTTCCCTGAAGCAAGTTTATTCTTTTCTCTGAGGATGAGTCCCCAGCACAGTTCCAGAGGTGGTATCTCTCTCTCTCTCTCTCTCTCTCTCTCTATGTATATATGTATATGTATATATGTATATATATATATATATATATATATATATATATATATATATATATATATATATATATATATATATATATATATTATAGTAATCAATATCAATGTACCACGCAGAAACAAGTGGATATATACAGAAAAAAATCGCAGTCAGCAGGATTCCATACTGCTACCGAGACGGACATGATTCCCAGGCTGCCTGGAATCTCGTCCGTTTCAGTAGCAGTATCGAGTCATGCTGACTGTGATACTGCAATTCACAGTCAGGTGTACATATATATATATACTCTGGTTGTTTTATATTTTGAAATCACCTGTTTACTGTGATCTTATTATATATATATATATATATATATATATATATATATATATATATATATATATATATATATATCATCTTTCTTTGCATATTTTCCCTCATACGAGTAAATTCTGTAATGTTGGGACCGGAAACTTATCGATTTCTGTTACTTCTATTTCTCAAACCAAAATTCCCGTATTTTAGTTATATTTTAATAAGTTTTCCCTTATTTAGTTGGGAAGTTCTGCAGCTTATTTTTCTTTTCCCGAATTAAGACCTTACATTTGTCAATGTTAAACCCATGCATACAACTTTTTCAGGCTTCTAAATCTCTTATTAATATCCTCAGCTTAATTATTCCACTAATTTTGTATAGTTGGTTTACAAATAGGATTTAATTCAAAACATCATTTACACAATTTATGACCAACACATGAGGACTTTTATTACAATTGGAGCAATATACAAAATTTCGTACTCCAGAATTGCTTCAGTTCTGTTTAAGAAAGCTGCGTATACTCTCACCAATCACTTTAATCACCTCTGTAAATCTTGAAAGTAAAACATTCGCAAACATATTTTAGCGTATTAGTTACACCAGTGCACGATTGTGAGGATCCTAGTTTATCTTCCACCCCCCCCTACCCCACGTCTGTCTGTCTCTGTCTGTCTGTCTCTGTCTGTCTGTCTCTCTCTGTCTCTCTCTCTCTCTCTCTCTGTCTCTCTCTCTGTCTCTGTCTCTCTCTCTCTCTGTCTGTCTCTCTCTCTCTCTGTCTCTCTCTCTCTCTGTCTCTCTCTCTCTCTCTCTCTCTCTCTCTCTCTTTCTCTCTGTCTGTCTCTCTCTCTCTCTCTCTGTCTCTCTCTCTCTCTGTCTCTCTCTCTTCCTCTCTCTCTCTGTCTCTCTCTCTCTCTCTCTCTCTCTCTCTCTCTCTCTCTCTCTCTCTCTCTCTCTCTCTCTCTCTCTCTCTCTCTCTCTCTCTCTCTCTCTGTGAGTACACTATCCTTGTCGGCACACAGGAGAGTACACAACAACACTTGGGAGCACTTACTCCTTTAAAGCACGCGCTTAGTCTCAACACTAAACTTCCCTCTCCCCAGCATACTAACATACGAAGCACTAGATTCCATCACAAGTTCGTCTATGTACACACACTAAACTTTATCACGTATCCTTGCAAATCCAGAGGCACACATGCGCCTCAACCCTTACCAAATGATGGAGGCAGTGTCTTTCGGAGTTGTAAGGAACCGTGTGCACATATGCTCACAAATCAAAAAGCACACAGACTTCTCAATCCCCATCACGTGCACTTGCCCAACACTGCACAAAGGCGACACACGTGGACAAGAGATGAAAAGAGCGAAGGCACCAGCTGCAAGTGAGGACCAAGTGATTCGTGTTAATACCGGGTTACAGTTTTTATCCTAGTCTGAGAAGTGGTTTAGTTCTAGCACATTTTGGTGCTACCACTATCACCCCATGATCCGTGAAATTGGAGCTGTCTTCTACTTCCTTGGATCAAACATCATTACCTTCCATTCCTCCTAAGAGTTTAGGGCCTCCAAATAACTATATTAATAATTATTGCTATCATAGATGGCTCTCCAGCACATTTTCTATATTTGTACTGCTACCTTTAAGGTTTTCTACTTCCACGTTCCTCTACACAAACAGGTGACATGCGGCGGCCTACGAGAAACTGGAAGGACCCGATTTTGATTTCCGGATGGAGAGAGACGTATTGTCAAATCCCCTTGAACATATTTACCTAGCAATAAACAACTGTCCGACTATTACTTGACAGTTGTTTGCCTTAATCTGGGGCAAAAGCTCGAGTGCTAATGATATTAATGAAGGTGACACGCACTGTGCCTCCAACCGGAATGTCAGCCGGATGTGATAGACATGAGTCGACCCCCCGCGCAAAGGGCGAGTCCCAAATTCGGTGCTGGCTTATCTCCTCTCATTTATTTTTTCAGAGAAGTTTTTGTGAGTAGCTTTACCATCAACACACCCCAGTAGTAGTCACTGCTATGCTACTTTGTATACCTACCAGTGCCATCAATCACAAGTTGCTCGACAGCGCACATCCACGTCCCATTTATGAAGCCGAAATCACGAAGCTCCAGCTAAAGGATCAGCGGGATATCTCAAGTTTCGTATTCACGACGAATTCTCCGAGAAACCCACAAGTTGCTAGTGAGGCCAATGCTTCCTGACAAAAAAAAAAAAAAAAGTCTAAACCCCTCCGTGTAAACTTTAATTGTTGCATGGAATGCAGGAACAATAATACAATTGGTTACAGATGCCCTAAAGAACACAACAATATGTGGTGTACTCAAAATATCTGGGAACAATCCTATGTATATCTGAAAATGTTAAACTAATAACGAACAACTTCAGTGTGACTCACATGGATTACAAGACTGGTCAAGCAAGTGGCGGCTTGAGCCTTATCATATTAGAGAGAGGAAAGAGATCAAAGATAGTCACGAATCAGCAGTTCTGGACCTAATCTGCACCTCGGATATATGAGGAATAGGGAAGTTAACCTTATTAAACGCAAGCGACTACATGGTCTTCAGCTTCGGGTACATGGAAATGAGTCTAGAAAGAAGGGACCGGAAAAATGGGCGAACAGATGAAAGCTAAAGAAACTGATGACACAGCGAACGTCAGAAAGTATTTCCTCTGTATGAGTGTTGGTATGATCGAGCTCAAAAGGCTCGGAAAAATACTTGGCCATCCTTGAATAACAGAAGAGTTGAACCAGGAAGATACTTTAGACTTCCACATCCATAACTAAGCGAGTACAGATGAGTACACACAGAAATCACAATCTGTATAAATTAATATTAATAGTAATCATCTTTATTTCTACAAGTACATGATACAACTTGTACGGACCTAGCTGACATCAATGACATACATACTCTCTGTAGAAAGCCCCTGGTAATGCAGAGCATTTCGGACAAATTAGGTTAATTTTGCTCCTAGGATGCGACCCACATCAGTCTGCTAGCACCCAGGTATCTATTTACTGTTAGGTGAACACGGACAGCAGATGTCTTAAGGAAACTCTCTCAATGTTTCCACCCGTACCGGGACCTCAGTGTCTGAGCTAAGTGCTCTACCAACCGAGCTACGGGACCACCATGGCCAACAAGTACATCCCTCTGACCATGGTCCAGGTGGGTGAGTGTGTCCCCGGCGATAATAAGGAAATGTGCACTCCTCGGTCCCCCCCTCCCCCTTATTGTCAGTCCACATCCAGCCCACTTGCCCCCACCCCCTTCACCCATCTCACCAACATCTCTACCTAACTAATCCACAGTTTCCACACCATCTCACCCATACCTTCAGTCATTTCACCCATACTCCAACCCACTTTGTCTGCCCACCTCTCACCCAGACATACTACTCTTCTCTCCCACAGACTCTCCTACAACTCATCCCCCACAAACCTGCAACACTTCACCCCACACACCTACAGCACATTACCGTTATACCTACAACATTCGCCCCTACATTTGTATTACATTCCTCACACACCTACGGTACATTCCTTTCACACCAAAACATTCCTCACACACCTACAACATATTCTCCACACACAACGCATTCCCCACCTACAACACTTTCCCTTCACATTAACACATATCCCACCTTCAACACATTACCCACACACAACACTTTTCCCCCACATACCTACAACATTTTTCCCACACAACACTTCTTCTCCCCCCCCCACACAGACAACCTCAACACTTGTCTTGTATTTCTCATGTTCTTCCTTATCTGCTGAAACACAATGCCTACATTTTATATTGTAAAATTAGTTCAATTGCGTACCGTGTTAATGATCTGGCAGTCTAAAAAAAAACATGTAGGTCACCCACTCGTCCCATCCTGTCTAAATTAACATATCTTGACACTCAATTAAGATTAAAGAACAGGATTTGCGATCCCTAAATCCTGGCTGAACGAAAATCTGGGCCGTTAAATGCGTTGCACTCATTGCACTTGCAGGATGTATTAAAAGTATTAGAATAATGTTTTTTTTTCCAAAGTATTTCCATAATCACAGAATTGATTATTGATCACTCAGTTCTTATTTGCAGGATTATGGTAAAGCAGATTATTTTCTTTAGTTCGCTTTAAGAAGCATTTCTCAAATACCTTTAGGAGGACGTAGGATTCTAGATTCCCAAAATGCTCCAATCAGACTGGTTAAAGTAAGTTTAACATAATGACTACCAATTCTTATCATCAAGAGGACACTTTCCAATTTTTGGGTCGCTAGGTAGACTAATATCTGTTTTTTTGTGGCTTTCAAGAATTTACAGCTAAATAGTCTATTCCTTCAGCCTTTCATAATTTAACTGGGTGATATTCTTTGGTGTGATGTGTATATTCAGAAATATTTTCTCTCCCTTTGTCTGTAGCATCTCTCTTCTCAAGTTATAGTCAGTAGGCAGTCTTCTCATTCCATACCTTATTCACATGCTTTAAACTTATTACGGAATTCTAATGGTTGTCTTCCTGACCTCGTTTGAAGTCAGTTATTTTGGAGCCTCTTTGTGTCTCCTATCATATTTAAAAGATGTGAACTGACTGAGCATAAACCATGTTGTTAATCAATATTTTCTACTTCTCACAGCCCACACTTGGACGTTTCAGTTCGTCCTAAGCCTTTATGTAATTTGATAATGATCTAGAACGGACCAAATGGTGTGAAGTTTCTTCTTTAATGTGTGAGTGAGAATTATTGGCAAATTGTTTCAGCCACAATGCTGACACTGTTTCATGTACCACTTCTCTTTTAACCCTAACGTTGTAAAAGAGCGTCTTCACGTCTTTGACTCGTCTTAGTTCTCAATCTCTGTCCCGCTCGTCTTGATCCTTTGATTCGTTGACAATGAAAACAGGCTGCCTATTCTCTAGAGAATTTTGTTTATCGTGATTATATCTTCTCGTGTTCTCCGTTTCTCCAACTTTTATAAGATTCAGCTCATGCGGTCTTTCTCTGTAATCTTTGTTGGTTTAGATATATATCTGCTGGCAGATTTGTATGGTTGACTGAATGTGGACTTTACTCAGGAGCTGTGTTATTGAAGAATTGATTTTATGTGTATGTGTCCATTTGTGTATTCGTCCGTCCGTGTCTCCGTCCATTCGACTGTCAACGATTCTACAAGGAAGTTCCTGCTGCCGCCGCAGTGCAAGGCTGAAGAGATTTTAACTTACGAAGGCCGGTACGGCACTTGGATAAGAAATGCACTCATTTTTATCAGCAACTTATTCAATGCTGGTTATGTTCACGAGTTTCTGTCAAAGCTAAAGTAATCACTAGAGACATTCCTACGAAGTGCTACATGCTCTACAATAATATAAACTATTTAACACTGATAAAAACGACTGAAACTCAATATGCTGCATAAAGGAGAAGATAAAAATCCTGAAGAAACTGGCATTCCGTTTGGTTTCAGTTTCCTGACCGACAAGAAAAGTTGATCGTAGACGTACTTTATCAGTAGCGTTCAGAGATTTTTTTCTTCCAGTGCTTCCAAAACTATATCATAATTTCTAGTCAGTGGCGAAAGATGTTCTTCAGGAATGTATAATTGTGATTTCGCGCTTTTTCAAAGTTTTCACCAGTATGTGATGTTAGCGCTGTTGATCTTCGTTTATTTTTTATTGCTTTGCTGCATTATATGAATACAGTTTAAATCGTAATGAACGACTGTCCGTGAATAAACAGAGGGTTGGAAATGAGGGCTCGAACCGTGGTCCCGAGTTTAACAGGTCCAACGCTATACCTCTGAGCTACGGGGCTTCTAATAGGAAAGTCGCAGATGGTGGCCACTGACGGTGAGACTTAAGTGGCTCACTGACCACAGTCGTACTGTGTCCTCGGTATTTCGTCCATAATAAGCGTAATTCTGTTTCTATTAAGCTAAAGCTCAATACCAGAAGTTATATTTGCTTGAATTCTGCATAAAGGGGAAAATTATTTTAGGGTAATTTAATTTTTCCAATGGCTCTCTCTCATTCTGCAGGTCATCATACGACTAAGACTTGACCTGTTTACTGACAAACTTACCTAACCTAACCTTTATATCATTCTCTCCATAACACCCTCACATAGCTTTATATTATGCTCTAAATTTTTCCTCAGTAATTTTGTTACCTTAACTGTTTTCTCTGTTCTTGTCTGAAACCTTAGGACAGTTTAGCGACTTTTTTTTTCTACTAACGAAGCTTATTTCTCATTCTTGTTTGCATCTTCTCTTCCTTATAGGATAAGTCTGGCGTGTGTCTAGTGGCACTGCATTTGTCCTTTCCAACCACTGGTTTAGATTAGCTTGTTGTCACATTTTCATGCATGTCACTTCACATTCGCCCTCCTCTGAGTGTCTCATGAAGCAGAGAGAGCGAGTTAACGCTTTCTAATCCAAAATCATTATTCCTCTTAATCTTGTGTTTTATTCATTTTCTCTCTACTTCCGACCACCCATTTTCTAGTCTTTTACGTAGATAAGTAAAGACCCATGTACAGCATTTGAGTATCTTTATTGCTGAAACGTTTCGCCTGCTCTGCAGGCTCCAGCACAGTACATATAGGAACTATTTATATTCTCCTCCGAGCATCTTCGTCTTCTAATAGCGTTTAGATTTATTTACTTTTAACAAAGGACAGTTGTTATGGGTCCCCAGAAGAAAATTATTTCCAACCAAACAAATGCTTTCTTTCCCAACACTCGCACCAGCCTACATTAATAATGTGGGTGGGGCCACCCGCACCAGCAGGCAAAGCCCTGCTGCTGCGAATGTGGGGCAGAACATATTCAGGCAGATGACCTGTTGAGCAGGTATTAACCACATTCGACCACTCTGGCTCTTATATCTGTTTAACTTATTTGTAAATTCCCTCAGAATATTTACATAAATAACACTGCTAGAAATCTTGCTCTGCTTATCTATTGGTTTATAGCAAGTAATTTCCATTCTCTTTTCTAACGCTGAATCGGTTAGAGTTCTATCCTGGTAAGGTGGGGAAGCTTTCGTTCCACTGGGTTTTAGTTTTGTAGTGGGCTTTTGCTCTACATAAGACAATTTGTACACTTTGGTCATCTCCCAGTTAATCTTTATCCTTCAATATAATATAGGTTCAAGGTCTCTTAATTTCTTCTCAGCCAATAAATGTTTTTTTGCCTCTTGTTTACCCATATATTTTTTAGATATTTTTCTGTAAAGCATGTCATGCTTGAGCGGCTTGTACAACATTTTGCGCAATGACATACTAGCAATATTCTTCATTATTTGTCAGGTCGTCTTCGATATAATTAAGTGTCTATTAGTAATAGTAGGTGCAGAAAGTTTGAGACAAAATTACATCTATGACACGTCCAACTAGCGGCTCAAAGATAATGCATGCTCCTTACACACACACACACACACACACATATATATATATATATATATATATATATATATATATATATATATATATATATATATATATATATATATATATATATATATATATATATATATATATTGTATAATAGGTACCACCTCTAGAGCTTTACTGGGGACCCTCATCCTCAGAGAAGACAATAAACGTACCTCAGGGAAAACTCAAGGTTCTCCCCGGAGCTGTTTGAACATTTTCTTCTCCTACCACCCCCCTATATTTTATATTACATGTGAACTTTATTAATAGATAGAATACATTGACAGAAACACAAATATGAAATACATTGGTACAATGTATCAAAGGTTATGAATCTCCTCCAGCTCCTTAGAAGCCAGACGCGAGCCTAGTATGCAGAATGCATTTCCCCTCTGGATGACCACGCTGAGGCACTGGAACATGAAAGTGGCTGCTCTTGAGTACCTGGTGGTGTCGATGAGTCAGGAGCCCAGTTCTTTAAGGAAACGTGTGGCATTTTTTCCCCAAGATCCCAAGGTCTCTGATCCCACTAGGACAAATTGATACCGTTGGCTTATGTCCCTGTACTTGCCGATCTTGTACTCCTCCTTGTGATCAGCATCTCCTCCCTGTCGCCCGACACTGTGATGGATGTAGGTGTCAGCGTCGACACAGGTATAGTCCCATGCTAAGAGGTTGCCATTTTTCCAAGGATAGATGGTGATCCTATCTGGGCGGTTTGCTGGGTTGTGGGTATTGTTGGCTGCTAGTGATCGGGGCTCTCTGTTGGCTGGGCATCCATCTGTAGCAAGGTTCTTTTCATTATGTCGTTGACTTCATTGTGTCTTGCATGCCAGCCCTTGGTTTTGGAACAGTTAAGACCATGTATACCATATTGATCGGCTTGCGCATCACCGCAAATACACTAATATTCACTGTGAATTGGGGCAGCGAGGCGTGTTCCCATTGCTGAAATGGGAACTGTTTGGAGGAAGTCCCCGGAGTGAGGTGCACTCTCAGCTTGGAGACGAGCAATCTCCCTATCTGATGTTACAGCCATAAACATGCTGGCAAGCACCTGTTCAGCGATGGGGCCATCCCAACTTGTCTGTAGGCCAGTGCTGCAGCAAGAGTCTCCCATTCAGCGATGGCACTGGCGTAGCTGGGGTCCTGTGTTCCTTTGTTCAATAAGATCACGGTAAACAGGTGATATCACAATGTGCAAAACAGCCACTGTGAAAAAATAGCGAAATTCCAAGCGCTTTCGTGACTTCTCACATTATGAAGGAAGTCACGAAAGTGCTTGGAATTTCTCTAATTTTTCACAGTGGTTGTTTTGCATATCAAATATTATGAACAGATTTAAAACAGAATTTATTGCAGCTTAAACTGTCCCAACCCTCTTTATTTGTCTCCACACGTACCTCGAGGAGTTCACAAAGAACCCGTGCTATATTTGTATATTTTTTTTCTTTGTGGTATGTTATAATTTATATTTTATGGATATAAGACAACTGGCTGTGGCTCGTACGTTGGATTGCATGCAGCCAGCAGTAACAGCCTGGTTGATCAGAGGCCTGGTCACAGACCGGGCCGCGGGGGCGTTGACCCCCGGAACTCTCTCCAGGTAAACCTAACTTAGGAACTGGGTGCAAACCGTGACTTAACTGCTCTGAGCACGGGTTTCATTATAAGTTCCTCCGGCGTATTGTCCATAGAGATGATGTTCCTAGTGTTAATTGGCGAAAAAAATATACATCTTCCTTACCCTTCCCAGTGGTACCAAGCGAGGAACTTACGGCCGTTACTTTCCATCCATTCCGAGCTGGGTTACTCCAGTCAGCACTAGGTAGGCGTCTCCTCAGGCTGATGCAAAGTGAAAATCTGTTGCCTTATCCTAACGATTTTATGCTCTCTTATAACTTTCGTTATGTCCACCCGCTCGGAATTTGTATAGAGTTCCGCGCATACTTCATATTTTTCAGTGTGTGTTTGAGAGATTGAACTAACTTCTGTATTGTGTATACCTGAATAAATTTACTTACTTACTTACTTACTTACTTACTTTCCTTTCAGCATATGATTTACAATTATTTTTCCATCGTGAAACTGTAACATTTCTGATTCTCTAATCTCCAGTCTTTAAAAAAATCTGAATAATTTCGTTTAATAATTGACCAGCCGAAGAAACAGTACATGGATTGTGCAAGTGTATAATGCATGTATGTACAGGTTATATACACAGAGAGGTGTGTATCTGTGTGTATATACATAGCGATAACTCTAAGCCCCATATTAATTCATCTTTAAATAACCCTCGGTAGGACCCACTAGCAATCGATGGACCTTAAATCTTGCAAGCTAATATGCTACACAATAAATTATAGAAAATTCTCGAATATAACACATGCTTTATTTCTTGCAGAACGACAATGGCGCCGCCAGCCACTAGATGGCTCTGCCTACACCTCCTATTCCTACTGACTCATAGTAAGTTATTTTTATTTCGTGATATCCGCTTTAATTTTCAAACGTTAATTACAGGACAGCATTTCTTAAAGTTTTAGATATCTGTTGAAATTTAATAGGAAGTTTCCTGATTACCTGAGGTTACCCAGTCAAAAAAATACTGTACTGTTTTATTTTTATAGCCTTTCTCCCTTCTTTGTTTCATTTTTCAGCGTATTTACGCATTCGTGAAGCATTTGTGAATCTTGAGACACTTATGCAGCATATGGGAATCTTTATTCAGGAAACGTTTCGCCTCATAGTGGCTTCATCAGTCCAATACAAAGAGGAAGGCGTAAGGAAAGGAGGAGTATGAGGTAATCAGTCCCTCAGCCTGGAGTCGATGTGTTCAGTCCATCAATCTACAAGATTGATGGACTGAACACATCGACTCCAGGCTGAGGGACTGATTACCTCATACTCCTCCTTTCCTTACGCCTTCCTCTTTGTATTGGACTGATGAAGCCACTATGAGGCGAAACGTTTCCTGAATAAAGATTCCCATATGCTGCATAAGTGTCTCAATCTTCAACTTGTCGGTTTTTCAAACCATTCATCACACACATTTGTGAATCGTTAAAAAATAAAAGTTGATAATGTATTTATAAAGAATTACCTTTTTACGTTTTTAAATCATAATTGTTTGGTATTCTTAGCTACCCGAGACAAAATCATGTAGGCCGAAACATGTCAAGTTCAGTAGATACATTCTCTAGCCTCAAAAAAAAAAAAAATAAATGAATCTGTATAGTAAGTCTACAGGCCCAAAAAGCAAGGCTTGTTCACATCAGCAACATTCAGTCAAAAAATTTTCAACCTTTTGTTTAAAAATACCCAGTCGTTCGGTCTTCTCAGTTCAGGCACAAGTCGTGATGTATACGATTGGACTTGCTGGAGTTTCACAATGTGTTTCTCTGTACTGTTGTCCACCGACATGAAATACTTAAGAAATGATCGCACGTATGTGGCGGAGAGTTTACCTGGAGTTTACCTGGAGAGAGTTCCGGGGGTCAACGCCCCCGGGGCCCGGTCTGTGACCAGGCCTCCTGGTGGATCAGAGCCTGATCAACCAGGCTGTTGCTGCTGGCTGCACGCAAACCAACGTACGAGCCACAGCCCGGCTGATCAGGAACTGACTTTAGGTGCTTGTCCAGTGCCAGCTTGAAGACTGCCAGGGGTCTGTTGGTAATCCCCCTTATGTGTGCTGGGAGGCAGTTGAACAGTCTCGGGGCCCCTGACACTTATTGTATGGTCTCTTAACGTGGTAGTGACACCCCTGCTTTTCATTGGGGGGATGGTGCATCGTCTGCCAAGTCTTTTGCTTTCGTAGTGAGTGATTTTCGTGTGCAAGTTCGGTACTAGTCCCTCTAGGATTTTCCAGGTGTATATAATCATGTATCTCTCCCTCCTGCGTTCCAGGGAATACAGGTTTAGGAACCTCAAGCGCTCCCAGTAATTGAGGTGTTTTATCTCCGTTATGCGCGCCGTGAAAGTTCTCTGTACATTTTCTAGGTCGGCAATTTCACCTGCCTTGAAAGATGCTGTTAGTGTACAGCAATATTCCAGCCTAGATAGAACAAGTGACCTGAAGAGTGTCATCATGGGCTTGGCCTCCCTAGTTTTGAAGGTTCTCATTATCCATCCTGTCATTTTTCTAGCAGATGCGATTGATACAATGTTATGGTCCTTGAAGGTGAGATCCTCCGACATGATCACTCCCAGGTCTTTGACGTTGGTGTTTCGCTCTATTTTGTGGCCAGAATTTGTTTTGTACTCTGATGAAGATTTAATTTCCTCATGTTTACCATATCTGAGTACTGGAGGAATTTGTCTGGATTTTTTTCCTTTCGTGCTTCTCTCTCATTTCTGTCAGTTTTTGTTGCATTTTTTTTTTCAAAGCTCCATTGTACCTGCGTTTTCTATCCTTTCATTTTCAGTTGAATTTTGCCAAGGGATCTTCCTGTGCATTTTGTTCTCTTGTGAACTAATTCAAACTTGTCTGAAATTTATTACATTTCCGGTTAAAAATGTAATCATCTTAGGTGACTTTTCTGCTATGTTAAATGTCTCAATGAATTTGCAAGGAATAGTATTATTCCTTCGTAATGTTTATTTTTGTAAACAGTTTCTCAGTTGTACAATTATTAGGTAACAATATGTCAGTATTCGGTGATCGCTTGGGCCGACTGAAACTTCATACTTCATTTGCTCAGTATTCTTTTCTTGTTATTATGGTTCATCAGCTCTTTTTTTTCACTGTCTCAGGACTCGTGGCGTACTGTCTTCGGAATTTCTTCATTGCTGAGACGAAGAACTCTTCTCTATTTCTGGGACATATACTGGCGTCTTCGCGCCTCATTGCAGTCCTAGTGCTAGCAATGAAGGTTGAAACTTCCTTGGACCCTGAGCTTGGCCATGCTTGCTGCTTCATGTATTGTTTGCCTCATAGTTATTGCTTCCTTACTGATGCTACGTATCCACGCATGGTTCTTCTGTCGCTTAGTGGTGCATTATAATAGCTGTTAACGCCGAGAAGTCTTCGGTGGTTAGCTTTCCAGTTATGTAATCAGTGAAGTCATTGCAATAAGAGATTTTAATTATCTTGAAAATACATCTCTTCCTGATTAATGGTACATAGTTTCCAGGGCTTCAATATTTCCAGTGTATGTCTTCACTCGGATTTTAGTTTCGATTCTCAGTATCCATATGCATGATTCTGATAAACGTTCTGACATGGCCAGTGGTTAACCAGTTGTGGAAGGGGAAAAATGTTACGAAGAGGAAAGAAAATGATAAATGGAGATAAATTTAGTTTGTGCTAAAAGAATGTGCTTTAAGATCGTAGGATATAGGGTTAGTAGGTGATAGAGGAGGGAATATGTAAGAGTTAGGGGCGTAAAGGAGGGAAAGGGAACAGGTTGCTTAGTGATGGGGGCGCGTTCATGATGGTGGGAGAGAGCGGAGGCGATTTCCTCATGGTGGAGGGAGAGGAATCGAGTTCATGATGGTGGGGGAGGGAGGACTCTTAAAAAGAGGGTTACAAAAAGGAAAGAGGCCACTGGCCAGGACTGTATTTTTAGTGGTATATATCTGGGTGGGGCTCCTTTGAATCTCGGGATTAAATAATCCATTATGTCTTTTGATTTTTTTTTTCATTTCGTTGTATCACTGCATTCCCGAAAGGGACGCTTGCATTCTTCCATACATGCTCATTCAGTATAATAATTTATTCTAATTTCCTCTATTCCATTCTCTTGTTTTCACTTCTGGTACGCGGTCAAACATCAGGATGCATTCTTCTGTTGCTCTCTTAGGTACTTCATATTCTACCTCCCAGTGTCATTTTCTCTCTGGCTGAAAATTAAGCGAAGGTTAGTTGATACAGTTGTTTCCATGATTGTTGTTTAACATTTTAACCATAGGAAACTAAAATTCTTCAACTCGCAATCTACTAGCATTTCTCTTATATATGTTCCAAGTTCCTAGGCTTTGTGTATTCCTGTGCTCCCATCCACAGAATATATGCAGGATACATGAACTAGCCGTTACGGGGGAGTCAATAAAGTTCTGTAAATTTTACAGCGTTTGTCTGTGAGACAGCCTACAGTTAGAAGAATCATTCTTATCACTTACATTGATTACAGAACACTGTTTACCATTTGGCTCTCAGTTTGCCTTCTTTTAATGGCACCCATCAGAAAAATTCGGAGCAGATAGTTCTGCATTTTCTATTAAAATCATGCATGCTGCCTCATTTTGTCTTTTGTTTTTATAACATCCAGTAGCAAATTCCTTTCTTATCTGGATATTTCAATGAGATTCCAATAATTAAGGCATTTGAATTTACACGGTCAGAAAAAAATAGCTTTATATTAACAAAAAAAGGCACAGTACCGTGACTGGAACGATACACAAATAACCCGCACATGTAAATGGTCCAAGTCGGACCGAAACGTCGTCGTAAGCTTCTCTCTTTTATGTGCGGGTTATTTGTGTAGCTTTATATTCTTCATTCTCGCTTCCATTGATGGTGCTCTTATTATATAGCAGAATCATAGTCAGAAACTTGCTAGTATTCGAGTATGTTTCAGAAACCGTTTAATAATGCAGTAGTTGCAAGAGTCAGCGTCCTGTTCTAAACACACATGGATGTGGCTTCTGTTACTGTGTGATTCCTAATGTTTTACGGTTTTCTCAACACTCGTTTATTTCGAACAAGTAATGTTAGTGCTACCAGTCTATATTTTATTATTACTTTATTGCTGCCTTTATGGTATGGGGCTCATTCAGTAATTAATGGAACTTATGGGATGACGTTTGTCTAGAATCTTAGAAGATAATGTTTGTATTACTGTATTTTGCAATTTATTATAAGGGTACATACATCTGGGGCTGGCGCAGAGAACATGACATCAAAGGTGGCTTTTGCAAAGTCAGGTGAGGTTAGAGTCGTGTCAGAAATGTTAATAGTTTTGTGTTGCACTCGTGAAAAAAATTGTGGGTTGTCAACCTCCACTGAACACAGAATCGTAATGTGTCCTCAGTGTTTCGTTCATTTCTTTTTCATCTGTATCATCTGTTTCCCTAAAGGCTTAATACTCGACGTGGTTAATAAAGAAAAGCCATGTTAAGAAATTTGGTTGATTTATTTTCAGTTTCAGCCTCATAAACTAGTCTGTTTATTTCATTTTAAGTGAAAGGTGTATTATTTTTAATAGGCCTTTTTTCAGAATTTTTAAATTAAATAATCCCTTAATTTATTTTGTAAGAGCGCAAACGATTGCCGACAAATTGAGGTAAAATGGACAGGAATTCATTGACTTAGGACACCTTTAATGAAGTCTTTTCCGTCCTTCGACCTTGACCACTTTAAATAAACGACGAATATGAAAGGAGACTTTAATTATTTTGTAAAATTCTTCTTTGTTAAACGGTGGGTTGTATGCATCTTTGTTTTGAATGTCTAAAACTTAATGGTCAATATTACTGGTTATGGAATTAACATGTCACTGCACCTTCGTACCCTGTCCTTTACCCAAGAACAGTAATTTACCGCGGCAGCTACCTCAGCATGTTTCTCCCCCTAAGTCTGAGTGTACGCAGCCTTGGTAGGTGTGGCGTGCGTAGGTCATCCACCTCTGAATGTGTCGCTTCACACCTGCGCTTCCTCACCTGCCTCACTACACTCCCGGTAATGAATTGAAGGATATGAACAGTGTGGAAGGACAAGGTGATGAGAAGGGGTGGAGGGGTTGGATAATGAGGCAGGGTGAAGGGAGAGGGAGGAGGGGGAAGAGGCAGGAGCAGGGTGAAAGGGCTGGGTGGAAGTGCAGTGGGAGGTACAGTAATAATAATGTCTTTATTTCTACAAGACATGTACAAGGTATACAGGCCTAGCTAACATCAATGACATGCTACTATATAGAAAGTCCCTTGTTATGCAAATAATTTTGGGCAAATTCGGTCAATTTTTACCCAGGATACGACCCACACCGGTCGACTAACACCCAGGTACCCATTTTACTAATGGGTGAACATGGACAGCAGGTGTCTTAAGGAATGCCATGGAGAATTTGCTCCCACTTATTTACCCTTTTATTACACCAGATATATTTTGGTCTCGCCTTCTGACTCTTTTTTCCAGAGTGCCTGTTTTTTTCTGTATTTGTTTACTGCCAGGTGAGTTTTAGGCAAGACTCCTCATACTGACTGCCCATGTTCACATAGTAAATAAATACCAGGGTATTAATCAACTATTGTATGACGAATCCTGACTAATATATATATATATATATATATATATATATATAATATAATATAACTGTATACATAATTATACTCATGGGGAGCGCTAAACCGTAGGGAATACACAGCGCCTGTAGGGAGGGAGGGGGGAGGGAAGGCATTCAGGCTCAATTCAGGGAACTGAAGCAGAGATCCAATTCCATAAGTCAAGAGCGTGAAGGAACCTGCCTTGAGGGGAATTGCATACATATATGTTTTGCACATATATAATTGCTGAACAATATGTAAATATTGTTCAACAATTATAACATTTAGAGAAATAACAGAAAAATCCCAGTATCATTGCCTGAAAATTTATAACATATTTATACAAATGCAGATATTAGCTTAATTAATAAGTTAAATTTAAAACAGACATGTTAGTACAGTTAACATTTTATGAAAGTCAGAGGATACAGCATTTAGTTCAGATTGTCAACTGTTATACTCGTATGTCAACAATATATATATATATATATATATATATATATATATATATATATTTAGAATATTAAAGGGAAAAAATAAATAAGCGCGGTATATAGCAGAAAAATTAACTGGATACACATTGCTTTTAACAAATGTGAATGAACATGCGTAAGAGAAAATAACTCGGTAAATATATACGTAGCATATAATATAGTCAGTGGATATACATAGTTCTAATTAAAATTAGACTATACATAGCATATAACCGAAAGTCAGTAAAAAAATATAGCATATACCAAATGTAAGCGCGCGCGCGCTTACACACACACACACACACACACACACACACACACACACACACACACACACACACACACACACACACACACACACACACACACACACACACACACACATACACACACACATATATATATATATATATCTATATATATATATATATATATATATATATATATATATATATATATATATATATACATGTATATACATAATATTGCGTGTAAGGATAACTAAAGTGTAATGAACACTTGTCAACGTAAAAGACCATTCTGACAACCAGCTTCCTCAAAAAGAACTTGAAGAAATACTATAACTAGCTTGTGACGATGATTCACATTCAGTATACAGGAACTACTCTTCAGTGCTCTCTTGGCTACAGGCAAGATGGCTGGGATCACGCTATTCAACTCAAAATTGAGATATGGAATTTTATAGCGTTCGTCAATGCTCTTGCTTGTAGCCGTGACATAATGCATTGTCTAGAGTCGGATCGAAAATGAAATACGAATTTCATGTGTGGGGCTTTTGCCCCAAGTACGAACAATTTTCAGGCACAAAAGTGTAGTAAACTCTGGTCGTTGATACAAATAAACATAAAAGAGACTACGGTACTTCAAAGGTCTTGTATGTTTCGACATCAAAAGGAGATTTTCTTCAGTAGTCTTTTGAAGTGTTTTTCAATAAATTATATAGCACTAATTTGAACAAGTTTTTTTTTTTTCTCCGTGAGTTTTCTTTAGACCAAGAAAAATTGTTTTGATTGACGAGTTTCTTAAACTTTTGGAAATAGCATGTAAAAGTATGCTGAAGGCACTCTTCTACAAACTTTGGTATTCAGTACTTGAACTGAATAATGCTTCATACTAGATAAAGTCATCGGAGAGAGATTTGCTCTGTACGTCAAATGTAATATTATTAAACAAGGTAAAATTAACTTTAACAGGGGCTCTTTATAATATTGTTTCTAGTTAGTGCATTGAATCTAAGTAGGTGATTAAAACGCAGGTGCAGTGTACGGACATCTGAGCAATAAAGAAACCCATTACCCAAGTGTTATACATGTCTTATTCATCAACTTGTCTGTATCGTAAACTATCCATATGATAAATCTGAGTAATTCCACCAATAACGGCTTTCCAAAATCTATTAAGAACATAAGAATGGAGGAACACTGCAGAAGGCCTACTGGCCCATGCAAGGCAGGTCCTTATATCTTGAAATCACATATCACAATAATATTAGGATTTTCATGCATATTTCGAATTTGAAATAACAGCTGAAATGTCATTAGCTATATTTAGCTTGTAAACCTTAATAAGCTAAGGGCTTCTTTTCCTGTCAGTTATTAGATACCACATGTATCTGCCAGCCTTACTCTCCCTCTTTCTGCTTCCCTTACTAGCTCTCTATTTTTTTCCTTGTCTACACAGATAGCCTTCCAGTCACCGTATAGAAGTTTACGTAACAGATTTAGAGCCAAATCGTGATATTTTCTTCGACCATTTCCTGTCAACCAGTTTCGAGACGTAAGATAAATATCGTCGTAAGGTGGTTGCGAGGTGGTGGAGTGGAACCAACTAATGACTGCCGAGACATTAAACGTGAAGCAGTTAGTTTAGTTTAATATGTTTATTATGCACCCCATACCCATCCTGTGGGCGGTAGTCAAAAGATTACAGAGGTACATAATGGGTCCAGGGACTGGGCCTCAAAGTTTTGATAGCTGAGCAAGCTACAGAGGCAATGAACTCACAATTTACAAAGGTAATGAACTCACAATTTACAAAGGTAATGAACTCCAGGTAGGTCTAGTCACAATCATTACAAGTTACAAAGGTATTTACAGATTACAGAGGTACACAATGGGTCCAGGGACCGGGCTCCAAAGTTTTGATGGCTGAACTAGGTACAAGGTAATGAACTCACAAGTTACAAAGGTAATGAACTCACAAGTTACAAAGGTAATGAATACTGTAAGAATGGTTACTTACGTTTATACATGGCTGCAATCATGAACAAATTTTAGAGTAATGAGCAATTCACACTTCCACACATCCGGTTTTTAGTGACCCACCTCATTCGTTTTCTTGTTTTCTTTCTTTTGTGTAGTAATGGCCGTGGATGTAACAAGTAAATATAGTTAGTTTCTCATCATTCCAGCGTCCTTGAAAGGTATGACTTGTCAATCCACGGTCTTCGCTGGAAACTGAACACGTGAGTGGATGTACTGAATAATCATGTAACAAACTAATTGGAATGCGGGTCTTATCTTGCAGGCTTCAGGATAATCATTGGTCATGTATAGTTCGAAAGAGAAATGCAGGTATTATGATTGGAAGTGTAAACTCGAAAAGGAATGTGGGTTTTGACCTGTAAGCTTCTGTCGGAAACATACTGCATTACAGAGGCTGGAATGAGGGGTTCACGAGGCTTTGTCCCAAAAGCTTACGAGATGGGAAGGTATAATTAACAAATACTACATTGCATGATAGTCGTGTGCCAGTTGTATATTTATGACAATCCAATGGCATGGAAGTATAGATAAACTGGGCAGATGATTCATTAACTCTTATTTCGATTTAAGTCGTCCTTATTTTTTTCGCACTGATCTTAATCCTAGCGTTTCTTGTCTTATTTATGTTCTTGTTGATACTAAGGTTAATTTTATATATTGATTTTGTTATAGTTCCTGTTGTTGATGAATGTATATACTTTCCTATATACTTTTTTTATCCTCTTTGCTATTATTTTCTTGTTCCTGTTTCTATTCCTGCATTTGTAGTACCTGTTGTTTCTAGTATTGATTTTCTTATTCGTGTTATTGCATCTACTACTGCTGTTGATAATTGGGATATTATCTAATTATGAAGTGATCGTTGATGACAAAATATACAAAAGCACATGTTGTGCTAATTTACTAATAACGTTTCTGACAAATTATTCATTATATTGTATTTTGTTTTGGCATATCATTATCATGTGTTAAATGTGTTTCAATTTACAGTTGTGAAAGGACAGCTGAGCGTTGGGGGCGCCGATTCCTTCCTCATCGGAGACTTTGATGTAACTGGGAGTATAGCAGAAAATAATGCCGACTCTCTTATTAACGCTACTAATGATGCTGAGACGACCGAAGATGCAGAGAGTCACAACGCCCTCACGTCAGATGATCTCACGACAACTACTACCAAGCCTGCAGAAGATACAACCATTCCAGACTTCGAAGACCTAACAGATGAACTAGAAGCTACTACAGATTCTAGTGTTCTTCATGATGACAGACTTAACAAGAGAATGGGAGTTATGGAATATTTCGAGTCTCCCACTGACCTCGAGATGACGATAGATAGTTTCAAAGAAGCTGTAAGCACTACAACTGTACCCCAGCTGACACGCCGCATTATATTCTCTGGAGAAGTATCACTCACACCAACAGTTCCTGAGCAGTCTGCAGCATTTACTCGACCGTCATCATTAGTTCGTGTTCTCACTGATGAAGATGAGTGGTTGCCTAACTGGCCCTCGCATCTTTTGGATAATGGTAGCAGACCATCACGAAGGCCAACAATAAGATTCCCAACTGACCCTCCACCAACTGCAATTGCTCTTCCTTCAGTTTCTTCTGTTCCACAAGTGCCTTCGATTTTGCCATCGTTTACAGTAAGCAAAGTTCCAGTCACACAATACTTCTTTGATCTACCTTCAGTTGCCCCAACACCTGTTCCAGGACCTCTGTTTGATCAAGATGACCTCAGTTTGTCAGGTTTAGCCTCACCTTCTACTCAGCCCGACTTTAACCGACCGGTTATTGAACTATCCTCAAGCATTTCAGAACTGCAATCCAGCGCACTTTTTGAAGCTGCAAGACCATTTACTGTCACCCCCTCACTATCCAATTCGCATTCATCAATGTTCGCAGAAGCTGAAGTTACATTTGTATCTCATACTCAAGCCGCTACTCCAGCTACAGACTTTACTCCCTCTTTATCTTCTGTTATACCTAACGGGGTAGTAGGGAGTGAAGTTATTAACCTAGATGAACTGAATGGTGATAATTTAACAGTCATTGCTGATGAAGCCCAAGATTTGAGCCCACAAACCACGGGACAAAAACCTCCACAGGATCATCTAGATTCTCCTGGAGATGACGATTACTACGAGTCCACGACAGCCGGTGACATTTCTGTTGATGAATCTACTAGCACTGACTCAGTGTTACCAGGTATAGATGATCTACAACTTGTCTCTTCTGCCACCACCACTTCTCGAACTCCATCCATCCCTGCTAGTGGCAGTGGGCTAGTAACAACTACAAGAACAAATGCCCTGGGTAGTGTAAAGCCAACTTTTATACGTACTTCGCAGGCTGCAAACTCCTCTAGAACCCCCTTGTGGATGCTTTTATCGCAGTCATCGCCTTCTCGAACTGTAAATACACAGCCATTAAGCACGCAGCGAACATCTTCAGCCATTACCCCAGCTTCCAATACCATTACTGCTTTTGTCACTTCCAGATTTCCCAACGACGCGAGTATAACTGAAGCATTAGAATCGGAAGTCTCCTCAGCTCCTACCCTTACTCCCTCCACACTTAGCACTGAGGACATACTCGAGACTTTCGCACAGTCACCAACAACCAGTTTAAATGATTTTAGTGTCCAGCCCACACTCGAAAGCGACAGCTTAACAGATGTAATTTTCACTCCTTATCCAGAGGAATCAATATACACCACTCCTAATCTTGCCTCATTGTCTATCTTTCCTACAGAAGACATTACAGATTACTTTACTTCTAAACCTCTTGTTACCGAGAGTATAGAAATAGCCTCAAGTGATGCTATAAATTTAGATACCGAATTTTCAAAGAGTAAAATTCCATATTCTTCACAAACAATATTTCAACCAATATCTTTGGTCAGTCTGACAGAAGTAAATGAAGTGACACCTCTGACTGATAGTGCCACTTGGACGCCTGTTTTGGAATCAACAGAAAACACTATTCAGAGTATGCCAGTAGCCTCTTTAACTCCAATAACACTTATTACTGCAAATGTTTCTCATATGTCCCCAGAAATGACTGGCGGTTTTACACCAATTAGGAGTGAAACTATTCAGCCTAGTATTTTTACTGAAAATAGTGACATATTGCCTGATATTAGCAGCATTCCTTTCCCAATTTCTATCACTGCATTAGTTGAGAGCACTGCCACACACACTGCACCATTTGATGACTTCAGCACAGAAATTGCACCCTCTACTTCTGTCTCTGATTTCTTTGCTACCTCTATTGAGCAGGAAAATGGCCGCGAGTCAGAGAGTGCCATGCTTAGTGAACCTTCGGTTCTAGATGAATATTTAACCTCTAGTGTTATTGAAAATTATGAAGTTGAATCTTCTCCTATTGCTTTCCCTACAGCAGATTACACCCCTTTGAAGAATGAACATACCTCCATACCCCTGGTTACAGCATTCACAGAACTTGTATCAACCTCTCCCTCAAGCAGTTCTGCTGTTTCTGAGGAAAAATCCTCAGTGGTAGAGACAAACCCTGAACCCACTATTATAGTAACAGAAAAACTACCTTCTTTCCCAACTATGTTTGTTCCAGAAATATTCCCAAGCTCTTCTGGCATACCAGTTTCAGTTACCCCATCAGCAACAGATATAACAAGCAAATCTTCATTACCCCCACTTGCTTCTGTCTTGCTAGAGTCCTCGGAATCCACAATTACCCATGATATCCCCATGTCCTCAGCATCTGTAGCTACTCTCCCCACTTCCTTCGCTAGCTCTAACTTGGACTCACAAATATTGGTTGCCCCGACAGCCATAGGTGTCGCCACTGAAAGTTCCACACATGTACATCTAGAAGAACCCATTGAAGGTACTGAAGGTGGCACACATGGAGAATCTCCTGAGAAGGGTGAGAAATTTATTACATTCAAATGCAATACTGAATGAAATAGGTTGTATAGCTAACCTTTGAATATTAAGTTCTCACATCTTAAATAAAATAAAATTACATTATTAATTTTTGTCTGGATTGATGTTTCAGAAATTTCTAGTAGTCTTTAGGCCCAAAGTAAGTTTCTTTTTCTATTTTTAAAGAATCGACAACAGTGGAAAGGTCATCTTCCTCGTCAACATCTGGCACTCCCACACCTGTAACAGTGAAATCTCCAATGTCTACTACTACAGCAACAAAGACAAGCACAACTAAAGTCACAATCCCACAAACCACCACCACCACCACCACAGCAGTTCCCACAACATCCTCAAGTGAAGTGCCCATCTTTATAACCCCAACCGGTAGGATCTGTGTAATAAAAATATACATTTTTAATCTGTTGATATTGAAGAGCTGTACTATTTTAAGGGTTCAAAGTATTAGACCTACCCTTCCCTTCTAACATGTCTGTCCCATTCCCCAGAAATTAGAAGACTCTTATGTGTTTAGAGCTGCCTCATAATAATGAGTCGTGTCACTGCATTAGTGACTTGAACCGAAATGGCTGATGATCATATTTGGCAAAATTTATAAACTGTATTAGAACCCAGGAAAACATCATGCATTAGGACAAGTAAAATGTTGATTAATGTTGTTTTAGTACTTGGAATGAACATTATTTAATTTTCTCTGATTACCTTCAGCAATTTACATTAATATTGCTTTCTATGATCTTTGTGTAATACCAAAGTAAGTTTTGTTTCCTATTTAACATTTAATGTTTGCCCTTTTTATGAATGACAATGCTTTTGCATTCTGATGACGTTTTTGCTTTCAGTCCTGCTAGTGTTGCTATTTGCTATCGAAAAGCATTGTCACAATAAGCTTGCTTCTCTGTTAACAGCTATTTTGTTCACCAAATAATTTTGTATTTAACCTGTCTCTTATTGTAGGACGTTATTTAGCAATATTTCTATATTTCTGCTGTGTGTGTACCTTACCTGCTTCAAGTACAACAAAATACATTTCTTTTATATATAGTATACCAAAATCAAATTTTTTCAAGATAATTAATTAGAATCTCAAAATTTTAGGTAAACATACAGTCTTGAATAGCTCAGCCCTATATCTCTATTTTATTTAATTATAAATGTTCTGACTCCTAACAGAGACAACACCATCTCTCACTACATTAGAAACACTCTCAAATGGTACTGTGGTAAAGTGTCAGCTTCCTTTCATCAGGGCTCTTGTAGCTTACAGTAATGGAGAATTCTGTCACCACAAGAAAAACTTCCGTTCACTGCTTTCACAGTGGATTAGTCGGCATCTGGAAGGAAAAGTGTTAGTATATCTGTGTTTAATATTGTAGTTCTATACAGTAGTTAAAATAGTACAAAAGGATTGTCAAAGATCATTATTAATAGCATATGAAAATCTTTATATATTTTCCAACGACAGTTTCCCATGTATAGTTAATGAAATTCAAAATATCAACCCCAAGTACTTATATTTTTGCTTTATTTTTAAATCAAATTATTTAGTAGAAACACATTTTTACCTTTTCTTGCTTCTTGCCTGATCATCTGCAGGTATGTGGAGCCTCATGAAATTGAGTTTTTCAACATGCCAGATTGCAGTGTGCATAAACCATCATCTGTTGAACACAGTCATCCTCAATCTGAAGTCAATAAAACAAATGTGTACTTCTACGTCACTAGTGCTGGCAAAATCAACCCTAATCTCACTAAACAATTTCCACTTTTTCCAATGGACATCAAAATTAGTGAAGACCTGACCTACCTGAAACCGAAGGTCAGTTTTTTCTTAATATTCTTAAGATGATATGAGAGATTTCTGCAAAAGACAGTGATTAAATTTTTTGTCATATCACAAAAAAAAAAAATGTTATATGTGTAGAGACATGAAAGTTAAAATTATTCCTCTTTCTTAGGTGTCACAGTTGGAGTTGATGACAGCTAAGCACGATGATCGTGGTCCTACAAACACCAATCCCTTACAAGAAAAAGAGGCTTCAGTTGGCACCTCCGCTATTGTCATCATTGTTATCTGCAGCATTGTTGGTGTTACAGTTATTGCAGCTCTTCTCTTCTTTGTAAGCATGCTTTATCCTCTTATGGATGGTATACAGTACCGACATATGGGTGAATAAGGCACAGTAGCAACACTTGCTACTGTGTCTTATTCATCAAGTTTGTTTTAGCCTCTGCTTGCATATAGTGGGGAAACTTAAATGAATGCTATATACGAATTTTGTAACCTTGTGATAAAAGCATCCAGTTTAGCACTTGAACACACATTGTGAAGAATTTCTAGTAACTATTAATTCACATACCTACTCAACTGGAAAGGCCTAGATATTGAAAGTGGGTATTAATTGACTTTTAAATGTCCAAAGGGGTCCTAGGAAATAGCAAATCATCTAAATTTGACTGAATGGACCAATTTTTTAAAATACTAAGAAGTGAGGTACTGAGGAAAGCATAATGGCAGTAAATATACAGAATACCAACTGGGTATCTGGTAGCAGGTAGTTGATAGAGGATTGTTTTGGTCATTGGTGGTGTTAGTGATGTGTGGTAATAGTTACCGTAAGTTAAATATATTGTAGAATTTAAGTGTCACTGATAAGTCTGGTAATGGATGGTAATAAAGATTGTTTCTAGACTGATGGTGTTGGTTGTTGATGAACAAAAGATGCACTTAACGAGGTGAATAGATACCAGTGAAGGGATCTTGATCCAGGGAATTATACTTATCCTTCCCTTCCTTGGAGTGATACTGAATACTTTCCATTATCCAGGTTCTATAAGACCACTGATTAAAATGGATAAAAATCAAACATTTCCAAGAGCTTCATTGTAGATGATGACTATTCAGATCCTTCAACGGCTTCATTTCCAGCTCAGATCGACTGGAGGCTGTGCCTGATTTGACAAGAAGACAAAACCAGAACCACTGAAATATCATTGACAGTACTGTACAGTGGATACAGTTCACTTGCAGAGAATTTGATCAAATTCATTCATCTTGGATAACTCTCGAGAATACTACGGCCAGCATTTTTATTGATAGCCAGAGCACTGAAGCAGCCATGGATGCAAACTCTTCGTAGTATTACCATTCATGCACACTCTAGTACAATGCTTAACTGAGAAAAGAACTGAAAATAAAATGCTCAAGATGGAAGATGAAGGCAGTGTTGCACCAGTTTCGTGTAAACATGCGAGGTTACATTCACTTTCTTCATGTATAAGAAAGTCAGTCCAAGTAGCTTGTTTCTTCTACACAATCTCCATAAAGCAGCAACATTTCAAATAGACAAATTAATATGAACATGCACAGCACTTCTAGAAGGCACACTACTGGGCAAATTTTGTGCTCTGAAAATGTGTGCTTTTGAATACAAATATATTAAGTACTTGACTGAACTGTGCAACTATGCAAGAAAATTTCTGGCTGATACATGCAAAGAAAAAAGGAGAGAAAGGTATGAGGCATTGTCTTTGCTGAGTTAGTCCCCCACATTGAAGAGGCATGGATGAATGAGAAAATGGCACTAGTGTTGAAAGTGGCTGATTTCACCCATCTCTATCAGTCTAGCAGCTAAGAGTCAAAGTTGACACCATGGTCCACTTTACGTGACTCAAGGTGAGTTTTCTCAGAGTTTCATGATATACGGGGACACAAGGGCAGGCATAATGATGTCATTTGAAGATGACAATGCAGATTATATTACACAAACTATACACATTTTAACCAGATGTTGCAAGGGCCGTAGAAGAATTTGAAGATGGGTACCAACCCTTGGGAAGGTAGCTAGACACGCATGATCATGGCCAGCTCCAAGTGTTGCATGCCCCATTCACCAAAGATGTCAGCTCCATTGTTTGTGGGATTGAGGAATGGGCTATCCATTTAAGAAAAGTAGATTTGGTTGTTCTAGATAAAATTAGAGTGCAGTTCTTTACTGCAACTGAGGCTGTGCAGAATGTGAAGATGGAATGCTGTATCCAGTTCTAAGCTCCTACAAAGTAATGTCATGCAGAAAGATTCAAATTCATTGATAATGTCATTCATGGAAATAAGATGGTCTTCAATGCTTCCTCCCAAAGAAATAGCAACAAAGAAAAACAGCTGGTTTATCTGAAATATGACAGAACTTTTTTTTTTCACATCTGTATATTTCCTGTTTGACAAGGGGTTGTAATGTCTTGAGAATCAGGCATGTCCAACCACACACTGATGGAGAGTACTTTTGACTGGGTACAGCCTGGGTCCCAGGTGGCACTGCCTATAACAAGGGAGCATCAGCATGTGATAAGAGTTGAAGTAGGAGTATTATTTAACAAAAAGCATAAGGTGGACCTTGCTGGGTCTCAAGGCAAGTTTGTATGAATGGATATGGAACATTCCAAATGGGCATATCCTGGGGCTCTTCCTGTCACACACACACACATTAACTTTTCATTATTCAATATGTATTATATGACTGAAATCAGCATAAATGGTTCAAATGACAGTTACTTTCAAAGATGCACTAATACAGTGGACCCCCAGTATTCGATATTAATCCGTTCCTGAGAGCTCATCGAATACCGAAAATATCGAAAAGCGAATAAATTTTCCCCATAAGAAATAATGGAAATCAAATTAATCTGTGCAAGACACCCAAAAGTATGAAAAAAAAAATTTTACCACATGAAATATTAATTTTAATACACACAAACTGAAGAAGACATGCACAGTTACATGACACTTACCTTTATTGAAGATCTGGCAATGATTGATGGGATGGGAGGAGGGGAGAGTGTGGATGGTGTTAGTGTTTAGAAGGGGAATCCCCTTCCATTAGGACTTGAGGTAGCAAGTTCTTTTCTGGGGTTACTTCCCTTCTTCTTTTAATGCCACTAGGACCAGCTTGAGTCACTGGACCTCTGTCGCACAACAAATCTGTCCATAGAGCTCTGTACCTCCTGTTCCTTTACGATTTGTCTAAAATGGGCCACAACATTGTCATTGTAATAGTCACCAGCACGGCTTACAATAGCTGTGTTAGGGCGATTTTCATTCATAAAGGTTTGCACTTCAACCCACTGTGCACACATTTCCTTAATTTTTGAAGTAGGCACAATGGATTCCACAACTGGCATAGGCTTCTCAGGGTTAGCCCCAAACCCTTCAAAATCTTTCTTAATTTCCATACTAATTCTCACCCTTTTTACCACAGGGTTGGCACTAGCTTTCTTGGGGCCCATGGTGACTTATTTTGCAGAAACAAGCACCAAAAACAGTGATAATATGGATAATATGGAATGTACCGAATGTATCCTTAGATGCGCGCACACTGGCTGGCTTGTAAACACTGGCACACAAGGGGCAGTTCAGGCCACACGTGGACACGTCTCGTATGAATCATATCAAATACCGGGTTTTCAGTCGGATACAGAGGCAAAATTTTTGCGTTAAAATGCATCGAATACCGGATTTATCGAATACCGATGCCATTGAATACCGGGGGTCCACTGTATATTAATCTCAACATTGAAATATCATTCCATGTATAAAATTAGCTTAAAAATCCAAATTGACAAAAAATATGTATTAATACTCAATATGCAGAATATAAAAATGATTCAGAAGTGCTTTCCTTACGTTCTTAAGATGGTCGTCAAGAGACGAGGCTCTACAAACAACTATTATGGGCGTCGATGCACACCTGTCAGCATGGATGCCTACAGTATGGACAGTGTTTCTGTATATCGCTCCTTTAGACGTAAGAGCAAGAGACGAGCTTCTGGCAGATCTGTTAAGTCTTACTTAAACCAGGCCTTTGATGATCCAGTAAGTATACTGAACTGCTGATGGTAATGGTTAACAGCACACATATTCCTTTATTTTAGCACAAATATTTTAACTCTTGCCTCTTTTGATGTGGATTTCTGGGCTGGAGTTATTCTCCCCTTCTTTCCATTCCCATACATAGTCTCTTATAAAATATTTCTACTGATCTGCCTTTCCAGTTCTCCCAACTTTCTTCTTTCTAATTCAACTTTTTTGTTTTCCCATTTTCTGTAATATTATTTAGTCTTTTCCCTTCTTTCTTCCATTTATTTTTTTTAATTTTGAGATTTTTAATCTTATTTCCTTTGGAAAATATCCTTAAAGATCTTTATTATTCTTCACTTGTTTCCTTCATCTTCGAATGCCACTGAACACAATGATTCCTTGTTAAAAATTTGAACTCTACAAAATTGGAATTAATAAAAATATTCAGTTTAGTATTTTAATTTGCCCAGTTCCAGAAAGCCATCAATTACACTTGGGTCACTTGGATGATGAGATAACTTATTCCGATGCCTACTTAAATGTTTCCTAAAATCTGTATCTTGCCTTTATCCTTAGAATGGCCCCACACGCCTCCTGAACTTTGCCAAGCTTACTCACTTTATCTCTGACATCGATGGTGTATATGAAGAGTTTGGAACTATTCCGGTGAATATGCCAAAATATGACGAGTTACCATCAGGTGTAGAAGATAAAAACAGGTATGTACTAAAATGTTATTTTTTGGGATAATGTATAAGGATATGGTGCTCTTTATAAATAACTACAATATACACACAAATCATTTTTTTCAGCAAACTGGCCATATCCCACCAAGACAGGGTGGCCCAAAAGGAAAAAATAAAAATTTCTCCTTTTAAATTTAGTAATACTGTGTATACAGGAGACAGGGTTACTAGCCCCTTTCTTCCAGAACATTAGTCGATAGTACCAGGGAGGTACTACCGTCCTGCCAAGTGTGTGTAAAACGGAAGCCTGAAACTGTTTTACATAATGGTAGGATTGCTGGTGTCTTTTTTTCTGTCTTGTAAACATACAAGATTTCAGGTACATTTTGTTCCTTCTACTTACACTTAGGTCACACTACATATGCATGTAAAAGCATATATATATATACACACACCCTTGTGTTTTCTTAAATTATTTTACTAGATTTTTTCTTATTTATTTCTGAATATCTCCATGGAAAGTGGAACAGAATTCTTCCTCTGTAAGCCATGTGTGTCATAAGAGGCAACTAAAATGCCAAGGACAAGGGGCTAGTAACCCCTTCTTCTGTATACATTACTAAAGTTAAAAAGAGAAACTTTTGTTTTTCTTTTTGGGCCACCCTGCCTCAGTGGGAAACAGCCAATTTGTTGAAAGAAGAAGAATATCCATACACGTACATATATGCAACCTCTCCTCACTTAATGACAGAGTTCCATTCGTGAGACCATGTCGTTAAATGAATTCGCCGCTAAGTGAGGAGCTTTCCTGGGTGCCATTCTGGTTATGTCTCATATCTGATGTATGCACTGCTACACTGGCATGACTGTCAGTTGTATTTCCTATAGAAAAAATGAGAAGTCTTGCAGTATTATGTGAGGAGAGTATTTTTTGGATCGCATTGTCTGCAATTCTGGAGGAAGTAGAAGATTGTGAATGATGGCACACTATTTGAGAAATTCAAGACTGCAAATTCTGTGAGCTCATAGGAAGAATACAATTAGAACTAAGTAAATAATCTTGTCATAATAGAGAAATGTATAAAATTACAGCCTCTCCTCACTTAACAACAGATTTCCATTCCTAAGACCACATCATTAAATGAATTCGTCGCTAAGTGAGGAGCATACTATAATGGTAGCGAGTGTCTGTCAGCTATCTTTGACATTGTTTCAATGTCGCCTTTGCACCATTTATAACATTTCTGGTATATTTTTAGATGTTTATGCAGTAGGTACTGCATACTGAAATAAACAGAATAGAGGAAATCAGTACTAATATGCATATACATTATTTATATGAAATCTGGTCATAGGGCCCATTGTAAGTCTGAGACATCGGTAAACAAGTACATCGCTAAGTGAGGAGAGGCTGTACATATACAGTAGGGCCCCACTTTATGGCATTTCACCTTATGACATTCCACTAATATGGCAGTTTCAAATTATGACCAAAACTCGCTATATGGCTCCCTGTCTTTCAAATACAGCATGTCCCACCCAGTTTTTAACATTCTCTGTAAGCACATCTATTATGTCTGGAAACTTTCCAGAATTTCAAGTGTTTTAAAGCTATTCCATATTTTATGTCTTCTTTCAACAATGCGATCTTTCCCCACTGAGGCAGGGTGGCCCAAAAAGAAAAACAAAAGTTTCTCTTTTTAATTTTAGTAATGTATACAGGAGAAGGAGTTACTAGCCCCTTGCTCCGGGCATTTTAGCGACTCTTACGACACACATGGCTTACAGAGGAAGTATTCTGTTCCACTTCCCCATGGAGATAAGAGGAAATAAGAACAAGTAGTAGTTTACCTGGAGTTTACCTGGAGAGAGTTCCGGGGGTCAACGCCCCCACGGCCCGGTCTGTGACCAGGCCTCATGGTGGATCAAAGCCTGATCAGCCAGGCTGTTACTGCTGACTGCATGCAATCCAATGTACGAGCCACAGCCCGGCTGGTCAGGTACCGACTTTAGGTGCTTGTCCAGTGCCTGCTTGAAGATAGCCAGGGGTCTATTGGTAATCCCCCTTATGTATGCTGGGAGGCAGTAGTAAGAAAATAGAAGAAAACCCAGAGAGGTTTGTATATATATGCTTGTACTTGCATGGGTAGTTTGATCTAAGTGTAAGTTGAAGTAACAATACATACCTGAAATCTTGCCATCATGTAAAACAATTGCAGGTTTTGATTTTACACTCGCTTGGCAGGATCGTAGTACCTCCCTGGATGGTTGCTGTCTACCTACCTATAACCTAGAATATTTTATATGTATATGTACACTGTATTTTACTCTGAGAATTATACTTGTGTACCTGTACCTAAATACACTTGCACACTTTGCTGGTGTGCAGGTACACATTAAAATCACTAAGTCTCTCTACTCCTGACGCCATATAATAATCTCTTAGGTGCATTAAATGTCGTATTATGTTAATATAGACATTTCCATTAATCCATCTATGATATTTTTTCAATATTATATAATAAACAAGCTACATAACATATAAACATGATAAATACACCCTACAATAGAATAAATTAACATAAATACGAGATGTGGTAGCCAGATGGCTTGTAGGAATGACGGCAAGAATAAAGTTTTCTTCAGTTCAACATCAGAGAAAAATTATTTTTTATTAACACATCGGCCGTTTCCCACCAAGGCAGGGTGGCCCAAAAAAGAAAAACTTTCATCATCATTCACTCCATCACAATCTTGCCAGAGGTGTGCTTACACTACAGTTATAAAACTGCAACATTAACACCCCTCATTCAGAGTGCAGACACTACTTTCCATCTCCAGGACTCAGTCCAGCCTGCCGGTTTCCCTGGATCCCTTCATAAATGTTACCTTGCTCACACTCCAGCAGCACATCAAGCATTAAAAACTATTAGTCTCCATTCACTCCTATCAAATACGCTCACGCATACTTGCTGGAAATCCAAGCCCCTCACACACAAAACCTCCTTTACTTTTACCTTCAACCTTTCCTAGGCTGACCCCTACCCTGCCTTCTCTCTGCTACAGATATATACACTCTCGAAGTCATTCTATTTTGTTCCATCCTCTCTACATGTCTGAACCACCTCAAGCACCCCTCCTCGTCCCTCTGGATAATAGTTTTGGTAATCCCACACCACCTCCTAATTTCCAAACTATGAATTCTCTGCATTATATTCACACCACATGTTGCCCTCAGACATGACATCTCCTTGTTGCAACTTTCACCACCCATATAAGTGTGTTGGTATAAGTATACTCTCATACATTCCTCTTTGCTTCCACAGACAAAGTTCTTTGTCTCCACAGACTCCTAAGTGCACCACTCACCCCTTTTCCCCACATCAGTTCTATGATTCACCTCATCCTTCATAGACCCATCTGCTGACACGTCCACTCCCAAATATCTGAATACATTCACCTCTTCCATACTCTCTCCCTCCATTCTGATATCCAATCTTTTGTCACCTAATTTTTGCCATCCTCATCACCTTACTCTTTCCTATATTCACTTTTAACTTAATTCTTTTACATACCTCATCAAACTCATCCACCATCTTCTGCAACTTCTCTTCTGAATCTCCCAAAAGCACAGTGTCATCAGCAAGGAGCAACTGTGACAACTCCCACTTTGTGCTAGATTCTTTATCTTTTAACCCCACACTTCTTGCCAAGACCCATGTATTCAGTTCTCATACAACCCCATCTATAAATATATTGAACAACAATGATGACATCACACATCCTTATGTAAGGCCTACTTTTACTGGGAAATAATCTTCCTCTCTCCTACACACTCTAACCTGAGCCTCGCTATCCTCGTAAAAACTCTTCACTGCTTTCAGTAAGCAACCTCCTATTCCATACACCTGCACCATCTGCCACATTGCCCCCCTATCCACCCTGTTATATGCCTTTTCCAAATCCATAAATGTCTCAAAAACCTCTTTACCTTTTTCTAAACACTGTCCACCTGTATGTTTCACTGTCAACACTTGGTTTACACACCCTGTTACTTTCCTAAAGCCTCCTTGTTCATCTGCTATCCTACTCTCTGTCTTACTCTTAATTCTTTCAATAATAATTCTGAACATTATTGACGTACCACAACACAATGGTAAATAATAATTCTACCATACACTTTACCAGGTATACTCAGACTTCTTCCCATATAATTTTTGCACTCACTTTTGTTCCCTTTTTCTTTATACAAAGGAGCTATGCATGCTCTGTGCCAATCCCTAGGTACCTTACCCTCTTCTATACATTTATTAAATAATAGCACCAACTAGTACTCCAAAACTATATCCCCACCTGCTTTTAACATTTCTATCTTTATTCCATCAATCCCAGCTGGCTTACCCCATTTCATTCTACCCACTGCCTCATGAACTTCACCTACACTCACAACTGGCTCTTCCTCACTCGTATAAGATGTTATTCCTCCTTGCTCTATACACGAAATCAAGCTTCCCTACCTTCAACAACATTTAACAATTCCTCAAAATATTCCCTCCATCTTCCCAATACCTCTAACTCTCCATTTAATAACTCTCCTTTCCTATTTTTAACTGTCAAATCCATTAGTTCCCTAGGTTTCCTCAACTTATTAATTTCACTCCAAAAGTTTTTCTTATTTTCAACAAAATTTGTTAACATCTCACCCACTCTCTCATTTGCTCTCATTTTACATTGCTTTACCACTCTCTTAGCCCCTCTTTTTCTCTCCATATACTCTTCCTTCCTTGCATCACTGCTACTTTGTAAAAACCTCCCATATGCTAATTTTTTCTCCCTTACTACTCTCTTTACATCATCATTCCTCCAGTCGCTCTTCTTCCCTCCCGCACCCACTTTTCCAGTAACCTCAAACTTCTGCTGAACGTCTTACACTTCATTCTTAAACAACATCTACCCCATTGCCTATACTCTCACTAGCCCATCTATCCTCCAATAGTTGTTTATGTCTTACCTTAACTGTCTCCTCTTTTAGTTTATAAACCTTCACCTCTCTCTCTTACTTGCTGCTTCTGTTTTCCTTGTATCCCATCTACCTTTTACTCTCACTGTAGCTACAACTAAAAAGTGATCTGATATATCTGTAGCCTCTCTATAAACATGTACATCCTGAAGTCTACTCAACAGTCTTTTATCTACCAATACGTAATCCAACAAACTACTGTCATTACGCCCTACATCATATCTTGTATACTTATTTATCCTCTTTTTCTTAAAATATATATTACCTATATATAACTAAACCTCTTTCTATACAAAGTTCAATCAAAGGGCTCCCATTATCATTTACACCTGGCACCTCAAACTAACCTACCACACCCTCTATAATAATACTGGGGTTAACTGGAAAATTATTGCTTTCGTATGCCTTCACTCAGCACTCAGAGCGTCATTTCTTCTAAGAATGGTGTACATGAGAATGAGAATGTTCCTCTTTGTTGATTCTACTCTATCAATATGGAGACAACTTGTGCACAATGTAAAGTGTTTATATTTTGATACGTATAAGATTCACAGACATGGGAATGAACTTGGATCAACCAAAAGCAGATGCATCCGTTTGTTTACATTACGTGCGGGTGAGGTGGGCTGCCCTGGCTTTCTACCATACTTTCCACACCTGACTTCCTATAAATAAACACGACTTGCCTCTCACCCTACATTAAAACTACAAATATTTTCAGGTAATTAATGAATATACTGTATATTTATTTTATCGCTCTGGGGCACTTTAAATGTCGTATATTACGTGTGGGTGGGGTGGGCTGACCTGGCTGGCTACCATACTTCCCAAACCTGACTTACTACAAATAAAAATACGACTCGCCTCTCACCCTACATTAAGACTACGAATATTTTAAGGTAAATGAATGAACTGTGTACATGTATGTATTTTATTGCTTTGGGTCGCTTTAATTGTCATAATATATTGTGTGTGGGTGGGGCGGGGTAGGCTGATCTGGATGGCTACCATAAGTAAGTTTATTTATGTATACACAGATACAGTTACATAGATTATCATACATAGCAGCATATGTGTAGAGAACCTAGGATAACCCCAAAAAAAGTCAGTGACTTTTTTCTATTCAAATTTCCCACAAATAAATACGACTCACCTCTCGCCCTACATTAAGACTACAAATATTTTAAGGCAATAATGAGTTCATTGTGTGTGTATTTTACTTTCATTGTTCTTAATGCCTAGTTCTATTGCTTACTTAATATATGTTAATGTAAACTTGTTATCTGACATTTATAAGAGGAAGAAAAATGGTGTTCTGCTTTCCGGTGATGTCTGCTTTACGGCAGTAGCTCGGAACCTAATCTGCCATATAAGTGGGGCCCTAGTGTATATATGTATGTGTAGCCTCTCCTCACTTAACGAAGTACTTGTTTACCAACGCCTCAGACTTACGATGGGCTCTCTGACCACTATTCATACCTAAATAATGTAAATTAGAGCTGATTTTCTCTATTCTGTGTATTTAAATATACAGTACACTACTGTATAAACTTTTAAAAATATACCAGAAATGTTATAAATGTTATAAAAGATGGTCAACATGAACTCACTACCATTATACTATGCTACTCACTTAGTGATGAATTCATTTAATGAGGTAGTCTCAAGAACAGAGCTCCATCAATAAGTGGGGAGAGGCTGTATGTATTTTTTAGAATGTCTGCCATTTTCCACCACGGCAGGGTCACCCAAAAAGAAAGACAATTCATATAGCCTTTATAATGAATTTCTCAAATTTTTTGAAAGCATGATCATTAGGAGTGATGTATTTAATTGAAGATTAACATTTATAATTTTTCTCACCAGATATGCAAATGTTATACCAGTGCCAGAAACTAGAGTAGTGCTGAAATTGCCAAAGGATTCACACAACTCTGAGTACATCAATGCCAACTATGTGAGAGGTGCCAGGAATGAATCCAAGTACTATATTGCAACACAGGTAAATTTTATTAGTAACATGATATTTGCAGGGATGTGCTAAACCCATATGGGCAGTAAAGAACCTGGAGAATATGAGGTTGTTTGGTTTTTATCTAGATATTAGTATGTAGCTCCAGTTTCTTGAATCAGGAGCTCATTACTATAGTATCAAAATACCGACCCCTTGAACGGTGCAGCACAGATGATATATTCTATCAGAAGGATATTTCATTTATTATCCCAGAAATAATTTACAGTATATTGTACAGTGACTAAAGTTAGAATTTTTTTTTTTTTTTTAAGTTCTCATGTAGAATAATGCATGTAATTCTTGAGATATACTCGTTTCGATTCAAGTAACCATGACAAGTGGAAAAATTACTTTAGTCATAGTGAATATGGAAAAAATCGGAAGGCATTGACTCTGATGTTACTTGCCACAAGTTGGGAGAGCAGCAAAATTTTGTTCCGAGATCATTCCATGATGCTGCTTACTACCAGCTGTGTGAGCTTGCCAGAGAGTTCCTCCCTGACCACAGCTGACAGGATGGTAGGAGTAGATGTAAAATTGACAACGGCAAAGTTCCATTATCTTCTCTTCTGCTCTACTCACCCTTGATAGCATTATTGCATTGTTTAAATTACCTTACAAAATTAAGCAGATTATGGTAGGTCAAATACCCTGAGGTGAAAACAACTGATTTCTCAGTGGCCCTTGAGCCAGCCTGCTTCCCACAACTGGTTGAGATCTTCAAATAACTCTGACTCTTACTGAGGAAACTGCTGGAGATGCAGTAATGTATTGCTACAAAACACGACCAGCATTTCATGCATGCCGGGATTAATCCCTCAGTGTGCTAGCTGAAGACGCTTTCATTTGAACCACACAATCCCCCATGAGATACAGGAGAAACTTTAAGGACAAGTGTATGATGAGAGCCAGTAAATATAAGAAAATGATAGGGGGGGGGAAGAAGTGGCAGTGCCAAAGGGCTAAACCCCACCAAAGTTACTTCAGCCACCCAAATAAAAATACGTATATAGTAATAATGATAACTCTGCAAGTGTGACCATGGCGTAATAGCTCACAAAATGCGTGCTAAAGGAATAACAAGAAAAGTTGGAAGATGGATCTATAATTTCCTCACAAACAGAACACAGAGTAGTAGTCAACAGAGTAAAGTCTGAGGCAGCTACGGTGAAAAGCTCTGTTCCACAAGGCACAGTACTCACTCCCATCTTGTTTCTCATCCTCATATCTGACATAGACAAGGATATCTTCCTTTGCAGATGACACCCGAATCTGCATGACAGTCTTCCATTGCAGACACTGCAAGGCTCCAGGCGGACATCAACCAAATCTTTCAATGGGTTGCAGAAAACAATATGAAGTTCAACAATGAGAAATTTCAATTACTCCAATATGGTAAACGTGAGGAAATTAAAACTTCATCAGAGTACAAAAATTCCGGCCACAAAATAGAGCAAAAAACCAGTGTCAAAGACCTGGGAGTGATCATGTCAGAGGATCTCACCTTCAAGGACCATAACATTGTATCAATTGCATCTGCTTGAAAAATGACAGGATGGATAATAATAATAATTCAAAACTAGGGATGCCAAGCCCATGATGACACTCTTCAGGTCACTTGTTCTATCTAGGCTGGAATATTGCTGCACACTAACAGCACCTTTCAAGGCAGGTGAAATTGCTGACTTAGAAAATGTACAGGGAACCTTCACGGCGCGCATAACGGAGATAAAACACCTCAATTACTGGGGGAGCGCTTGGAGTTCCTGAACCTGTACTCCCTGGAATGCAGGCAGGAGAGATACATGATTATTTACACCTGGAAAATCCTAGAGGGACTAGTACCGAACTTGCACACAAAAATCACTCACAACGAAAGCAAAAGACTCGGCAGACGATGCAACATCTCCCCAATGAAAAGCAGGGGTGTCACAAGCACCTTAAGAGACAATACAATAAGTGTCAGGGGCCCGAGACTGTTCAACTGCCTCCCAGCATACATAAGGGGGATTACCAATAGACCCCTGGCTGTCTTCAAGCAGGCACTGGACAAGCACCTAAAGTCGGTACCTGACCAGCCGGGCTGTGGCTCGTATGTTGGATTGGGTGCAACCAGCAGTAACAGACTGGTTGATCAGGTGGGAGCGAGTACTGTGCCTTGTGGAACAGAGCTTTTCACCGTAGCTGCCTCGGACTTTACTCTGTTGACGACTACTCTCTGTGTTCTGTTAGTGAGGAAATTATAGATCCATCGACCGACTTTTCCTGTTATTCCTTTAGCACGCATTTTGTGCGCTATTACACCATGGTCACACTTGTCGAAGGCTTTTGCAAAGTCTGTATATATTACATCTGCATTCTTTTTCTCTTCTAGTGCATTTAGGACCTTGTCGTAGTGATCCAATAGTTGAGACAGACAGGAGCGACCTGTTCTAAACCCATGTTGCCCTGGGTTGTGTAACTGATGGGTTTCTAGATGGGTGGTGATCTTGCTTCTTAGGACCCTTTCAAAGATTTTTATGATATGGGATGTTAGTGCTATTGGTCTGTAGTTCTTTGCTGTTGCTTTACTGCCCCCTTTGTGGAGTGGGGCTATGTCTGTTGTTTTTAGTAACTGTGGGACGACCCCCGTGTCCATGCTCCCTCTCCATAGGATGGAAAAGGCTCGTGATAGGGGCTTCTTGCAGTTCTTGATGAACACAGAGTTCCATGAGTCTGGCCCTGGGGCAGAGTGCATGGGCATGTCATTTATCGCCTGTTCGAAGTCATTTGGTGTCAGGATAACATCGGATAGGCTTGTGTTAATCAAATTTTGTGGCTCTTTCATAAAAAATTCATTTTGATCTTCGACTCTGTCTGGTTAGCGGCTTGCTAAAAACTGAGTCATATTGGGACTTGAGTAGCTCACTCATTTCCTTGCTGTCATCTGTGTAGGACCCATCTTGTTTAAGTAGGGGCCCAATACTGGACATTGTTCTCGATTTTGATTTGGCATAGGAGAAGAAATACTTTGGGTTTCTTTCGATTTCATTTATGGCTTTTAGTTCTTCCTGCGATTCCTGACTCCTAAAGGATTCTTTTAGCTTAAGTTCAATGCTTGCTATTCCTCTGACCAGTGTCTCCCTATGCATTTCAGATGTATTGACTTCTTTTAGCTGCTCTGTTATTCTTTTCCGTCGCCTGTAAAGGGAGCGCCTGTCTCTTTCTATTTTACATCTACTCCTCCTTTTTCTTAGAGGAATAAGCCTTGTGCATACATCAAGTGCCACCGAGTTAATCTGTTCTAGGCATAAGTTGGGGTCTGTGTTGCTTAGTATATCTTCCCAGCTTATATCGGTTAGGACTTGGTTTACTTGGTCCCACTTTGTTTTTGTTATTGAAGTTGAATTTGGTGAATGCTCCCTCGTGACTAATCTCATTATGTCGGTCTGGGGCTCCGCGCATACATGACTGAACCTCAATTATGTTGTGATCTGAGTATGTTGTTTTTGATATGGTGACATTTCTTATCAGATCATCATTGTTAGTGAAGATGAGGTCTAGTGTATTCTCCAGTCTAGTAGGCTCTATTATTTGCTGGTTTAAATTGAATTTTGTGCAGAGATTTAAAAGCTCGCGTGAGTGTGAGTGTGTCATTACCATCAGGAAAAGATTCTCTATCATTTCATAAGATTTTTTTTTTTTTTTTACCATGAGACACCTCAGGATTTGGGGTTTCAACAGTCAATGGGTTAAAAGCCCATTATATTGAGGCCCATTAGATCAAGGTATTACTGAACTTTTAGTATGGTAATTGTTGGTGTTCATTGTTTTATCTGATATTTCAAGCTTAGAACTTCTTTATTCTGAGAAGTATATGCAACTAAGATTATTTGTGAAGCTGGCATAAGTTAGTGTACATGTAAAATAACCTTGTTACCTGGACCTGGAGTTTACTGTCTATCTTTTGCAAGGTTCATTGCTGTTTTTAATATTTTGTTTTAGCTCTTTATTTATCTATGTGATGTTTTACTATGTGGGATATTATGAACAGTATTATGAAAACTCTTATAATGCTTTTAATTAAATTCTTTTCTCTTATGAGCGTTTCTACACTACATGAAAGTGGAATGAGGTAATGATGTTGGCGAAGGCAGAAGACCCAAATAACTTACCACTACTCGTGTATAAAAAAGCTTCTCATTTGTTGTCACCCATTATTGCAACACTTTTTACAACAAACAAACAAAAAAAATTTATTTCTTTGCAAGATTACACTGAGATTATGATATTACAATAATGAGTTGCAGTGCAAAGAGAGCCACTATCATGCTTAACAAGTCCATTGAATCTTCAACCTTCCCATCCCTACTCAAGACAGCAAGGGTTATTCCAGTCCACAAAGGAGGTGATCCTACTGATTTAAATAACTAATAGACCTATGTATATTAAACCTACCCCTTCTGTCTAAAATCTTTTAAAAAATCAAGCAAGTTTACTCCTGCTTAGTATCCCACAACATATTTAACCCCTGCCAGTTTGGATTTAGGCCAAGCAAAAGTACAAATGATTCAATTACACATATGCTTGAACTTCTTTATTCGGCACTTGAAAAAAAAGGAAATTCCACTGGGTCTCTTCATAGATCTATGGAGAGCATTTGATACAGTCAACCATGATCTCTTACACCTAAAACTTGAGCATTACGGGGTCAGAGGACACTCGCTCGATTACCTAAAATCATATCTTGGCAATAGACACCAGTATGAGTGTCTCAATCTTCAACTTGTCGGTTTTTTAAACCATTCATCACACAGACACCAGTATGTATACACAAATGGTGTTGTCTCCATCACACAACCTGTTATTGTTGGAGCCCCCAGGGTAGTGGTCCTTGGACCAGTACTCTTTCTCATTTACATCAGTGACCTCCCCAATGCTTCTAAACTACAGCCTCTCTTCACTTAGCGACGTACTCGTTTACCGACGCCTCAGACTTATGATGGGCTCTTTGACCAGCATTCATACCTAAATAATGTATATTAGAGCTGATTTCCTCTACTATTTCTTTTATTTAAATACAGTACACTACTGTATAAACATTTAAAAATATAACAGAAATGTTATAATTGGTGCAGAGGTGACATTAAACCAATATCAAAGATGGCTGGCACGAACTCGCTACCATTATAGTATGCTCCTCACTTAGCGACGAATTCGTTTAACGACGTGGCCTTAGGATTGGAACTTCATTGTTAAGTGAGGAGAGGCTGTACTTAAGCCTGTTCTTTTTGCAGATGACACTACTTATGTCTTCTCTCACCCAAACCAGACCATACTTAGAAACACTGTAAATGATGAGCTACTAAAAATATCTACTTGGACAACAACCAACAAACTTACTCTCAATATTGACAAAAACTACTACATACTGTTTGGAAACAGAGCTGTAGATATTCAACTAAACATATTGTTATATGGTTCCCCCATTTCAAGACACACTGACGGCAAATTTCTATGGCTCCACATTGATTGCTGTCTTAAATTTCAAACCCACATACAGCATATTTTCAAAAACATCTCCCAAACAGTAGGCATCCTTTCTAAGATACGATACTTTGTACCCCAAATGGTACTCCAGGTCTTTATCACTCTCATCTAACCTTACTGGTAATCACCTATGGTATTTGTGCATGGGGGTCAACCACAGCAAATCATCTTAAACCTTTAATAATCCAACAAAAAGCTGCTGTGAGATTGATTACAAACTCCTGCACCAGGCAACACACCACACAACTATTTAAGAGCTTGAACCTGCTTAACATACAAAATGCTCACTCATATTATTGTGCCTACTACATACACAGAACACTATTCTCCAATATTAACCCTCCTCTCAAACTCCTTCTTGAGAACTACAGGAGAATGCACTTGCATAATACAAGATACAAAACACTCTTTGATATCCCTTATGTCCATCTCTTCCTAAGCAAAAATGCTATGCACATACAGGGCCCTAAGATCTGGAATTCATTGCCTGAACATACAAAAGGGGCCCTGCCTGCACACCAATTTAAGGCTTTGCTTAGAAATCACTTCATCTCCCAAAATTAACCACACAAATACTATATACTGTATTATCACCAACAACTCAAAAACTCCAATCTCATTATGTAAAATGTGCCAAAACATAATACTGTAACCTGTTAATCAATTCATCTCAATTATAAATTCAGTTACTGCTAAACCACTACCTACCTCTGTTGAAATATGAAAACCGATGTTCAATTCAAACCAACTATGTTATACAGTAATACCTCGTATATCTGGTTTGCCATTATCCTAACCTCGCCAATATCTGAACAGGTCCTGGAAAACGGCAGAATTCTAAAATTATTTCCAAAACATCGAAACGGCTGTTTGGATACAGCAGAAGGCTGAATCAAACTTCGTGCACACTTTTAGTGTACCATTTGGCCACTAGGAGCTGAACCCTTCGCCACCTACTGTTCTCAGTCCTGCTATTGTCTCCTAACTAAATAGGTGCGCATAATGGCGGTGCAGTCTGGAAGCGAGTTTGTGGCCTTTGTGGGGGTTCCACTCCTCCTTTTAGCTTTCTTACAGCTGTGTTTGTCCAAGCTATCTTGAGTATGGCACCAAAAATGGCCAGAAATGTGCTTACTCTAGAAAAAAAAGAGGGAAATATTGTTGCATGTGCATGCTGGCTGGTCCAAGCCTGGGGAAAAAAACTACAGAAGATGGTGTGCAGGACTGGCTAGAGTGTGACAAAGACAACCCTTGTGTGCAATCTCTGATGGATGCAGAGATTGCAAAATCAGCGTTGCACCCGGAACATTCCAAAAGTGACAACGACGACGAAGATCCAATGCTTCCAAGACCAAAAATTTCAGCAGCAAGGGCAGGTGTTGAAACACTTTTGGAGTATTTGGAGCATCCACTGCCCACAGCCCATTTGAAAAGTTATGGTCCTGTGGTCCATGAAATCCAGGAGGCTGTTATTCGAGCCCAGAGTGTCTGGTCAAACCGCCAGACGACGTTGGACTCATTTTTTTAAACCTACAACGCTATCGCCGATGGCGATATGACTGGGTATGGATCGTCTGTTGGGTTTCAGGGCCACTGACAGCATAAGCCGTATCGAGCCCACTGGGTATGGATGGCAACATGATGACACGGATGCGCATTTTTCCTCCCTCACTTATCCGGAAACCCGGTGTTTCCTAACTGGTATCAGACCATATAGGTCAGATATGAGAGGTATCACTGTACGTATATGCCTAGTATTAAGTAGTCTGTTATGCATTAGGTTTAGTCTGCCCAAAATGCCCTGGCATGATAGAGTAGCTTTCTTTGTATATACTTAGTAAATCAAAATTGTAATTACATGTTGTAAACTATGCAAAGAAATAAAATCCTTAATCCTTAATAATGATTTGTCCAAGAATTAAGAAAATTATACTTCATTCTGACATTTTTCTAATTATTACCAAACACAGGCTCCTTTGGATGACACTGTAGCAGACTTTTGGAGAATGATTTGGGAGCAAGAAACAAAGGTGGTAGTGATGCTTACGGATTTTGTAGAGAAAGGGATTGACAAGTGTGCAGACTACCTGCCACCATCAGAAACACTAGATTGCCACAGATTATATGGAGATTTCCAGGTGAGTTTCTATTTGCAGTAATTTATGTACAATTATGAATTATTTATTGAATGACTATTATTTAGGTGTCTTCCACTAATCATGTCCATGGTGCATCTAACAAAATAAGCAGACTTCTGGATGCCACTACTGCCTGGCTCTGACTGGGTCTAAGACAGACCAAAACAACATAAGCTTCTTTCTTCTATATGTGTGGGTTATTTGTGTGTTATCAGTATCTCTGGGAGGTTAACTTTCTCCTACCAGATAATGTAGACCAAACTGAATGTAAGCTTTGCCAGATGAACAATTGTTACACCTTCCATCCTTATGAATTGGAATGCAATAAAATTAATGAATTCAGTGACAACTAACTCAGAAATGTTCAAGAAATTTCCAACCTTTCTGGAAAAATACCCTGACTTTGCCCACTATAAATAATGCATAACCACTTAAACTTTTTTTTCTTGCAAACATTTCTTGTTAAAATATAAAAGAATATTTTTGTAATATTTTTGTGACCTCATTCATGTTTGCATAAATAACTCATTGTGATCATAATCAGATATAAATATGTAAATGGTTCATTACCACTGTACCTTGTTTAGTTATCAAAATTTTGTGGCCCAGTCCCTGGACCCATTATATGCCTCTAATCTTTTGAGTATTGCCCACAGGTTGGATATGGGGTGCATAAAATATTAAACTAAACTAACCACTAATCTTCAGGTTTGGCATGGGGTACATAAGGAAGTTATGCAACTAGCTTTCCAAACCCACCTTGTTTCAGGATAAGAAATTTTAAAATTTAAATATAATGTGTAGGAAAATCCAAAACTTGGAATCTGTAGTTCCTGAAGGTGCTCAGCCCCTTAGCATTGATAGAATTGAAAGTGTTTAATCCCTGTAGGTTTTCATAAAGGACAAGGGCATGAAGGACATGGACATGGAACATAAAGGATGTGGAATATAAAGGAACATGTAAAGTAAAAGGACACAAGTGCAACTAATGTGACATTTTATTGTGGCAATGTTTCGCTCTCCAGGAGCTTTGTCAAGCCGTTACAAACAGTACATGGACACACAGGGTATATATAGGCTCAGAGTGAGCCTATTACATATTATCGGTAATTCTACCAACATTATTACAATTAGGAACGTGGACACCATGCACAAAGGAGAATGCCATAAGGGATATGGACAGTGATCTGAAAATAAGTCATAGTGAGCCAAAGATACAGCGAGCCACAGTGATCAACCTGCGACTGGTTTTGAGAGTTCTTACTCCAACAGCCCAAGGATGAGAAATTTCAATTACTCAGATATGGTAAACACGAGGAAATTAAATCTTCATCAGAGTACAAAACAAATTCTGGCCACAAAATAGAGCGAAACACCAACGTCAAAGATCTTGGAGTGATCATGTCGGAGGATCTCACCTTCAAGGACCATAACATTGTATCAATCGCATCTGCTAGAAAAATGACAGGATGGATAATGAGAACCTTCAAAACTAGGGAGGCCAAGCCCATGATGACACTCTTCAGGTCACTTGTTCTATCTAGGCTGGATTATTGCTGCACACTAACAGCACCTTTCAAGGCAGGTGAAATTGCTGACCTAGAAAATGTACAGAGAACCTTCACGGCACGCATAACGGAGATAAAACACCTCAATTACTGGGAGCGCTTGAGGTTCCTGAACCTGTATTCCCTGGAACGCAGGCGGGAGAGATACATGATTATATACACCTGGAAAATCCTAGAGGGACTAGTACCGGACTTGCACACGAAAATCACTCACTACGAAAGCAAAAGACTTGGCAGACGATGCAACATCCCCCCAATGAAAAGCAGGGGTGTCAATAGCACGTTAAGAGACCATACAATAAGTGTCAGGGGCCCGAGACTGTTCAACTGCCACATCTATCACAGCCTGGTTTATCTGGCATTTGATATAGTGAAATGGCTTCCTCCTGAAGATTTTTACCAATGTTCATTCAGCAATTTTTACATTTTTTGGTAGTACATTGATTAGTAGAGGCCCAGGGATGTTGATACAGTGTTCTCATATTGTGCCCCTGGAACCCCTATTTCTAACTGGATTTATTTTACTCTACTTCCAATATCTTTTACTCCAGTGTATTGTCATAGTAGTGTGTAGGTTTGGGACTAGGCTGTTTTGTTTGTTCCATATTATCATGTGCCTCTCTCTCTCCTCTGCTTCATAGTACATATTCAGTAGTTTAAATGCTTTATTGCTACTGCAAGCAGTAAACAGTTTCTGTATCTGTTTTGTACCTCTGTAAGTGTGCTCAAATTATAAATAAATAAATAAATAAATAAATAAATCTAGAATATCTTAACTGCCTCGAATAGAGCCACTAATGCTGAACAGTACTCTTGGCAAGATGTACCTTTATCTTTGAAGAGTTTCGAGAATTTCACTACTCTTGGAGCCTGGCCATGGGCTAGACTCGTCTGGTGCTTGCCTGGTCAATCAAGCTGTTGCTGCTGGAGGCCTGCTGCTCTACATATCCCTCACAGCCTGGTTGATCTAGCACCTGGTGCAGATGCTTGTCCAGTTTCCTCTTGAAGGCTTGTACGCTTGTTCCAGCCGTGTTTCTGATATCCTCTGGTAAAATGTTGAATAGTCTGGGACCCTGGATGTTGATACAGTGTTCCTTTTTTTGTCCCCACTGCACCCCTTCTCCTTACTGGGTTTGTTTTACACTTCCTCCCATATCTGTCGCTCCAGTATGTTGTTATAGCAGTGTGCAGATTTGGGACCAGGCCCTCGAGTACTTTCCAGGTATGTATTATCATGTATCTCTCTCTCCTCCACTCCAATGATTACATGTTCAAGACTTGAAGGCATTCCCAGTAATTTAGATGCTTTACTGGCTCAGTGTGAGCTGTAAACGATATCTGTATTTGTTTCGGCTCTGATATTTCTCATGCTTTGAACGGGGCTGTCAGCACTGAGCAATATTATAAATGAGGGAGCACTAGTGATTTGAAGTGTGTCACCATCTGCATTATTTCTCTTGTTTTGAAAGTTCTCAATACCCACCCCGTAATCTTCCTGGCTGTCATGTTCTTTGTCTTGTTATGGTCTTTAAAAGAAAGGTCAACTGACATAATTGTTCCCAGGTCTTTTACGTGTTCCTTTTGTTCTGTTTGGTGACCCTCTTAAGTTTTGTATATAGTGTTCCTTTTGACTTCTTCATTCTTTCCATACCTAAGTAGCTGGAACTTATCAGCAATGAACGTTATGTTGTTCTCCAGTGCCCACTAGAAAACCCTGCTTATGTCTTCCTGTAATTTTTCAGTGTCCTTTACCATAATGACTTTCATGCTTATTTTAGTGTCATCTGCAAATGATGATACAAAAGTGTGCTGGGTATTTTTATCTATGTCTGTTATGATATCACTCCATAATCGCATTTGTGAAACGCCTTGCAAAATCTGTGTAAATCACATCTGTGTTTTGGTTATCTTCCAACGCCTCTGTAATTCTGTCATAATGGTTCAGCAGCTGTGACAGGCATGATCGTCCTGCTCTAAAACCATGCTGGTTCAGGTTATGCTGGTTCATGAACTTTGTAATCTGCTGTCTCATCGCTCTTTCGAAGATTTTTATGATGTGAGAAGCTAGGGCTACTGGTGTGCAAATTTTAGCTTGTGCTCTTCTACCTCCCTTATGCAAAGGAGCTATGTCTGGACTCTTTAAGGCCTCAGGTGTTTCACCTAGATCTAAGCTCTTTCTCCAAAGAATACTGAGGGCTCATGCTAATGGTACTTTGCACTTCTTTATAAATAGAGCATTCCATGAATCTGGTGTAGGTGCTGAGTGAGTGGGCATGTTATCCATTGCTTTATTGAAATCTGTAGGATTTATACTAATGTCAGTTAGTTGATCTGTGTGGTCTTCTGCTGGAGTGAAAAATACTACTGCATTTTCTGCCTTGCTGTCATTTAGTGGGTTGCTGAACACCGACTCGCTGTTCTTTTAGGATTTCACTCTTTTTTTCCTGTTCATTGTCAGTATATGAATCTCTTCTCAATAATGGTCTAATTCCACAGGCATTCTTAGCTTGGATTTTGCATAGGAATAGAAATATGATGGGTTTCTTGCAGTATCCTGTATGACCCTTTGTTCCCTTTGCACTTCTTGTGTTAGATATGACCTAAGTTTTTGCTCTAATTCACTGATCTCTCAGCTAAGACTATCTTTCCTCTGTTGCAGCATATTTGCGTTTTTAAGCAGTTTGGTAACTTGTTTTCTTCTGTACCATCTCCTATGCTCTCTCTCTATCTGATCTTCTGGGTTTTCTCAGTGATATTTGTATCATACATACCTTGTATGCTTCTGTATTCAGCTTCTTTAGGCTAAGGGGACAAAAGATATGAACAGTATACCTGGAGAAGGTTTTGGGGGTCAATGCCCCTGTGGCTCGGTCTGAGACCAGGCCTTGTGGTGGATCAGGGTCTTATCAACCAGGCTGTTACTGCTAGCAGCACACAAACTGACATATGAACTGCAGCCCGGCTGGTCAGGTACTGACTTTGCCTGTCTAGTGCTTTCTTAAAGATAGCCAGGGGTCTATTGGTAATCCCCCTCATATATGCTGGGAGGCAGTTGAACAGTCTTGGGCCCTGGACACTTATTGTGTTGTCTCTGAGTACTCATGGCACCCCTGCTTTTCATTGGGGGAATGTTGGATCTTTTCCCAAGTCTTTTGCTTTCATAGGAAGTGATTTTCTTGTGCAAGTTTGGTACTAATCCATCTAGGATTTTGAAAGTGTATCTCTCTTGCCTGCATTCCAGGGAATACAAATCAAGGGACTTCAACCGCTTCCAGAAATTTAGGTGCCTTATCATACTTGTGTGTGCCATCAGAGTTCTTTGTACACTCTCCAGGTCAGCAATTTCACCTGCCTTGAAGGGGGCAGTCAGTGTACAGCAGTATTACAGCCTAGAGAGCAAGCAATTTCAAGAGAGTCATCGTGGGCTTGGGGTCCCTAGTTTTAAAGGTTCTCATTATCCATACTATTATTTTCCTAGCAGATGCAGTAGATACATTGTGGTCTTTGAAGGCAAGATCCTCTGACATTATCACTCCCAGGCCTTTCACATTACTTTTTTTGCTCTATTGTATGGTTAGAATTTGTCATATATCCTGATACAGTTTTATTTTCCTAAAGTTTTCCATATCTGAGTAGTTGAAATCTCTCTTCATTGAACTTCATTCAGGTGTCATCCACAAAGGTAGAAATGGAGCTATGGTTTACATATGTCTTTGTCAGATATGAGGATGAGGAATAGAATGGGAGTTAGTACTGTGTCTTGTGGAACAGAGCTTTACACTGTAGCTGCCTCAAACTTTACTCTGTTCACTATTCCTCTTTTTGTTCTATTTGTCAGGAAGTTATAGATCCATCTACCAACTTTTTCTGTTGTTCCTTTATCATGCATTTTGTGTGCTATTACACCATGGACACACTTGTCGAAAGCTTTCGCAAAGTCTGTGTGTACTGCATCTGTATTTTGTGTATCCTCTACAGTATCCAGGATCTTGTCATAGTGGTTCAGTGGCTGGGACAGGCAGAATTGACCTGCTGTAAACCCATGTTGCCCTGGGTTGTGTAATTGATGGGTATCTAGGTGGTTGGCGATCTTGCTTCTTAGAGCCCTTTCAAAGATTTTTATGATATGGGAGGTTAGTGCTAACGGTCTGTAGTTCTTTGCAATTGCTTTACTGTCAATTTTGTAGAGTGGGGCTATGTCTCTTGTTTTTAGTGAGTGTCGGATGACCCCTGTGTCCATGCTCCCTCTCCATAGAATGCTGATGGCACACAACAGGGGCTTCTTGCAATTCTTGATGAACACAGAGCTCCATGAGTCTGGGCCTGGGGCAGAGTGCATGGCATGTCATTTATTGCCTTTTCACAATCTTGTGGTATTAAGGTAATATCTGAGATTTTTGAGATTACCAAATTTTGGGTTTCGTTCACAAAGAATTCATTTCGATTGTCGACCCTTAGTCTGGGTAGCAGCTCGCTGAACACTGAGCAGTATTGGGACTTTAGTATCTCACTCATTACTTGGCTCTTACTCATTTCTTGGCTGTCATCTGTATATGTCCCATCTTGCCTAAGCAGGGGCCCAATGCTGGATGGTGTTTTTTTCCTTAGAATTGGCATAAGAGAAGTAGTATTTTCGTTTTTTTCAATTTCCTTTATGGCTTTTAGTTTTTCCTGCGATTCATGTCTCCTGTAGGTTTCCTTCAGCTTAAGTTTGATATTTGCAATTTCATTGACCAATGCCTCCCTTCGTATTTCAGATATACTGGCCCCTCTCAGCAGCTCTGTGACTCTTTACCTTCATCTGTATAGGGAGCATCTCTCTCTTTCTAGTTTACATCTTCTCTTTTTTTTTTCATAATGGAATGTGCCTTCAGCAGATCTCAAGAACCACAGAGTTTATTTTTTCAAGGCAAAGGTTTGGAGCTGTGTTGTTTAGGATCTCTTCCCAGGTTTTCATTTAGGACATGGTTGACTTTTTCCCATTGTATGTTTTTGTTATTGAGGTTGAATTTTGTGAAGACACCTTCATGACTTCAGGAGCCTGGTGCATACATGTCTGTACCTCTATTATGTTACGATCTGATATGGTTATATTACATATCAGATTATCGTTGTTAAAGAAGATGAGGTCCAGCATATTTTCTAGTCTCATAGGCTCTAATATTTGCTGGTTTAACATGAATTTGGTGCAGAGATTTAGTAGTTCGTGTGTGCGAATTTTCATCTGAGCTGCCTCCTGGGGTGATAAGTGCTAAAATATTATTTGCTACACTCCTCCATTTTAGGCATCTCAAGTTGAAAGCTCCCAGTAGCAAGATGTAATTTTATAATGATACTACTACTACTAATAATAATAGTAATAAATGTTCATTGCCTTGCAAAGCTTACAATGTATGGTTTACATATTATACAATATTAATTACAAGGAAGCTTCTAGTATGTCTAGGCATTTCGGGTAGACTAATCCTAATTCTTACTCTGTATGACACAGGTTATGGAGCAGTATATTTTAATATGTATCTTATTGCATACTAGGTAACTGAAGTAATTAATTAGATTTTTAATAATGAGGTAGTACAAAACATATAACAGTATTACAATTAGTAAATTTAGTGAGGGAAATGGTAAGTCTTGGCATGATACACTGTTTCTATTAAAGCCCCTATATTGGGAGAGTTTCTTAGGCAAACTTAGGGCTAACTTAAGATTTATTAGGCAGTAGCTATATTAGGAAATTTATGTTTGCAGTCATTTGGGTGAGTGTAATTGTATATTAAGGGGAATCACAGATATTGAGAGTAAATCTCTCTTGTTTTGGATGTGTGCATGAAATGAATAAGAGAATAGGTGGTTTTGATATAGTTAGCTGATGGTGGGGTGTGTTAGGGAGATAAGATATTTTTTAAGTTGTTTTGAAAATGGTGGTCGAGTCTGTAGTTCTAGAGTTTTCAGGCAGGGAGTTCTAGATTTTAGGCCCTTTTATGTACATTGAATTTATGCATAGATTTAGCTGGACACAGGAAATGTCGGAGAGTTTTGTGTCTGGTATTTTGTCTATGGGTCCTGTCACAACTTTCAAGAAAGTGTTTTAGTTCAGGGTTAACATTGGAATTTATGGTTTTGTAAATGTAGGTTGCACAGTAGTAGGTATGAAAGTTCTGTACAGTGAGTAAGTTTAAGTCTTTGAAGAGTGGGGGGAGGGGGTTGCCTAGCATTGGATTGCATGATACTTCTTACTGCGGCTTTTTGTGGGTTGCTGCTGCTGATCCCCAGGCACAAATAGCATAGGTGAGGTAGGGATAGATGAGTGATTAGCATAGTGTGAGTAGGGCTGATTGTGGCACATAGTAACATATGTTAGAGAGGATCCCAACCGTTTTGAATACTTTTGTTATGTGTTGGATATGGATGGTAATGTGTCAACACTATTTCCTGAGGCATCATCCCCTTTCATTCCATTTCCAGCAGTATTGCTATTTTGTACCTCTGTAAATTGAATAGCATTGTCTTTACCTGTTTCATCACTAGGGCCCCTATCTCCTTTTGGTGCACTGTCCTCCAGGACATCACTAACACCCTCAGGAGCACTGTCTTCCAAGACAGCTTTGTCCAACTCGCCCATTTTATTTTCCCAGCTGTCATACCAGGCTGACATGTCTTTCAAGAAGGATATTTTATTGGTGTTCTTGTCTTTTAATATAGATTTAATTTTCTCATACAGGTGTATCTCATTTGGAAATATTTCTCTTGTTTTGAAAGTTATTATCCATCCTGTCACCTCTAGCTTGTGCAACATTTGTCTTGTGTTCTCTTAATGATAGGTCATCTGACATAATTAAACCCAGGTCTTTCACATGTTCCTTGTGTTATATTAGGCAGTCTTCCTGAGCTTTGAATACAGTGACCCTTTTGAGTTTCTCATTTTTTTACATAACTGAGCAGCAGTTGGAATTTGTCACCACTGAACATCATGTTTTCCACTGGGCATAAGGAACTGAACATCTACAAATTTATCAAGGCTAAAGGTCAAGATCTAAAAGTCTCATAGTTTTGGAACAGACAGTGAACCAAGTCATCAAATTGTACAACAAAGCAGATGTTTGCACAGATAAGATATAACCCAACAGGTCTATATGTAAAACAAAGCAGCACAGCATTTTATATTTCATGTTATGTACAGGTTAGTTTACCTTAATTTTATATATATTGATAAATATTATACAGTAGAACCCCCGTATCCACTGATTCAGTATCAACGGTTCACTGTGGCCCAAAAATAACTCTTAATTTAGCATAATAATGCCCCAAAGCACAAAAGTAGAGAAGCTAGCAGTTCTTCAAAGCCTAAGAGAAGCTGTGAAGTGCTTCCCATCAGTTAAAAATTGATAATTCTTCACTTACTGTGCATAATTTATCAATTTAACTTTACAGTATGTATGTATAGGACTTATATGTAGCGTTTGCTACTATCTACGTTTTTGGTATCCACAGCAGGTGCTTGGAACATATCTCCTGCAGATATGGAGGTCCTACTGTACATATTTTCCTAGACTAAATTTTACATTTATTTTTAATGAAGGTTAACTGTGCAACTGTTAAACAAAACTGAATATAGTACTTTTATCTACACTTGCATAAAGCAGTACAGTGGAACCTCGTTTTTTGGCCACCATGTTTATCGGCCAATTCATATTTAGCCCAGTTTTTCGGTGGAAATTTTGCTCCATATTTCGGCTGTTGCCTTGTATATTGGCTGCATTAGATGCATCAGCCTGGAATGCCACGTGTAGGTGAGTCAGTCTCCCTTAATCTGTTGGTGAGTGAGCATATACTCCTCGCATTTATCCAAACATTTCCTTTAAATCCATTGTTTTTGGTAGTTTTTTTTTTATTAAGTGCAACTGTGAAATAAGTCACTATGGGATGTATGACAAAAACAAATAAACATTCACTTCTATCCTGGCAAAGAAAGAACAAATTATGCAAGCTGATCTGGCTTGTTTATTAAGTGCGACGGTGAAGTAAGCCACCATGGGCAGGGAGTGAGGGAAGTAACCCAAGAGAGGGCTTTGATACCTGAAGTCCTTATGGAGGGGGATTCCCCCTTCCGAACAATCAGTCCTCCCTCTCTCCACAAGTCATAATCTAACAAAAGTCTTCAATAAAGGTATGTAATAATGATTTAAATGCTTATTTATTTCATTTCTCATTGTTTTGTGTATGTAAAACTATAATCTTTAAAAAATGTATTTTTCGTGAATATTTTTGGGTGTCTGGAATGGATTAATTGTATTTACATTAGTTCTTATGGGAAATATTGCTTCGAATTTAGGCAGTTTTGAATTTAGTCCAACCTTCAGGAACTAATTATGGCTGAAAAATGAGGTTCCACTGTACAACATTTTTCATCAATGTCTAGGGATTTAGGATGTAGACTAAGTACTAAAATCTTTTATTTTAATAAATAATCATTCTCAGGTGACCCTCAAATCTAGAGATATGAGAGAAAAATTTGTGGTTTCAAACGTTCAACTCAAGAACCTGGAGAATAACTTAGTCCGTGAGGTGGCCCATATGTGGTTTACTGGATGGCCAGCATCAGGCGTTCCTAATGAAGAGACAGCATTTATATCTTTTATTCTTGATGTGAGGAGGACACGTAAAAAGCTCAGAGCCAAGGGACCTATACTTGTACATTGCAGGTGAGTTTAATTTAATTATTCTGGAAAAATTATACACTATGTAACACAATTTTTGTTCCTGGCAAGTGTTATTTTCCAACTCCTTTTAATGTAAATCAATAAAAAATGTCAATTATTCCTTTTAAACTTTGCTTTTGTGGCTTACAGGATGAATTTTTGACTAAAAGTGGCTAAATTTCAATATTTTTTTGCTAGTTTTGGATGTAAAACAAAAACATATAATAAAATTTGCATAAAATAAAATTTACACAGTTTATTTTAAACTTTCTGAAACATACTTACAAAGTTAAAAATGAGCAGTTTTTCTAGATTTGCGTGCATGCAACAAATCACTTTCCCGTTTAAGCCCCCAAATGTAGTCTCCCATCATGTTTTCATTATAAGATCCCTGATATCTGTGTTCAAAGTCCATTATATCTTGGTGGAAGCACTCCCCTTGCTTCTTTGAGTATACTCCCATATTATCCTTGAAATTGTCAAGATGAGCATCAAGATCAAGGATATGGACCTTAAGGGACATCCTACAGCCCATCTGACCTTAGCTTTTTACCATGGTCTCAACAAGTTCCACATATTAAAATGGTATAAAATACCGACAGGTTGTTAGGTAAGACACATACGCAACAGTTAGGTATCTTTAACTGTTGCATATGTGTCTTACCTAACAAGTTCCAAATAATTGTCAGCTTTGTTAAGATAAGATAAGATTTCGTTCGGATTTTTAACCCCGGAGGGTTAGCCACCCAGGATAACCCAAGAAAGTCAGTGCGTCATCGAGGACTGTCTAACTTATTTCCATTGGGGTCCTCAATCTTGTCCCCCAGGATGCGACCCACACCAGTCGTCTAACACCCAGGTACCTATTTGCTGCTAGGTGAACAGGACAATAGGTGTAAGGAAACGTGTCGAAATGTTTCCACCCGCCGGGAATCGAACCCGGGCCCTCCGTGTGTGAAGCGGGAGCTTTAGCCACCAGGCCACCGGGCCACCCAGAAAGCTCTGTGCTACAGCAACAAAACTCTCCCAGGCTTCTTTTTCCTTCTCTGTGAGCTTCTTTGGAAATCTTGAGCACTCCATGATTTTCCCGACTTGTAGTCCAGTGAAGATGCCAGCCTTCACCTTTGCCTCTGATAGCCTGGGTAAGAAGTCTTGAAGATACTTGAAAGCTGCAGACTCAGTCAAGAACTGTAACAAACTGTTTCATTAGCCCTAGTTTGATGTGTAATGGAGGGAACAGAACCTTTTGAAGATCCACCTATGGCTTGTGTTTGATATTATGTCTTCTTGCTGAGAACTCAGTCCTTTGAGGCCAGTGCTTCCTCTGGTATTGTGCTGCTCTGTCTATATCCCAATGACAGAGATAACATGGAAACTTGGTAAAACCTTCTTGGAGTCCCATAAAAAATGCCACCATTTTGAAGTTTCCAATAATCTCCCAGCCATACCTATCATAGTTCAAAGCTTCCAGTAGAAGCTTGACATAGTTGTAGTCCTCCTTAAGATGCACTGAATGATCCAAGGGAAGTGATGGATACTTGTTCCTATTGTACAGAAGTACAGCTTTTAGGCTTCTAGAGGAGCTGTCAATGAAGTCTCTCCACTCATCTGGATTGCAAGCAATTCCATTTGCATCAAACAGGCCTGACACATCATCACAGTAGCACAACCTGTCTTCATTAGTGAAGAAACTTGAGAAATGTTGGTGACATTTTCTTTAGCTAGCCACTTGCACATTTTCATCCACCTAGTCCCACTCCTTGAGCCTTGGAATCAAAGGCTCAGCATTTGACTTTGTCAGACCTAGATCTCTGATAAGGTCATTGAGGTCTGTTTGGTTTGAGTAGTAAGGATTGCTCCCAACAGCTGCATCAATGAGATCATAGTCTTGTTCACTGTGCTCTTCATTTTCTGATTTGCTGCTTTCTTCTGATGGATGACTTCTTTTTGGCAGTGTAGGTACAGGAAGATCAGCACTGTGTGGTACTGGTGCAATAGAAGAGAGAAGGTCTGGATAAGAAATAGCAGGTGTATTTTTCCCAGTTCAGCATTTGGAAGGATCCACCAGGCAGAAGTAGCAGTTGGTCAAGTGATCAGTGGGTTCACGCCACATTCTAGGAACAGCAAACTTCATGGCTCTTTTTTTTTTCTACTACATACCATCCTGTAAAATAACAAAAGAATTAGTTTGTTACATGCATTTCATTTAAAAAAATGCTCCTATTCAAGATTTTACCCTTCATATAATTAATGACTTTCTTACCTTCCAATGTTTTCTTACAATGCTCACAAGCAACATGAGGTGCCCAGGTCTTGTCTTGGTCCCCCAACTAGCATGCCAAAATATGCTTTGTAAGCTTCACACATTTTTTTAGATGCTCTTACAGAGAACTTCATTGCTCATGTCTTCATGAATTGACCACATATGTAGCAGAATGCATCTTGAGAATGATTGCAGCCTCCTGAAGCTGTTCCACTTCTGATGTATTTTCTAAGGTAGCCAGAGCTGAACTGAATGCTGGTTTGTGAGCCCCTGTTTTTATATTTGCCAAGCAAAACCCTAGAACATAATAGTTTTATATCAGTCTTTCTTGAAAGTGTTCCAGAAGTGTCCTGACCACAAAAGCAAAGCTTTGGGATGCAAATTGCTTTTTTAACATTTGTTTAGTTATGAAGAATTTGGAAATGATGCTTATTTCCCAGGAACCCAATAAAAGTGAAATTTTGTTACATTGTGTGAGAGGTTTTATACTGTGACTTGACTCTCAGAACCCTTGTAAAATTCTTTTATATACATACATATATTTTGATGTCTATTTTACTGCATTAAAATTTTTGTGACCACCGTGCACTATTCCTTTTGCATGTATTGAGTTTGATGGGTGTAAGATATGGAGGTACGTTTCTTGGATCATGCAGTGTGACTGAAATACATATTTTATTTAAGAAATATTTATTATACACTGGAATATTGGTGGATATTGGGGAAATTTCCAGGTGCTGATCTCCCAGTCTTCTGAAATATACCTGAAAATATACTCCGCAGCCTAGTCTGTGACCAGACCTTGTTGTGGATCAGTGCCTGATAAACCAGGCTGTTACTGCTGGCCACACATACTGACGTACGAACCACAGCCTGGCTGGTCAGGTACTGACTTGAAGTGCCTGTCCCGCGCCCTGTTGGTATACTGCTCTTTTCACCTCTTTCTTTCTCAACCCATATCTTTAGATTCCCTACAGTACCTAAATTCATCTTTACCTCATCCATTGATTTTAGGGGATTTAAATTTTTACCCCCTTTTCCTCTAGATGTCCTAAATACTGGGACTTTGATATACATACTCAAACTTGTACTTCTCCTTGTATTGATCTCTCTCTTTTACCTGAACATCTGGGGCACTAAACTTTTTGCAATGATAAATGATCATGATAGCAACCATTTTTTTTCTTTTAACAGGATTGATTCCATTTAGCAAAACTTTTAGGGTATTAAAATATTTCAGTCTTGTATATTTTGGTATGTACAGTGTCTGTGCTTCAATAGTTTGAGTAAACTGTTATTACTGTATCTCAAAGGAAAAATGTTCTGTGTCCATTGTAAAATTTTGGTGTAGAGTACATTATATTTTCTGCTGGCTATCTATTTTCTGTATCTGAGATGATTATTTTTCATTGCAGCCCAGGAACTGGCCGTACAGGTACATTTTTGGCATGTGACATTGTTATGAGACAGTTTGAGGACCAACGCAGTGTAGATGTTCCTAGGACAGTGTATTCTATCAGAAGAGACCGAGCAGGTGCTGTTCAGACTAAGGAGCAGTATGCTTTCATCTACAGAGTAAGTAGAGTGGTTTTAAATATTTGCATTACAAACCATTGTGCAAGTAGAGGAGCAATGTTTGTCTTATGGTTAGTGTTAGGTTGGGAATGCTGCTTAATTATGGGTTAATACTGTAATGGTACATGTCGTAAGTGCTAGGATTTTAGCTAAGCCAAAAGTAAATAAAAAATTGCAAGGTGCTGTACCAGCAACATTCTATGGTAAAATAATTATGTATTTATCTTTTCTAGGTAATCAATCTATACGCATCTAAGCTTACATCGGGCAACCTGGACTCTCTCTAGTGAAGTAATTCTCCTTCATCATTTATCTGACAAAACATAGGTCCTGTTATTCCTAGTTTTCTTGTACATGTTGCACTTTAAATGATAATCATAAAATACATTGACAAGTAGGTGCCTTTCACTCAACAAAAGTGCAATACAAGTCCTATTTCTCAAATTGCCTGTTATGCATTATCAATACAGTACTATGAGAGTATACATGTGTATATAACATTAGATCTACAGTTTAACTGTAGCAAGTGTCATGATTATGTAGTTATGTTCGTCACGGTACTGTGACTACTGAAAATAAGACAATCATGTACAAACAAGAAAAAGATATTTAGTACATAAATATTTATTGTGTATTTTTATAAAAATAATTAGGTTTATGAAATGCATACAGAAGTTCATCTTCCGTCTATTTAAACATGTAGTATATCAAATTCATTTTTTTTTTAAACTTTTTTTAAATATTTAATTTCTAAAAATTTTAGTTTTCACAGCATTTTATGGTTGTAGGTAAATTGAATGTATCTAAATTAAGCAACGGGTAGTGAAACTATGAATATTTGTCTTGGTATTATTTGATAAAACTTGAGATTAACTGTAAAACAGTGAGTGTACCAAGAAAAACTGAAGCAATTATTAAAGTAAAAAACAATCATACCAATAAGCTCTGTATTTGACAAATTACTGTTTTTCAATTTTTTTCTTTTAGTTTCATAGACATGCATTGGTTTACTGGTGCAAGTTTCACCAGTGACAGCTTTGCTAATTGTCTGAAACATTAAAACACTTGTAAACTACATTCATTTTTTAATACTGTATATGGATTTCTTTTAAAGTCAATGGCTTAATTTCATTAACTTTTAATATGAAGAAATAACATATCTGTATGGTTTGCTTATGATATTATGTCATAATAAGTAAAAAGTCAATATTTATTTGCCAAACATTATTTAAATCCTTTCATGTCCTTAATCATTCTGTAAAATTGTATTTAATACTTATGTTGATACTGTACATGCTATGTTGTATGGTCTCCTATTCACCAACATTAAAACTTTGTTGCTGCCGTGCCTCAGCTTATAGAATTTTGTGATTTCCAAATGTTGTACATACATTCCCTTTAATGGTAATAATTTACACACTAAGATCTTGCGTCTACAAATGTGATAACTACCTATAACTATAACATACATACATACATATATATATATATATATATGTGTGTGTGTGTGTGTATTATTTAAACTATTCTCTATGCATTATTTAAGGGTAAAGAAACCAAGGTACTAGGGTAACTCGTGTCTGTATTTGATAATTGGCTATGTATGGAAGCCTACCTATTTTGGAATCCTGTGATACTTTATGTTGCTGATATTATTAATGATAATATGTTAATATTATTTCTCATATTGGCATTACATTCATGAATCGATGCAAATTAGAAGTTGAATTTTTAATATTTAGCAAGTTAAGCAGACTAGAGAATATCATTTTTATTTGAATGCCACAAATAACTATTTTACATATCCAATACCTATCAGGTGTTGCAAATTAGCTTGTTAATTATATACTGTGTGAAACAATGAATATACTAAAGAATGAAATGCTTTTCGAGTAACACCAAGAGGTCAGTTTTACAATACCGTTTGTCACAAAATAGCATTTTTGTTTAAAAATTCTCCTAATAATATTTTATGTACACTGCATTAAATACTGTTACTGCCAAAACAGTGAATGTGCAACAAGTTGGGAAGTAATATTAATGTGAGCAGAATGATTAAATTTGACTTTGAAGGTTATCAAAAACATTAGTTGTTAAGCATGCCTGGACATGCTCAGTTGTATCAGCCATCACCTGGGGTATCAACATGGAGGAGCTAGATATATTATTTGAGATGTTTATTGTTAAATTTTTAATGCATATAAAATGTCCAGTATATTTGACAAGATGCAAATTTAGTGCTTCATTTTTTATAATAATGGACAGGATGCAAATATGATACTGTACATAGTTAAGCTTTCTTGGTCATTTTTATATGGAACTTTTATTTTTTGTTCCCTAAACATAATGGGTGTTTCATCACAGCTAAGTTATTGAAATTAGCTTAATCTGTTGAGTTCACACATACTGATGAATTAAAATTAAATTTTTTGCACACATGGGCTTCCCTAAAATGAAGAAACTGTGATAATTAGACTGAATACTAGTGTACCTTAAGTGAAAATAAATGATTGCCAGGTCATCCATTGTTTAAACTTGTGGCATCTTTTTTTTTTAGGCTTCTGGGTCTTGGCCTTGCTGAATATTGCTGATGTTTAACAGAATATTTCAAAATCAGCAATTAAATAATACATCAAATGAAGTTAGCATATTCCTTCAAAAATAAATCAAAATTAATATTTATATATATAACAGAAATTGCTAAGCCTGGATGTGTTTTAGGTCACCAGTTGCTGCTGGTTTTAACAGGTGACTGTAGTGGTGAATGATGGACAGTTTGCCATATGGGGCTTAACACTTTTCAAAATAATTGTACTGTATCATGGTATATGAACAAAGATACATGTAGAACAAGCTTTTGTTTGAAAATTATTTTTCTCTAAGCAGAGCTGCTTTGTTATAAATGCACCTTCTATTAATACTCCTTTCAGGAGTATTAATAGAAGGTGTAAGTGTTCTCATGTAAGTACATACCGGATTTCAAACAGAACTGTAAATGCGTGGAACATTTAGGAGTATTAATACTCCTAAAAGGAGCATTAATCTGTGTGGGACAGATCCATGTAGAGGTGAAGGTCATGTTAACAATGGTAGGCAGAGATGTTGCCTGATAAAAATTCAATGAAGTTTGAAGAAAATGATGGGGAGAAATGTGGGTCTTGTGCCTGGGTTGTTCATATAGTATGAGCTGCTGCAGTAAGTTTATTCAGGTATACACAAATACAGTTACATAGAGTTGTCAGGAAGTGGAATAGTCTGGCAAGTGATGTAGTGGAGGCAGGAACCATACATAGTTTTAAGACGAGGTGTGATAAAACTCCTGGAGCAGGGAGAGAGAGGACCCAGTAGCGGTCAGTGAAGAGGCAGGGCCAGGAGCTGAGTGTCGACCCCTGCAACCACAAGTAGGCGAGTATAGATTATCATGCATAGCATGTGTGTCAAGAACTTAGAATAACCCAAAAAAGTCAAAGGGGGACTGGTGCAATATACTGCTAATAGTTTTGCTATACTAAAAGCAACTTGGGTGTACAGGGTACAAATGACTACTATGTACTACTAGACATCACAACTTTGTTCTGTCACCTTTATGAGTATGGTGACCTAAGGTGTGAATATCTTGGATAAAAAAAAAGCATTGTTAGTGTGGGTCCTACAAGTGTATTACTGATCTTATGTCCTGGTTTTGATATTTCTATGTATAGTTTCTCTTTCCATATAAAGAATGGCATAGTCCCAACACTGGTGTTAGTTTGCTTACCGAATCCTGTTCTGGTTATGATTTGTATGGTTTTGGTTATGAGGGCTGCTACATTGGTACCATTTGAAAGTCTGTGCTTACTGTAGGAAATATGAGAAGTCTGTTAGGTTGATAAATTCGACACATGCACAACACTTCGGTACCTTTACTATGGAAATGTTTTGCCACAGAGTGGCCTCATCAGTCCAAGAAGAATGTTGAAGATTAGGAGTTTGTGGCAATCAGTCCCTCAGCCTGAAATCCACATAATTAGTCCATCAGTCTTATTAAGAATACAAATTGGACTGATTACTTCAAACTCCTAATCTTCACCATCTTTGTATTGGACTGACAAAGCCACTGTATGACAAAACGTTTCCACAAGATACCCAAGTATTACATGTGTCTAATTTATTAGCTTAGTTCTCTGAACCATTTATCTACAAGTCTGTTAGGTATGGAGAGTATCTTCTGATCGAATGAGAAAAGTACTGGGAAAATTTCATTAATGTTCTTTTTAAGTAATTCAGGTCAGGGCTGCAAAAATCTATGGTGTCTTGGAAAGAATCTAATGAGGATTCTGCATTTCATTTTCCTGTCATGATTAGAAAAGAAACCATACCACAGGTGGGAACTGAACTAATGGCAAATGAGTCGTAAAACTCCAGGCCAGTGCATAAGGCACTGGACCAGCTGGCTACAATAAAAATTCATCCAACTAGGGATATTCATACACCATAGAGAGGTTAGCCCAGCCCCCACTGTGACAACAAATGCAAGTTTTTACAGATTAATCTCCCACCAGCGTGGCTGTGACAAACTCTGGATATAGTCCCCTCAAAGCTGCTGTCATGACGGCTTTGAGATTTTACTGTTTGCAATTGTCGTTGCAATTGCCACAATGATGGCTTTGAGGGGACTAGAGCTAGAGTTCATCATGGCCACATTGTCATGAGATTCATCTGTATAAACTTGCATTTGTGGTCACTGTGGGACCTGTGCTAACCTCTGTGGTGTATAAATATACCTAGTTGAATGAATCTTATTGTAGCCAGCTGACCCAGTATCTTACATGCTGGCCTGGAATTTTATGACTCGCTCACCATGAGTTCAATCTCTGCCCATAGTATGGTCTGTTTGCAGTCGTGTCATTATTTCATGAGTCATGATTAGAAAAGACTGCACAAAATAATATTTATTAGATTTCCAGTGTAGTTTGAAAGTACATGTATGTAGTTCTAATTTGATGGTCTGGATGCCCTGAAATAGGAGAGTTCATCAGTTGTAAACTGGATAATTTCACCATATTCAGGCTATTATGAAGCATTTTGGTGTAATCATGATGTCAGACACAATATAGCCATGATCATTGAAATTATGCTGAATAAGCATTTATCTTCAAGGGACAATGTGTAAAAATTGTATAAGACTGAGTGATGGGTGATCCCTTACCAGTGCTAAATTTTTGTTTGTAGAATACTTTATCGAAATAATAATGAAAATTGTTACTGCATTCAGTGAAATCAGTAAAAACTGAATGTGGAGTTGTAGATTCCTATCTGGTGTAGTATTTATGTAGGAAGTATATGGCTTGGTCAACATTACTTGGGTGGAGAGTCGAGACATTTTTGTTGATTCTCTTGAGATCCTTAGAATAGATACAACCAGCAGTCATTTACTTTAACAGTTTTGACAAATGTATGGAAATTGCCCAGCCATGAAATCACTTCACTCCTCACCCAAGACCATATAGAAAAAACATAGAATTACTACACTGGATAATTACCCCATATATGGACCTACCACTCCCATGTCTTGCTTTTATGAACCTCACTGAACTCGGCAACAATTTTAATTACAGTACTTCTCTTTCAATAATTTTTTTCAACAGATCATAAAGTGGCTGTTTTGTTACTTGGAATCTTTTGGAGCTGAAAATTTCTTCAGCATCATCCCATCAACCATCCCTTGACTGTTACTCGGATAATGTCCTCATGGTTATATCAAGGTGCTTCATTCTAGAAAATTTGAAAAATATCCTGAATATAGTGGAACTATCTACGTATTCCATTTGTGACTGGAAAAGTAAGAAAACTTCTTTTCATGGACATTCAAGTCATCAAACTAGAACACCAACTTTAGTTTGAAGTATACTGGAAACTGATGAGCAAAAATACAGCCTTTCCTCACTTAGTGACATACTCGTTTACTGATGCCTCGGACATATGACAGGCGCTCTGATCAGTATTCATACCTAAATAATGTATATTAGAGCTGATTTCCTCTATTCTGTTTCTTTCAATATAGAGTACACTACTGAATAAACATTTAAAAATATACCAGAAATGTTATAAATGGTGGGAAGGTGATGTTAAAAAAACATCAAAGATGGTTGACACGCTCACTACCCTTCTAGCATGCTCCTCGCTTAGTGACAAATTCGTTTAACAATGTGGTCTTGTGAACGGAACTCCATCATTGAGTGAGGAGAGGCTGTAATTTTATACATTTCTCTATTATAACAAGGTTATTTACTTAGTTCTAATTGTATTCTTCCTAAATTTTCTACTTCCTCCAGAATTGCAGACAACGGAATCCAGAAAATACTCTCCTCACATAATACTGCAAGATGTCTCATTTTTTTTCTAAAGGAAACACAATTGACAGTCATGCCAGTGTAGCAGTCCATACATGCGTTCTTGTGTAAAAAAAAAAAAAGTAGATCTATGTTCGGAGCACTACACAAACGAACGTAGATATATGACTCAAGAAATTGTAATGACACGATTGCAAACAAACCATACCCCCGGCCGGGATTGAACCCGCGGTCATAGTCTCAAAACTCCAGCCCGTCGCGTTAGCCACAATAAGATTCATCCAACTAGGTATATTTCTACACCATAGGAAGGTTAGCACAGGCACCATGGTGACCACAAATGCAAGTTTTTACAGACGAATCTCCAGCTAGCGTGGCCGTGACGAACTCTAGCTCAAGTCCCTTCACTGCCGTCAACATGACTCAAGAAATCGTAATGACACGATATATATGATACATAACCAGAATGGCATCCAGGAAAGCAACACCAATGGCAAAGTCAAGGTTATTTTCTGTGCAAGTGGTGGCAAACAATACATAGGAGACACACTAGGCTGCAAGGAAAATAAAAACACTTGCAGGATACCTATCAGCATTGTGCATGTCATTCACCAAAACATTCATGCATAGCATGAGGGGACACCAAATTTAATAAAAGAAAATAAAGCAGCTATTTGTATATAGGATGCTATAGGACAAAATTAAGATACTTTCAGCAACTGAATTTACATGGATATTTTCCTGCTCATAGCTAGGCAACAAAATACATCCCCTCCATCCCCCAGTGGCTCGAACCTCAACGATTCATGGACCTGATATTTTCTACTGGGTAACATCTCTGTGTACCCATTAGCACGACCTTCACCTCAGCATAGATACGATGCACACCCACTTCTTTCTACGAGTATTTGCAAGTGTTGATTGCAATAATTTGCAAAGCAAAAAAATCTACTAAAAGTAAAACATCTGAATAAAAGTCAGCTTACCTGTTATTATGATGTCCTTTGGTGACAGTGATTTGCCTCTGTAAAAGTCATATTTTCAAATTTGTAAGTGCATTTTCACCATTTAAAGTAAGCAAGTTTGTATATGATGTGAATTTAGCTTAGACAAATAAACTTCACACAGTCATTTATATTTTATTAATCCTATCAGATATGATTGAGTGCACTTTGGTCTCCCATGGACTCATTCCTTTAAAAAGAAAAAAAAATTAATTTCTTAGCAAGCCAAAATTGTAACCTGTACTAAGCACAAGGAAAGCCACTATCAAGCTGGGGCATTTCGGGCAGACGAATCCTAGTGCATAATAACTCCTTAAATCTAGACAAGATAAGTGGTTAACTTTTATTAAAATCTTTATTTAAGCCTAATACTAATGCGAGGTAATCAAGGTGCAGGTTTATAAAAATAATAATCTTGAAGTTGGACATAATAAAAACATGCAATTAATGGTTTTAGCAGTAATATTTCATGGATTGGCAGATGTTTAGCCCTTAAACTGTCCACACGTAGATATACGTTCACGTGTGGTGGGTTCCAAACATAGGTCAACGTTTTTTCATTCCTTCAAATTTGTTGTGATAGGCCTGAGTCACCTAGACATAAAAGAATGGGTCTGGGCACTCGGTGTGTACACTACGAAAAAGATCAGGGACCACTTAGTACCTTGTGGGAGCACCAGTTCAACTGAGTGCCAGCTAGAGAAAATAGCTAACAGAGGGAAAATTCTTAGGAATCCACCTTGATAATAGACTCAAATTTCATACACATATACAACAAATTTCTAAGAAAATTTCCAAGACTGTAGGCATACTATCGAAGATACGGTACTATGCTCCACAGTCAGCCC
>NC_091325.1:10731212-10822745 GCF_038502225.1 Cherax quadricarinatus | reverse complement strand
TGACAGTCGTGTGAATCATGATCCTCGAAAATTTCAGAGAAGAGGAAGTTACAGGCAGTGTAAATATTATCTTAATATCATTGTGAAGTGTGAAAATAATGTAAAAAAAAAATCGAACTATTTAGTTCAACTTGAAAGCCAACGATATCTTTTCTGTAGCCCACATCAGTAAAAATGGCAACCCCTTAAACGTATGTCTTAATGGACACAAGTATATACATTATAGCTCTATACAAATGCTTATATTTCATGCGCCACTACTAGCAGGGGTCTGAGGGCATGATTCCACGAATCACAGTATGGAAAAGAACCATGTTAAGAAAATTTTTCCCTGATGTATTCAATACCAACATACACGAGATACATTGCACATTTATTTTGGTGAAAAGAGCATCAGTTTGATACATAAATATACGTTATTATTTTTGTTGCATTGTTTTAAAGTTGACCGAAGGCACATTTAAGAAATATTAAAATGATCTAACTTAGCATTCCAGGTTATACATTTATACAACAATTATATTATGAGGATGCATTTAAACAGTTTCATAAATTAACAGACTATATATACAAAGGCTAAAATCTTTGCAAGAAAATCCGCATGTCTATATACATCATTTACTTTAGTATAAATAAGCAGCAGCAGCAGCAGAGTAGTCATTTATTCAGGAGCGCCGTAAGTTCTGGAGGGGGCTTTCGCCTCCTCGCGGCTATAAAATTTGATAATAATAATAATAATAATAATAATAATAATAATAATTAATTAGTAGTTGTAGTAGCAATAGTAGTAGTATAATTATTAGTGTCACTTTATCACCAAGAAAAACATCTACATAGCATAACTTTCTTTATTTTCACTTTTTATAAATACACAGGCTGAAAACATCACAAGAAAAGCCACACACAGAATATTCAAATGACAGTTTCTTTAGTATAAATAATCATTAGAAGACTAATCATTTATTGTGGAGCTCCATAAGATCTGGATGGGGCTCTGGCTTCCTCGCGCTCGCGTTCAGCATCTTCCTTAGCAGCGAAGGCAATCTGCTCTTGAACGAACTCAGGGATTTCATGGGGGAACTCAGGAGCCACTGGCAGTAAGTCAGACTGGGGTTGGAAGCCATTCTCATCGGCAACATAAGACAGAGAGACTTTTGTGCCGTCAGGAGCTGTGTAACTGTTGGAAGCATATTCATGAGACACAATGTTAAGTAAGAAGTTTTTAAAAAATGCACATGCTTACAAAAAAAAAAATTAATGTACATGAAAACTTACGAATATTGTCCAGATGATTCTATTGCACCCTCGGGACCGGTGGGAGCTCCAGATTCTGACAACTGGATGCCGTCACCAGTCTCTACCGAGACGGAGTAAGTTCCGTCATCTTCGTGGACACGTTCGTCCTTCAGGATTGGAACATGCTCTTTAGAGTCATCATCACCGTAGCGAGAAGGAGATGGAGCTGGGGCTTCGTACTGGGGGGCAGCAATGGCCACAGAGGCCAGCACGGCAAGAACTACCTGCAAAATACACACAAGATTTAATATGTTTAAGATTATGTACTTCAACTTCATAGACAGACTATGAGTACACTTTTAAAAAAGTAACCTCTTCGGCTAATAATATTCGGCGAATATGTTTTGTCATATTACATCAAATAGATGGTAAACTTACTAACTGCATGACGCTTGACTTAAGATGGAACTGATGGTAGACTTATGAAGAGCGACGCTACTTATAGGTCGATCTTGGTGACAGTTGCCATTTGCTCGTACTACTTGTACCTCCAAGACAAGTTCTTTTTTTTTTAGATGGGCCAGTTTATTTTGCTAAGGATTGTCAATCATGTGCGTCATTAATTTTTTATGCATATATTAAACCTCCCTGTTTTGAATGTATAATAAGACTGGGGAAGAAAAGTCTATCATTGCATAGTGCAAGTATTGTTACGTTACTTAGCAATGGCTGACGTTAAATGCATTTGTTCATGAGGGCTCAATAATATTACGAATGTAAAAATCACTTGGCGAATTAAAGAGTCAACATGTGTTAGTGTAAACTGCATCGAGTCATTTCCCTTCTTTTCAGGTGGGGAAGGGAAATGTTCTGATGCTACGAAAGAGCCCGCGGCCAGGTCCTCGACTAGATTTCAGGATGGATCAGGGCTGTGATGAACCAGGTTGTTACCTTAGACCGCCCGCAATCCAATGTATGCACCACAGCCCAGCTGATCGGGTACTGACTTTAGGTATCTGTCCAGTCCACTCTTGAAGACATACAGGGGCCTATTGGTAATTCCCCTTACGTATGATTGTTTTTTTTTCGATGAACTCATTGCACCATGTCTGCTTAATATTGCACACTGTCTACTTAGTATTTTGCTTTCGTAGGGAATGATTTATGTAGGCTGATTTGGGACCAGACCCTTAGGATTTTCCAGGTGTAGATTAAGATGAGTCTTTCTCGCTTGCTTTCTGGGAAGCACAACTCAAGAAACTTCAAACTAATGTACAACAGTGTTCTAATCTAGAGAGAACAAGTGACTTAAAGATGGATCATCGCTGGCATGGCATCCCCTTGTTTTGAAAGTTCTCATTATCCTATTAGTTTCCTCACAGATGTGACACTGGCACTATTGTGACCTTTGAAGGTAAAATTCTCTGACATTGTCACTCCCAACTCCTCTACATCAGTTTTTCTCTCTATTGTATTGTTAGAATTTGTTGTATACTCCATTCCAGTTATTATTCCCTCATGTGTTCCATAACGGAGCAATTGAATTCTGACCTCAAAGAACATCGTATTGTTTACCGCGGCCCATTGGAAAACTTGGTTTATACCCGCTCGGAGATTTACTCTGTCCTCAATGGATGAAACTTTCAAGCAGATATTAGTATCATCTGCAAAGGAAACCACAGTGCTATGGTTTCATATCTGTCTATGCCAGATAAAAGAATGAGGAACAGAACTTTTCACTGTAGGAGCCTCCGACATAACTCTAAGGGTTCTAATGGTTGGAATGTTAAAGATCCATCTGCCCACTTTTCCAGTTATTCCTATAGCACGCATTTTATACACTATTACACCATTATCGCACCTGTCGAAGGCTTTAGCAGTGTTCTTGATAGTTTTTTTTTTAATAAACGAGTATTTACAAGCTTTCGTTTAAGGGTGAATAATTTGTTACATTTGGAAATGTCAGGTGGAGCTGCAAGATAGTTAGAGGTTGCCTGGATGAGAAGGTTGTCAGGAGGCAGCAGCTCAACTTCACCACGAATCTATATCAAGGTCGTTTAATACACTTTAACTGCTCTAGTTCTCTCCATGAGGTATTAAATGTGCATATTTGTGAGTAGTAGGTATTGTTTAAAGCTTGTGAGGTATCCTAATTCAAATCCTAGTGTGGACACTCACGTAATGTTGTTGATTCTCAGCTCCCGGCCTCGCCTCTCCAAAAATGCCGCAAAACTCAACTACCTGTATAGATGTGGCTGATGTTTTCACAACTACAGATCACAACAGTATGTCCGTATGTCAGCTGACTCAGAGGTCAGACTAAATGGTTCTTCTAATTTCCATTCACTTTATTCTTCAAATTACATCTGAAAAATTCAATTATCTCAAACATAACATCTTTGCTACGTTAAATCTTCTTGGTGACACATTCATTGTTCATCGCAAACTAGGTTAGGAATTAAAATCCACCACTATACCTACTTACCAACAAAGTGTACATTTTATCTTTTTGTGTTCGTAGCATCATTTGTTCATCAAGCTCTATACACAAAGATTCCTACACCGCATGATTCCTAGCTGAAGTTTGATAATAAGAAAATGTGAAAAACATACCAGGGATCAAACCAACGTACAATTAATTTTAGGTCGACAGGTGCACTGACTTAGCCACATTGTAATCTTCGGTTTTGTAATGTTAAATGATCTCAAAAAGATACGAGAACTTGTTTATGAATTCGAGAGCTTAGTAAGATGCAAGGTTAAAGTTAAACTGTCTTTTGGGAAAGAATACAGTGGGTATGAATGATTGAATTCCAGAATTATTTTTTTATAGAATATAAAACGATATGAGAAAGGGTTATAATATGAATTACACGATTGTAGATAAGAATGGAAAATGCTGATATATATTAAGCGATAGCTTAGAGAATTTTCATCATAGTTCAAGAGTAAATGTTTTGGAAGACTTTATTTCTAAAACAGGAGACATTGTTGCGGAGACTCAATAGAACTGTTTGAAGAGATGGAAGTAAAAATATAAAAAGGAAACTTTTCATTGAACAGTGTCTGGCTATAGTCAATACATATATAAATATTTTTTTAAGAAGAAAAGAATATATATATATTAAAAACGAAGACTGCCCGTTAAAGCAGTTTGCTAGACAGTATAGTTAGGTAAATGGTTGAAGGCTGGACGTCTGGATGTGTACGTTTTAGAGCAATAACTGACATATTAGGTAATTTACAGAGGTAGCTAGAGGAAGAGTAAGATGTAGGTGAAACACAAGAAGAATAGTGATAGTGGATAAAAGGTAAATAACAGACTGAACCAAAGAAGACGATGAGTGAGTAATATGAGCAGTTGTTGTGAGAAAGCTGAGCGGGAAAGAGGAAATATGAGATGAGGTTGAAGAGAAAAGAAAAGGAGAAAGAAATGTGGTAAATAAAAGTAAATTAAAGAAGGTTTTTATCAGCAAAATTTGCTGGGAATATGAAACAGTTTTGCAGATTGATGAACAAAGAAGCCAAATTAAGCAAATAGACTTTGCAGTTATGTGGGTAAGTAATGACATCTTACAAGTGGCAATGAATGCATTGGGGAGATGAAGAGATATTCTTAGTGAATTGCGAAATGTGAAGGCTGAAACAAAGATTATTTTAAACAATCTGGCAAGATTTCCTTAAATATCTATGGAGAAGGAAGAAGCAAGAGCTAATGGAAGAGAAAGTAAGATAGTGTGCAGTATGAATGAAGATAATTCAAAGGTGATGGAAAGGATTAAATTTGAGATTCTGAAAGTAAGAGGGAGAAGGGTATCGAAACTGCTGATGATTTTTTTCTTTCAAATAAGAATGAAAGTAGGGTATTTATGGATTAGTCCAGAAAATGTATATTTTTTGAGTATAAAGAGGAAAATAACGAGAAAGTACTGAAGAATAAAAGGGAAATATTTCCATTGAGTGTACTAGTTAATAATAAAGCGAGAATTATTATGAAAAATTTTGGGGGAATTGTTTACACACTATGTGATGTGTTAAACGTGTGGGTTACTCTAACTAGCCGGGCTACGGGAGAATATAGACTTAGGAGAAAATAAATAGTAGAAATACTGAGGAAAGATTTAGAGAGGAATTGGGGTGTGTTGATTAAGTATTTGCCTTAAAGCATGGGATATAAAACATGAATTTTCAGACGACATTGCTAATCAAAGTGTTTCTTCTAGATTAGGAAAACAAGTTACAGAGGTTGGTGGAAGAATTTGAAAGAGTGTACTAAGGATTAAAGTTTAAGCACTGATAGATAGAACAACTGATTGCAGGAATAAATTAGAGACAAACTGACTGTATTTTTTTATTTACATTTCCGAGTCTATTCCTCGGCAAATTGGTCTATAAAAATTCTACGTGAGCAACATAGTAAATAAAAGAAAATAGAAAACAGAAGTATTAATGACTCTGAAGTAATATATAAAATGTATTGGAGTACAGTAGTAAAGTTAATATTATTGAATAGGTGTGAATTATGATCACTGAATGTTGCAGCAAAGAGGAACTACAAGTAGTGCATATATCTTTGATATCATTTTGAAGTATGAAAATAATTCATTTCAACTTGTAAGCCAAAAATATTTTTTTCTGTAAATATTTGGAATAGTTGTAATTTTCAATGGTTTTATTAGGTTTGTTTTGAAGCTAATAAAAATGCATGGGTTTCAATGAAAAAAGCCTAGAGATTTGTCTTTTATTTACAAAATTAATATTTTTTAAACTATTCTCTGTTACTAGGATTTGGAAGGCAGGACTTATCTGGAAGAGAAGTTAATAATTTTAACTACAACAATTAATGTGAGAATGAGGTTAGTGATTATGAAAGTGGTGAGGAGTGAAGAGGGTAATGAGTAAATAGTGCTAGTTGATAGGTGAACAGAATTTATTTTTTCAAGGACTAGGAACACAGAGGAATTGAAAAATTTAGATGGGAGTAATATTTCGTCTAAGAAAGTGAAAGGTAAGGAGAGGGCCAGGAAAGGAAGAAGTACAGTAGCAATGTTATTATTGCATAGGTGTGAATCATGATCTTTGAATGTTGCACCAAAGAGGAGGAGGGACGCAGTGCAATATCTTTGATATCACAATGAAGTGTCAAAATAATTCAGTCCAACTTGTAAGCCAACAATATCTTTTCTGTAGCCCACAATATGAATAATAGCAACCACTTACACTCCTGTCTTAGTACAAGCCACTGTCTACAGTATAATTCCATTAGACAGCTAAGATTTCAGTCAATATTTCAGCCAAGGGTTCAATGGGACGCCTGCAGAGTACCGTTTGACAAAGGCCCATGATACATGATTTTTCCTCTAACTGGTGCAGTGCCATTAAGCAATATATGTATTGCTCATTTCAATTTGTTGAAGAGAGCATCAGTGTAGTGGTTAAATATAAAACACTCTTGTTGTTTAACTCTTTCAAGGTAGACCGACGACACACTGATGAAAGATTCATATTATCTAGTTTAGCATCCCAGGTAATCTATTTATACAACAGTTATATTAATGTTTTACTAAATGAGAATGCATTATAAGAATTTTATAAATAAATTATAGATACAAAGTCTAGAAACAAGGCAATAAAATCCGCTTGTCTATTTACATCATTTAAGTTAGTATAAATAATAAGCAGCAGATTAATAATTTATTGAGGGGTGCCGTATGATCTGGAGCGGGATCTCGCCTCTTCGCGCTCGCGTTCAGCGTCTTCCTGAGCAGCGAAGGCGATTTGGTCACGAACGAACTCAGGGATTTCGTGGGGAAACTCAGGAGCCACTGGCAGTAAGTCAGACTGGGGCTGGAAGCCATTCTCATCGGCAACATAAAACAAGGAGACTTCTGTGCCGTCAGGAGCTGTGTAACTGTTGGAAACATATTCATCAGACACAATGTTAAGTAAGAAGTCTTTGAAAATGCACATGTTTGCCAAAAAAAAAGGATTAATGTACATGAAAACTTACGAATATTGTCCTGATGATTCTACTGCACCCTGGGGACCGGTGGGGGGAGCCAGACTTGGACAATGTGATGCCATCACCAGTCTCTACTGCGACGGAGTAACTTCCGTCATCTTCGTGGACACGATCGTCCCTCAGGATGGGAAGATGCTCTTTAGAGTCATCATCACTGTAGCGAGAAGGAACGGGGCAGGGGCTTCGTACTGGGGACCAGCAATGGGCACAGTGGCCAGCATGGCAAGAAGTACCTGCAAAACACACACAGTATTTAATATGCTTAAGATCATGTAATTCAACATCATAGACAGACTAGGAGTACCCATTTAAATAAGTTGCCTCTTTGATTAATAATAATCGGTAATCAAGTTTTACAGCAGTTTGTCTTAGTTCATCAAATGGAAGGTAAACTTACTAACTGCATGATGCTTGACTCAAGATTGAACTGATGGTAGAATTATGATGAGCGCCACTACCTATAGATCGAGCTTGGCGACAGTTGCCATTTTCTCTTATATTATTTGCACCTGCAGGACAAGTTTTTTTTTTTTAAATTGTTACACTTCTCTCTTTTATAAATGCTACGAAACTGGCAAAAGAAATGTCACCCTAGCGTAGTGTAGTGACTGATTCCTTTTACACTGGTCAGTTCTGGCTGGCGTCAGATACTCTTGTATAGTAACGTATAATAATATCACGAATGTGATATGACTTGGTGAACTGAAGAGTCAAAATATGATAGGGTAAACTGTAACAAAAGTCATGCTCTCTCTCTCTCTCTCTCTCTCTCTCTCTCTCTCTCTCTCTCTCTCTCTCTCTCTCTCTCTCTCTCTCTCTCTCTCTCTCTCTCTCTCTCTCTCTCTCTCTCTCTCTCTCTCTCTCTCTCTCTCTCTCTCTCTCTCTCTCTCTCTCTCTCTCTCTCTCTCTCTCTAAGGAAAGGGATGAGGGTGTCCTGATGCGGCGAAAGAGCTTTTGATTTGAGGAAATGAAGCTACCTTCAAATTATTAAGTCAAACCTGATGGCCTTCCATTTATAATTATCTCGTCTATGAAGAGGATGGTCATAATAGCCGTAAATAATTGTAACAAACTCATTGGCGCTTGACTGAAGGAATATTTTATATCAAGAAACTCATGCAATAACTGAAATGCAGTAATGCATATATTTAGTGAACATTTGTGATATGAACGGAGAACTAAGAAACATTCAACTTTGTAAATAAAATATATAACATAAAGAGAATACCTTTCTTCCACACCAGAAAAAATGAAAGTAGGCAGACCCCCCCCCCCAAAAAAAAATGCAGGAAATATTCACTACAATACTATTCGTAAAACAGATGTTGTGTCAGAAGCACACATGCATCACGTTTAAAATGATCCTTCGAACTTAAACGCCCCCACCCCTCTCCTGATTGTAATCACTGTACTACCCTCCTCCAGGACTCGGGTCCGGCTATCCAACTTTTCTAAATCTCTTTGTAAAAGCTACATTACTTGCACTCCAGGAGCACGCCAACTCCTTGGAACCACAGTATTCTCTCACTCCGATATAGCACGTTCACATTACCATATAAAATGCCTTATGAAAATGCTATATGAAAATGCCTTCACACCCTCCCTCCATTACATCCTCATGCGAGCTCTACCCTATCTTCCTTCCACCCTGAATTTATTTACCCTCTTTGTAATCCTATTCTGTTCCATCATCTTTAAAAGTCCAAAAGAGTGAAACAAGGTGAGACTGGACGAAAGAAAGAAATGTGAATACTAGAACATAAATTTAAGTTAAAAGTGATAAAAGTTTTGCAGACGTAGGTAATATGTGAAAGCACATACAGTAAATACCTTTAAGAGCCTATTGTAATGTGATATGAAAAATAAGTTGTATCTTTCTGAAAACAAACAACTTTGTTTGAAAAACAACATATGACTAGTAAGTCCCAATAGCAGTATGTGTTTATGTGTCCTTGACAGTTTTTTTTTTAATAAACGGGTTTTTGCACGCAGTAGTTTAAGGGTGAAGAATATGTTACACTTGAAAATGTCAGGTTGGTCAGAGGTTGCCTGGATGAGAAGGCTGTCAGGAGACAGCGGCTCAGCTTCACAAGGAATCTATATGAAGGTCGTTTAACACTTAAACTGCACCAGTGCTATTCATGAGGTGTTCCAAATGCATATATTTGCAATGTGAGTAGAACTAAAATGTTTCATGAATTAGTTTTTGCCTATTGCTTGTAAAATATGATAATTTAAATCTTAGTGCTTATACTCACTTAAGTTTTCTTACCTAATTGTGGTTGCAGGGGTCGGGGTTCAGTCCCTGCCACCGCCCCATCCGCTGCGTGATCCCTATCGTACTTGTGTACAGATCACGACTCTACCTTTTCGCTGTTTAGGTCATTTCACTTCCTGACCACTCTTGTGCTAAACGATTGTTTCCGAACATCCCTGTGATTTATCCATGTTTCTATCTTTTAGTAACATACGGGAATCTTCAATAAAGATTCCCAGTAAAGATTCCCAATAAAGATTCCAATATGTTGCATAAGTGTCTCATTCTTCAACTTGTCGGCTTTCAAAACCATTCATCACAACTGTCAGACACCTTTGGACGAAGACCTACTTCGACTAGTGGATGATACCACTATGACCCTACCTCCTCCCGCTTTGCCTCACCTGACTACAGTATATATGGCACGTCTACGGCCCTATGCTGTACATTCTACAAGACTGATGGACTGAACACATCGATTCCAGGCTGAGGGACTGATTACCTCAAACTCCTCCTCTCCTTATACCTTTCTGCTTTGTATTGGACTGATGAAACCACTGTGTGGCGAAACGTTTCCTCAATAAAGATTCCCTTTTTCCTCAATAAAGATTCCCATATGTTGCATAAGTGTCTCATTTTTCAACTTGTCGGTTTTCAAAACCATTCATAAAAATTTCTATTAAACCAGCCTCCTACAGAGGTTTCCCCTGTCCACAAACGAAGTTTGTGTTAATATCAAAATAAACATTTTCACTTAATAGGTCATGGTCTATATTGAAAACAAAGTTTTAGTTTTAATTAGTAATAAATGCTTTGAATATAAACCAATTAATGTACAGTATCGTATACGAGCTATCACAATGTATTATGAAGCTAGTCTGGAAAAAAACCTAGCTACTGAACTATCGAAATTACGTGTCACACTAACTGTAACAACATATTGTCAAAACCTAAAAATCAGTAATCAAGTAGGAATAATAATATATTTGTTTTTCTCTGCCAAATTTGTGAAAAAAAATACAAATTTCGAGGTTAAAATATGATATATACTGCGTGAGGAGGCTAGTACACCAACGGGAAGTCGTATGAAATTAGCTCTGAAGCACTCACACCATCGTATATCTTCGGATCACGGTACAACACCTTGCTCTGCTAGGTGTGTGATTCTTGTATGATTGTATGGTCCCGTGGGTTAGAGCGTCCTGGAATTTTCGCTCACCATGAGGCGGACTAAAAGAACACGAGTTCGAACCCCCGTCTAGTCGCAGTGTTGTTATTGTACATATAATATATATGTATATATATATATATATATGTATATATATATATATATATATATATATATATATATATATATATATATATATATATATATATATATACATACAATTGATCACTACATTGACATTACAGTTTATAAAAGTAGATACAGAAAACTGTGCAAGAAAATCGACATAGACAACATCCAGAAATCGGTATTAGATAAATAATTGTTGGAGGAGCTCCTAATTTATTGAAATGGTCTCTGGCGTATTCGTGCTCAGAGAATGTGTTTTCTTCATCAGTGAAGGTGATGTGCTCGAGCACAAAACTGCTGTGTTTTCTTATGTATGTGACATTTATTAAAAGTGCATAATTTTTTTTCCGTAATTTAAGGTTGGAAAAATCGTCACACCTGTAAACCTCAGTTGAGGTTGAGAAGATGCAGGATAGTCATAGGTTGATAGGTTGCCTGGGTGACCAGGTTGTGAAGAGAGAGGTGCTCTCCTTCACCAAGGCTGTCTTATTGAACATTAAAATGGTATAAAATACCGACAGGTTGTTAGGTAAGACACATATGCAACAGTTAGGTATCTTTATTATGAAACGTTTCGCCTACACAGTAGGCTTCTTCAGTCAAGTACAGAAAAGTTGATAGAAGCAGAAGATACTTGAAGACGAAGTAATCAGTCCATCACCCTTAAAGTTTTGAGGTGGTCAGTCCCTCAGTCTGGAGAAGAGCATTGTTCCATAGTATGAAACTTTTCTGTACTTGACTGAAGAAGCCTACTGTGTAGGCGAAACGTTTCATAATAAAGATACCTAACTGTTGCATATGTGTCTTACCTAACAACAAGGCTGTCTTAGTACATCAGAGTTTTATAATTAATGAATGCTTTAGTACTCTTTTCAAGGTACTCACACGTGCATAAAATTTGTAAAAATAGATTATATATTATTGTAACCACGAACGAGTAGTATTTAATTAATAACAACAACACTGCGACCAGACGAGGACTCGAACCCATGTCGTTTTGGCCTGCCTCATGGTGAGCGAAAATCACATAACGCTCTAGAATGAAATTAGATCTGAGACACCAACACCATCATATGTCCTCAGATCACAGTAAGACACCTAGCTCGGCTGGCTGCGTGATCTTTGTAGGATTGGGTGGTACTATGGGTTAGAGCGTGATTTTCGCTTACCATGAGGCGGGCCAAAACGATATGGGTTCGAGTCCTCGGAAATCGTAGTGTTGTATATTGATTAAATACCACTCGTTCGTGTTTACAATAATATCTATATTGCTTCAAACAATCGCAGATGGGCGATCTTAACTATGCAAGACAAGCCACGGGAAGAAGGGGGTGGAAATCTTTAGTTCAAGTACTTTCACACATCTCAGTGCGTCATCAGGAGCTATGCAATGTTGCAAGGGAGCAACCAAAGCAGGGAGAGAGGTCTCAGAGTAGCGTAGGTGTCACCGGCCACGGTTACCCTTAGACTGGGTTAGTGGTCGGTGCAAACCCCACCCAACCATCATCCCACCCACTACTACCCATATGGGGTAGGGGTGTTTCTGAGATATCAAGTATGAAATTATAAGATATAAAAAGCCAGTCCTAAGTTTTTTCTAATCGTTTATAACAGGTCACGTTGTTTGAGAAAATAGGTTTCTCGTTAGATACTGTAGACATGGATAGCTATTATTCTGTGCGACTTTTTCAAATAATGAAAGAAAGGAATACAATGTGCTCCTCACCCATTCAAATGTCCTGCTCTGAGGTACTCGAATGTTCTACCCATGTACTCAGAAGTACCTCTTCCTAAATATTGTCAACTATTTTCTCAGTGGCTGTTAATATGCCATACGTGGGGACTTCTATTGACCTTATTTGAATGAATTAGGCGATCTATTTTGGAGTCACCAGCAAAAATGTTTATGTCGCTATTTATTCCCTCTTCAGTGTCGTTTATATAAATAGTGAACAACAGTTTATATATATATATATATATATATATATATATATATATATATATATATATATATATATATATATATATATATATTTATATATATAAATATATATATATATATATATATATATATATATATATATATATATATATATATATATATATATATATATATATATATATATATATATATTTATATATATATATATATATATATATATATATATATATATATATATATATATATATATATATATATATATATATATATATATATAGATATATGTCGTGCCGAATAGGCAGAACTTGCGATCTTGGCTTAAATAGCAACGCTCATCTTGCCATATAGGACAAGTGAAAATTTGTGTATGCAATAATTTCGCCAAAATCATTCTGAACCTAACGAAAAAAATATATTTCACTGTGTTTGTTTAGTATTAAATTATTGTAAACAAATCTAAAATATATTTAGTTGGGTTAGGCTAAAATAAATTATTCTTGTTTTAATAAGGCTAGGTAAGTTTTCAAAGATTCTTCTGGAGTAAAATTAAAAATTTTTACATTAAAATTAATGAAAAATATATATCTTTAAACGTATAAGAGAAAATTTTAGAAAGGACTTAATTTTAAATGAGTTCTTGCTAATTGACCAGTTTTACACATTTGGCACGACATATATATATATATATATATATATATATATATATATATATATATATATATATATATATATATATATATATATATATATATTTATATATATATATATATATATATATATATATATATATATATATATATATATATATATATATATATATATATATATATATAGATATATGTCGTGCCGAATAGGCAGAACTTGCGATCTTGGCTTAAATAGCAACGCTCATCTTGCCATATAGGACAAGCGAAAATTTGTGTATGCAATAATTTCGCCAAAATCATTCTGAACCTAACGAAAAAAATATATTTCACTGTGTTTGTTTAGTTTTAAATTATTGTAAACAAATCTAAAATATATTTAGTTGGGTTAGGCTAAAATAAATTTTTCTTGTTATAATAAGGTTAGGTAAGTTTTCGAAGATTCTTCTGGAGTAAAATTAAAAATTTTTACATTAAAATTAATGAAAAATATATATCTTTAAACGTATAAGAGAAAATTTTAGAAAGGACTTAATTTTAAATGAGTTCTTGCTAATTGACCAGTTTTACATATTCGGCACGACATATATATATATATATATATATATATATATATATATATATATATATATATATATATATATATATATATATATATATATATATATATATATATGTCGTGCCGAATAGGCAGAACTTGCCATCTTGGCTTAAATAGCAACGCTCATCTTGCCATATAAGGCAAGTGAAAATTTCTGTATCCAATAATTTCGCCAAAATCATTCTGAACCTAACGAAAAAAATATATTTCACTGTGTTTGTTTAGTATTAAATTATTGTAAACAAATCTAAAATATATTTAGTTGGGTTAGGCTAATTAAATTGTTCTTGTTATAATAAGGTTAGGTAAGTTTTCTAAGTTCCTTTTGGTGCAAAATTAAAATTTTTTACATCAACATTAATGAAAAAAATATATCTTTAAACGTATAAGAGAAAATTTTAGAAAGGACTTAATTTTAAATGAGTTCTTGCTAATTGACCAGTTTTACATATTCGGCACGACATATATATATATATATAAATGTATATATATATATATATATATATATATATATATATATATATATATATATATATATATATATATATATATATATATATATATGTGTGTGTGTGTGTGTGTGTGTGTGTGTGTGTATATATAATATATATATATATATATATATATATATATATATATATATATATATATATATATATATATATATATATATATATATATATATATATATAGATATATATATGCATATATGTATATATTTTTTTTCAACAAATCGGCCGTCTCCCACCTAGGCAGGGTGACCCGAAATGAAAGAAAATCCCCAACACGAAAATACTTTCATCATCATTCAACACTTTCACCTCTCTCACACATAATCACTGTTTTTGCCGAGGTGCCCAGATACAACTGTTTAGAAGCATATATAAAGATACAATATAAAAAGTGACCTGAAATAATATAATAAACTCCCTATAGAATATAATATCAGGCCCCAATTATATATATATACCGTCCTATTACACATTCCTCCAAACTGCCAATATCCCAAACCCCTCCTTTAAAGTGCAGGCATTGTACTTCCCATTTCCAGAGCTCAAGTCCGGCTATATAAAAATAACCGTTTTCTCTGAATCCCTTTACTAAATATTACCCTGCTCACACTCCAACAGCTCGTCAGGCCCCAAAAACCATTCGTCTCCATTCACTCCTAACACGCTGATGCACGCTTGCTGGAAGTCCAAGCAAAAAACCTCCTTTATCCCTTCCCTCCAACCTTCTCGAAAACGACCCCTACCCCGCCTTCCTTCCCCTACAGATTTATTCGCTCTCCATGTCATTCTACTTTGATTCATTCTCTCTAAATGACCAAAGCACTTCAACAACCCCTCTTCAGCCCTCTGACTAATACTTTTATTAACTCCACACCTCCTAATTTCTCCACTTCGAATTCTCTGCATAATATTTACATCACACATTGCCGTTAGGCTGGACATCTCCACTGCCACCTCGCTGCAGTATTTACAACCCAAGCTTCACACCCATATAAGAGTGTTGGTACCAATATACTTTCATACATTCCCTTTTTTGCCTCCATTGATAACGTCTTTTGTCTCCACATATACCTCAACGCTACACTCACCATTTTTCCCTCATCAATTCTATGGTTAGCCTCGTCCTTCATAAACCCATCCGCAGACACCTCAACTCCCAAATATCTGAAAACATTCACTTCTTCCATACTCCTTCTCTCCAATGTGATATTCAATTTTTCTTTTTCTAAATCATTTGATACCCTCATCACCTTACTCTTCGCTACGTTCACTTTCAACTTCCTACCTTTACACACCTTCCCAAACTCGTCCACTAACCTTCGCAACTTTTCTTTAGAATCACCCATAAGCACAGTATCATCGGCAAAAAGTAACTCTGTCAACTCCCATTTTATATTTGATTCCCCATAATTTAATCCCACCCGTCTCCCCAACACCCTATCATTTACTTCTTTCACAACCCAATCTATAAATATATTAAACAACCATGGTGACATTACACATCCCTGTATAAGACCTACTTTTACCGGGAAGTAATCTCCCTCTCTTCTACACACCTTACCCTGAGCCTCACTATCCTCATAAAAACTCTTAACAGCATTTAGTAACTTACTACCTATTCCATATACTTGCAACATCTTCCACATTGCTTCCCTATCCACTCTATTATATGCCTTTTCTAAATACTTAAATGCAATGAAAACTTCCCTACCTTTATTTAAGTACTGTTCACATATATGCTTCAATATAAACACTCTAAAGCCTCCTTGCTCATCCGCAATCCACTTTTCCTGGTATACTCAGTGAACTTATTCCTCTATAATTTTTACAATTTCTTTTGTCCCCTTCCCTTTATATAAAAGAACTATGTATGCTCTCTGCCAATCCCTAGGTACCTTCCCCTCTTCCATACATTTATTAAACAAAAATACCAACCACTCCAACACCATATCGTCCCCTGCTTTTAACATTTCTGTCATGATCCCTTCAGTTTCTGCTTCTTTACCCCTTTTCATTCTACGTAATGCCTCACGCACCTCCCCCACACTCACATCCTGCTCTTGTTCACTTCTAAAAGATGTTATACCTCCCTGGCCAGTGCATGAAATGACCGCCTCCCTTTCTTCGTCGACATTTAAAAGTTCCTCAAAATATTCCCGCCATCTACCCAATACCTCCAGCTCCCCATCTACTAGCTCCCCTACCCTGTTTTTAACTGACAAACCCGTTCGTTCCCTAGGCTTTCTTAACTTGTTTATCTCAAGATAGATATATATATATAGATAGATAGATATGTGTGTGTGTACTTACCTATTTTGTGGTTCCAAGTGTCGATTCATAGCTCCTGGCCCCTCTTCTTCACTGATTGCTAGTAGGTCCTCTCTCACTGCTCCATGAGCTTTATCAAACCTCGTCTTAAAACTATGTATGTTTCCTGCCTCCACTACGTCACTTTCTAGGATATTCCACTTCCTGATAACTCTATGGCTGAAGAAATGCTTCCTAACATTTCTTTGACTCATCGGAGTCTTCAACGTCCAATTGTGACCCCTTATTTCTGTGTCCCATCTCTGGAGCATCTTGGCTTTGCCCTCCTTGTCAATTCCGCTCAGTATTTTATATGTCGTTATCATGTCTCCCGTAACACTCATGTCCTACAGTGTCATCAGGCCGATTTTCGTTAACCTTTCTTCGTAGGACAATCTCCTTTGCTGAGGGACTAGTCTTGTTGCAAACCTTTGCACTTTCCCTAATTTCTTGACGTACTTAATCAGGTGTGGTTTCTCAACTGGTGCTGCATACTCCAATATAGGCCTGATGTACATGGTGTACATAGTCTTGAACGATTCCTTACTGAGGTATCGGAACGCTATTCTTGCGTTTGCTAGGCTCCCATATGTTGCAGCAGTTTTCTAGTTGATGTGCACCTCAGGAGATGTGCTCGGTATTATACTCATCCCAAGATCTTTTTCCTTGAGTGAGGTTTACAGTCTTTTGCCACCTAGCCTATACTTTGTCTGCGATCTTCTTTGCCCTTCCCCGATCTTTATGATTTTGCATTTGGCGAGGTTAAATTCAAGGAGCCATTTGCTAGACTAGGCTTGTAGCCTATCCAGGTCTTTTTGTGGTTCTGTTTGATCCTCATCCAATTTAATTCTTCTCATTAACTTCACATCATCCTCAAACAGAGACACTTCTGGGTCTATCTCTTCCGTCATGTCACTCACATACACAAAAAACAGCACATGTCATAGGACTGACCCCCTGTGGAATCCCTCTCGTCACAGACGCCCACTCTAACACCTTGTCACGTACCATAACTCGTTGTTGCCTCCCTGTCAGATATTCTCTGATCCATTGCAGTGCCTTTCCTGCTATGCGTGCCTTCTCTAGCTTTTACATTTCCTCTTATGAGGAACTGTGTTGAAGGCCTTCTTGCTGTCCAAGAAAATGCAATCTATCCACCCCTCTCTCTCGTGTCTTACTTCCGTTACAAAGTCATAAAACTTTAGTAGGTTTGTGGCACAGGATTCTCCTTCCTTGAAACCGTGCTGGTTGTCGTTTATAGGTTTGTTTCTTTCTAGATGTTCCACCACTCTCCTGATGATCTTCTCCATGACTTTGCATACTATACAAGTCAGTGACACAGGTCTGTAGTTTAATGCCTCGTGTCTATCTGTCTGTCTGTCTGTCTGTCTGTCTGTCATATCTCAGACCAGTTGAGGACTGATGCCTCCGCAATGACCCCCTAGCCAGCAGCGAGTGCATGTACACATTATTATATACTGGTCAAAGAAACCCCATAACTAAGGGTGCTCAGCAGATACTAAACGATGTTTTCCATAGCACTAGGCTGGTGTCAACTTATTTCATATCTTCGTTCATATGCTGGCCGCCGAAAGATATTCTAAAAATACTTATTGAGCCACACAGAGAGAAATTATTTACAAATATTTTACCTCAGACTTGGAGAAGACTTGGACCTCACTGCTTGATTATAGTGGTCCTCAAAGTTCTCTTGGCTCAAATAAAATTTCACTAATACTCATAGTACTATAACTATATTCACAGTACTATAACTACTTAATCATTGCCTTTCTTTTGTAGCTCTTAATGAATCTAGCAGTTCTGTCATGTTTCATCGTAAATCCAGTTATCTTTGTATATAGTTTCTAATTAATTCAGTTATAATGAAAAAAATCCTAGAGAATTACGGCAAACTTCTGCCTCTGTATCTTGAAAATTTTTACAAGTTTTTCCCGAGATTGATCTCTATATTTTATCGTCTTTCTTTCTCTCCCAACTCTACAGCTTTCCTCTGATTTGGGTATGTCTATTCATATTTTGATCAGCAATCGTTGTATAACTCCATACTAATTTAGAATTTATATTTCTTACATCGTCCAATAGAAATGAGTCTCTGGCTTCGTGAATATGTAATGACTTCATTCAACTTGCAGAATGTAAAATACTGGAAACCTGCTCAAAAGAGCCATGCCACCCAGTTGTGGACGGGAGAGATATAGTGGTTCAAGCAGACCGAGAATCGAACCTCCACTACTCCCTCCATTAAATGACTCACACGGTTCAGAGAATTAATTCCTTTAAATATTTGTACTGCAGCGCTGAATGCTCTTTAATGTACTTAACATTAACATAAAATTATTAATAATCTATATTCATTGTAGCTTGAAACAAAATATTTCAGCTCTAAATGTACAGTTTAAAGGCAAAGGATTTTTTAGTCATAAAAAACTCTGTGGCGAACAAAACTTTGTTGGGGTTTTCTTAAATTCATAAAACGGAGTGAGTGGAGTGGTAGGAACAAGACTTACAAAATACAAAGAAAAATAGCAATAAAACGGAGTGAGTGGAGTGGTATGAACAAGACTTACAAAATACAAAGAAAAATAGCAATAATTACATGAAAACCTTTTGCATTCAAATGTGGGCTGTAATTTCAAACTTTGAATTCAAAGCATCCTTTCAAGAGAGACGCCTCAATGCCGGTGAAGGGCTCTTGATCCAAAGAAACGAAGCTGCTCTCCTTATTCTTGGACAGAATATTATAGCCTCCTATTCCCCAGTGCTTTAGTGTTCCTCCCACTAACTGTATTAATAATTCACCAGGCTAACAGGAGAACATACAGTTTTCATGGGACGATGTAGCTAGAGAGCTTGAGGTGCTTTGAGCAAGGTTCTCCGAAGTTTATTACTTTCAAAGGTAATGAAGAATTTCATTATTTTAATGTATTATTTAATACTTAATGACAAACACAATATAATAAATACATAATATTTGCATATATTCGCAGGAATAACCGCACAAAAAAATATTAATGAGTATGACAGATTATGGCGAGAATGTGAGGCCGCAAGCACTTTTGTCGAAAACAATTACTGTGGAGCACTATAGCTGCCAGAGGGACTAGAGCGGGCCCGGGCAGCGTCTTCCTCAGCAGCAAAGGCGATCTGTTCCAAAACAAACTCAGGAATTGGGTGGGGGAATACAGGAGCCACTGGTAACACGTCAGACTGGGGCTGGTAGCCGTTCTCGTCGGCAACGAACTTCACCTGAATGTGACTGCCGTCAGGTGCTGTGTATCTGAAGAAAAAAATTTTTTTTTAATTTGTACATATGTGTTATTTAACCTCAAAAATGTTTAAGCTTTCGTATGCATAGATGTTTTTTCATTGAATTTTAATTGGTACTCACGAGTATTGTCCTGCCTTGACCACAGCACCCTCAGGACCGCTTGGAGCGCCAGACTGGGACAGGCTGATGCCGTTGCCAGTTTCAACGTCAAGGTTATATCTTCCGTCGTCTTCGTGGACACGATCGTCCTTCAGAATAGGCACAACCTCGCGAGAGTCATCGTAACGACTAGGAGCCGCAGGGGCGGAGTACCCTTGTGGGGCAGCAGTGGCCACAGCGGCCAGTACGGCGAGGACTGCCTGTAAAATTTAGATAATAACATTAATTTATTTTATATAGTGTTTATCGTGTACCTAGTGCTTTATACACAGAGAAGTATATATATATATATATATAAGAAGAGAAGGCATATCAACCAAGTTTTCATGGTAAGGGAGAACCAACATATTTTTAGTTGAATAAGGCTGGTTGTCACTTTTTGGACAAAATATGTTTGTTCTCCCTTACCATGAAAACTTAGTTGATATGCCTTCTCTTCTTAAGACTTTTAATATTAAAGTTGCATTTAAAAATCTTGATACAGTAAAAAAAAACTTTTGATGAAGAATTCCCCCCAAAATGCTAACGGATGTGTCTATAAGATTCCTTGTAAAATTTGCAATAAAGTTGATTACGGTCAAACTGGTAAAAGTCTCGAACTAAGATTAAAACGACATAAATATAGTATTAGTACTGGACAAGATTCCAATGCTCTATTTATTCATGTGAGAGATTTTAACCATCCAATTGATTTTCAAAAAGTTGAGAAAATTGTACCAAGCAAGTCCATGGTCGACAGGAATATAACTAAATCTTGTTTCATAAAAAGTAGTTTTGAAAATAATATGAATATTTCCTTTGGTTTATATAAACTAGATAAGTTTATAATTAATAGAGTTTGGGAAGAATTTAATAATACATTGGACAAATAATAAATCTTAATTCTTGGGCAGAATAGTTTGTTTGTGGGTTGCTGTGAAAGACCTGTCTAGTTGGGCCAGCGGGCCTGCTGGAGTGTTCTCTTTCTTATGAGTCGTGCGTCAGGTGTTGCTTTGTTGTGGAATGTGATGGTGAGGTGTGGTCTAGACCCTTTATATGCCTTCCTTTGATGCATTACTTTTATTGTTTCATGATAATGTAAGTAGTCACGAAAGCGCTTGGAAACTCGCTTTTCTTTCACAGTTGATGTTGTGCATATTCTGAAATCACCTGTTTAGCGTGATCTTATTGTGTGTATATATATATATATATATATATATATATATATATATATATATATATAGTGTGTGTGTGTGTGTGTGTGTGTGTGTGTATGTGTGTGTGTGTGTGTATGTGTGTGTGTGTGTGTGTGTGTGTGTGTGTGTGTATGGGCAATAAGATCACAGTAAACAGGTGATTTCAGAATATGCAAAACAACCACTGTGAAAGAATAGTGAAATTCCAAACGCTTTCGTGACTTCTCACATTGAAAGACATATTTACATGAATTAATGTGACTTACAAAATTAATATTTTTCTATCAGAAGTAACTTACCAGACTGACCTGCCTACTGAAATTAAAATTATACTGATCAATCCTTCCTAACTTGTCTAATGTGAGCCCAAATTAATTAAAACATAAAAAAAATTAATTTCGAAATATTAAGATAGATTTTTACCGAATTATTGCAACAGTGACTGTTTTTCATCTGTTTCTCTCTAACGATATTTGATGGTTACTCTAGTTTGGAAAATTCGGCTTAAAAGCATGGCATATACTTCAACTATTATAGAATTAGTGTTATAGCTATTGTAGTTGCTGTTATTATTATTATTATTATTATTATTATTAGTTACACTATGTTTATGAAGAAACATTAAACCGATAAGGGTTACACACCGTCCGACAAAATGGGAGGTTTTATCCCAGATAAAAGATATTGGTCGAATTCCTTGAATTAATGGTCCTTCACCAAGATCAAGTCACCTCCCATAAATGGGTATAATAGAAAGTGTAAGTCTGTACGAAAGTTCATTATAATTGAATGTATAATCCCAAGTGAAAGCTTCATATTTTTTTTCCTAGAGTTATATCGATTTCGTGTACTAACACGTGAAATTCAAATGTTTGCATTAATAACAGCCATTGCAAGCGTGAAAATTGTGTAGATTTCAATAGAGTCAAAACTTTTAAATAGTCAATGCAACTCGAACTGTCAAACCAAACTTGTTATTTTATTAAATTTCAAGAGTTACTAGCACACGAGTCATTAAAGATTCATGTAACCTTAACACCACCATTCAAGGATAAATTCATCCCTATCATAGGTATATATGTTGAGAGATACACATATGTTAATGTATATAACTTTGTACACCGAGTGACTCGTATACTTACTAAATGCATGGTGATGGACACAAGAAGGAAGTGGTGTCTGAATCCCCGTGGCGCCCGTATTTATAGTCCAACCGTGGTAACCAATAGTTGCCAGTTGTGCTGAGATGAGGTCTTCACAAGCCAGTTTTTGTTCCTGTCTTATTTTCGGACACACGTGAGTGGAATTACGTGAATTACAAATTACTGATACATATTTTCAGCACTCAAAATAGTTTCCATTGCTTTATGTAGCGTTCCCTTGAGATTGTCTATCACATGCTGGTAGTTGTTTCAAATATATAATATAGCACTGACTGAATAAATGATACTTATGTTACACGGCTTTATTGAACCTCACTAAAGATAGGCTCATCACACCTTGTCTGCATTGCCATGAACTTTAAACCGGTTCTTGCGTATGAACGTTTTTCTTTTACTTTCATCTCGTGAGAGGATGCACGTCAAAATAATATGATGAAGAGTGTTGCAAGAGTGGAGAGCACAAAACGCGGGAATTTCACTTTACAGTAATATGTAACACAAAGTAATATGTGACACAGTAATATGTGACACAAAGTATGTGCACTGTTTAAAACGTATTCAGAGACACTTACATGTGCACATGTGAACGTGGCTGATACATACATACGAAGGTACACACGTACATAACCACATATATACGAAGGAAAACACGAATATTTGCATAAAATATACTTTCTTAATATTATATCGCTCTTCTCTTCATGCGTTCTCTTTTTTTTTTCAACATCATTCAGGTTTCTCCCTCTCTCTTATCAAAGTATCTTTTATATCTTGTTTGTCAAATATTTTTATTCGAAGCTTTTTTTCATCTATTTCTCCGAGGCTGTTGATCCCTACAGTTTGCACTGGAGGTCGACCCATCTGTAATTTTAACACATCGGCCGTCTCCCACCGAGGCAGGGTGACCCGAAAAGAGGAAACACTTTCACAATCACTCTTTGGTAATCCTTCGTAATGGATACCCAGGACTGAAACGTTCTCTAATAAATATATCCTAGTGTTTGCTCAACTATCTTTCTCAACAAATATTCTTTCCTTAACCGTCTTGACAGACGCTCCTCCAAACTGCAATATCCCCCCTTCTTCTCCTTCAGAATCCAAAATGTGTACTCATTTTCCTCAATTTATTCATATCTTGTTGAGATTTGCATTCATTTTTATTTTTTTAACAAATTTTTTGGGGGTTATTTATGGTAAGAACGTAAGAAGGAATGAGAACCGCAGTAAGCCTACTGGCCCATGTTGGGTAAAAGGACAGACACATCTGCAACTAATGTGACATGTTACTGAGGCAATATTTCGATCTCCAGGAGCGAAACTTTTCCAAAATTAAATGTCACATTCGTTGTACATGCATCCTTTCAATTAATATTACTACTGGCCCATTTTAGGCAGGTTCATCCCAAACCCACTCATGTACGTGTCTAACAGATTTTTAAGGTTACACAAGTCGTTTATATAAATTATTATCAGTATTATCATAAGTAAGCGCTAAACCTGTAAGGGTAATACTGAGTCAATAGAATTATATTCAAAACAGGAATGGGGCAAACGCCGATAATTGCGGCACATCATTGGGCCTACTAATTTGTGTGAAGAAAATAACAGCAGGCATACTGGACCATACTAGTCAATTTCAAGTTACACCCTCTCAAGAATGAAGAAACACTGCAGAACGTCTACTAGCCAAAGCTGGTTAAGTCCAACTCACATCCACCCACAACACCCATTCATGCATTTGTCTAACCTATTTCAAAACTACACAACGTTTTCTAAAATATGAATTCTAGAGAAGGACAGATTATTTTTCTCTTTTCTCTCGTTTATCTTGCCGATCTTGCTGATTTAATATACTGTCGTCCTTACCAGCATTTACCCAGTGTTTAACGTTTATCATTTGGACAGATCTGAAATACAGTTCTTACCATCTGTACAGTATTTGGATTAGCAGAGGTAGCATGAGAATAATTTTATCCAACACGGTCATGGGTTCTTAGCCTTTTTTTACGATTACTGACCCTCATTGGATGGCCCAATATGTCCACATACCCACTTCCCCAGACTGTCGAAATCATCATCTTCATCATAGGTCTTATTAGGTACCAGTATGACTTCAAATGTTGTCAGTATGGATAGCTAGGAACACAACTCCAAGAAAATAATAGGGATTTTATCTTATTTATTTATAGAAAAACGACAAACTGTTCAGAGATCGAGTCCCATACCGCCATTATTTGGTTCCCATACCAACAATGGATATGGATATTCCCGGTTAAGAACCTCTGCGATAGAGGTTACCCTTGAACCACCGAGTCTGAATAGTAAGCTAGCGGATATTTCTGGTGAGTGTATCCATAGAGTTATCGGCTATTTAACCTTCACCATTGTTCAGCTAAGCCATATATTGGGTCGACACCTCGGAACGGGTTGCCTACTGACAAACGTCTTTGTCAGGTGATTTCTCCCCTAACGAATACATAAAACGACATGTTTTCACTGTTTTCAACCAATCATTGTGAGTTGCCGTCTGGGTCTATGCAAGTTTTTGTTTAGTAGTTCCCGTCGAGACCTGTATTTTGCTCAAGGTGAAAACCTCATCTTTTATATGCTAAATATGTTGTGTTTTCTGTATACTAAACTAACTTATCCTCTTTATTATGAGTTAGCCGTTCTTTTTTGTAAAGAACTACCTGTGACAAGTTTCGAGAGCTTTTATCACCTCCCACCTTCCTCAGTTGGAATGGAGCCAGGCTTTTCTGCTGAATGCCCATTCAACCCGTCCTTTGCTATTAGTGGCATACTGGCCCACATCCATTACAGCCTAGTTGATCTAGAACTTGGCAGGAGTGGTAATCCAGTTTCCTTCTGGAAACTTCTACTTACGTTCCGGCAATATTTTTCATATCTGTTGGCAGCAGGTTCAATGCTAACTTAGAAGCTGGATACTGGCAGTGTTCTCTTATTGTTCCCTTATTGTCTAGTTTACACTTATTTAGTTAACTTCCTCAACCTCCTTAGTTTTGTCATAATGGTCCAGTAGTTGGGAAAAGCATAGTCTTACCTCTCCAAATCTTATGTTGTATAAGCCATGCTATTCCATAAAATTTGTAATTTAGCGTCTCACTACACTTTCAATGAAGTTTTTGATGGACTGAAGAAGCCACTGTGTGACGAAACGTTCCCTTATTAATAATTCCCATATATTACATAAGTTTCTCATTCTTCAACTTGTCGGTTTTCAAACCATTTATCTCTTCCGATGAGAGTTATTAGTGGTTCTGATTTGTATTTTTTCCCCAGAGATTTGCTGCTTCTTTCTTTTTTTCAAAGAATACTGAGTGTTCCTGATAGTGGTATTTTTCACTTCTATATATGAATATACAGTTTCATTAATCAGTCTCTGGTGCTGCGTATGTGGACTTGTTTTCTATTTTCATTTAAAATTTTGAGAGATTTAAGTATATGTCAGATACACGATTTAAAAGGTGACTATAACTCATTAAGTGGATTGCTAAATATTATTTTACGCTGGTCTTTCAAAATGTCACTCATTTAGTTTACGTCATCGGTTTATAAACCTCCTGTGACTAGCTGACCATTTCTAGAGATTGTTTTTAACAAGCATTTCCCTTATGCCAAGAAATATTTAAGGTTTATTTCTTGAACCTCGTTTAGCTCCGAGTGAGACGTCCGTCTGGTATGAATGATTTTGTTACTGCTCTTTCGGTAGTCTCTCGGTGTTAATTTTCTTCCCTTTGTTGTCATGTTCTCTTTCATTAATTGATATTTTTGTAAGCTGTCTTCCTGCGACCTATTTGCATGCTCACGTTCATTTACATTATAGTTTTGCACCCATATATCACTGAACAAAACATTCATTACATATGCTTCTGTATATGTATTATTATTTTTGTTCGTTTTTAAATCCTGAATATTATCATGAAAGAATGAGAAGCAGTTTGAGATGTTTGGATATTGGTCTTTATTAGTATATCTGATAATGTACCATCTTATAATATGGCGTGTAACAGTTGTACAGAAATCCCTGCTCCATCTAGTTTTGATTGTGTTGGGGCTGTTTTAGGTTCGGCGCAGGTGTGTGAAAACTGGTTCACTGCTTTACACTGCCGCGTATTTCTTTTAATCCCTGTGTTCGTTTTCTGTCCGTTTTCTTCCTCTCTCTGACTAAAAAAATGTTGTTTAAAAATATTTGTTTTCAAGGGTGTTATGAGTTTTTCTGTCTAGCCTTCTCTGATTATACTTCATTAGATTGTGCCTTTCGTGCTATTGTTTTGATATTGTCTCCTCGTTTTTTGGCATTGAATAGCTATTCCCGTCTCGTCTTCGCTGTTCTGAACACGTGTTTATACCCTTTCACTAGCTTTGTAATCCGTATCAACTTCATTTTCCCTTTTCATATCTTACTAGCAAGCTCTCCAAGAAAGAGTTTTTTGTTTTTCTGGTCAATAGTATTCAATATATGTCATGAACCTGCACAGTGTTCTTTATATTTCTCAGAAATTCAGTAATATTTCCTTTGTTCTGTCCAATTGCTAGCAGCCGAAGGAATTCCAGCACAGGAAATACGATACCAGTTTCTGCATATCACACATTGTACTCTTCTAGTGGTACCTCTAAATTCTTTCACAATTTCCGCAGAGTTTATTCATGATTGCCATTGCTGACAAGTAATGTGGCTTAGTGGTCCTGCATATCTTGGTGTTATTTCTTTATTTGCATTTAACCATGTTACGCACAGAGCCGAGTCCCAGTTGCTGGGAAAGTTCTCTTTATCTACATTGATTTACATGACCCATTGTTTCAGATGTATGTAGTTCCTTAATAATGTGAGAAGTCTCGAAAACGCTTGGAATTTCGCTGTTTTTTCACAGTGGTTGTTTAGCATATTGTGATATCACCTGTTTACTGTGATCTTATTGCATATATATGAATGCGCAAATTTTTGTATAGAAGATCTAGCAGCGAGGTTATTAACTCGCTTTTTCATCTGTGTTTAATTAAAGACATCTGCTGTTAAGAAGTGAGTAGGTGAGAGATTGCTAACTTTCGAAATTTAGATGAAATCTCTTGTATATACACTATTCTCTGGCTTATCAAAATTTCTTTGATTTGTACTTATCCGGTTATGCAACCTGAAACTGATTTCAATGTGACCTCTTTATTTGTGTTCTTCGGCTGTCATTCTTCTCTCCATGAACTCACATCCTCATTTCTTCTATCCGTTAAAATTTAACCAATTATCTATTTAATCGATCCATCTTCCATGTCGTGCGCTAACTATTCTAGCTGTTGTTCTATAAGGTGAACTAGCCGTTCTTCTATCTCACAAACTAACTGCTCTTCTTTAAAATTAAATAGCAGTTCTTCTGTTTGACAAACTAGCTCTTCTTCTATATGATAACCTAGCTGAACTTCTATTTAGAGAATTAGCCTTTTTTTTCCGTGTGATGAACTAACGGTTATTCTATGCGATGAAATAGATGTTCCATGTGATGAACCACCAGTTATTCTTTGTGATAAATTATGCGCTCTTCTTCGTTACCAATTAACCTTCTTCACTGTGATGAAATAACTAATATTCAGTGAATATTATTTTATGTACAATTTAAATAGCTCAATTTGCTTACTATTAATTAATACAAATATTAATTAATGTCCTTTCAAGTAAAAATTAAAGAATTTGAATGAAAACGTTAACAATAGCCAGCATATCATAATAATAATAATAATAATAATAATAATAATAATAATAATAATAATAATAATAATATTAATAATAATAATAATAATAATAATAATAATAATAATAATAATAATAATAATAATAATAATAATAATAATAATAATCATAATAATAATAATAATAACAATAATAATAATAATAATAATAATAATAATAATAATAATAATAATAATAATAATAATAATAATAATAATAATAATAATAACAATAATAATAATAATAATAATAATAATAATAAATACAACAGAACAAAGACTATTCCCAATTGCTTTGGGCGATTAGTATTTTGTGTCCAGCTGAGAACGTGAATACTTGCACCAGAGAAGGAGAACCATGGTTCATATTGTACTGCCTTTCCTTCAACTCTTTATGAGCATATTCAAACGAGTTGCGCTTGCTTTTGTTACAGAGAGTAAGTGGTTTAGAGTGAAAGTCAGGCGGGTAAGCAGGCAGGGAGATGGTGACTGTAGCACCATGTGCGTCCCATGCAGTGATGAAATGCGGTCGCTCTGGACAACGAGGTTGCAGCAACCTCCTGCCCCCGACAGTCTCACTTTACAACCCGTGATGACGCAATAGCAAGGAACAGGCTTCAAGAAATACAGAGCTCACAAAATGGGATTGAAAACTTAATGATACGTTGGTGGAGGGGCAACGCTTGGCTTACAACCAAAGGATCCGTGTTTAATGTGGGTGAAAGAGGTGAGGCGAATCAACAAGTTTCCTAACACTTATTGCCCACTGTTCATCAGGCAGTAAATAGGTACCTGAGTTTTAGCCCACTCTTGTGGGTTGCATCGTAAGATAAAGGACAAAAGAACCCCAATGGAAATACGTCGCAATGATTGGCTTTCTTGCGGGTATCCTCGGATACTAAACTCTCCAGGTTTAGTAATGTTAATTAAAATCTTCATGATACGTTCAGTTTGTGTAGAGGTTCTCTCTCCTCCCGATGACTGCACGAGATAGGATGTGAAGTGAATCTAGTTGTGTTGGTTCAGTGACGTCTGTTGTCACTACAAATGATTCAGTGAATCAGCGGAAATTTTCAATCTGCCTGATGTGATTTACACAATCTTCCGGTAGTCGGTACCCAACTTAAGTCGGTACAGTTAGACACATGAGCAAACACTTCAGATATTTTCTTATTGAACGTATAGGTCCTGGAGTGAATAATCTCCATACTTACAGTACGTAGTGAACAAGGTCTCAGGATCAAAACGTTTCCTAAATGAAATGTCCTAAGTGTTTGCCCGTCAGTAACATATACAAGGAATTTACCCTTAATTAAGTAGGTACCCAATTATCGACCCACCCATAGGAAGCAGAGATGACGGCCTGACTTGTGCATTCTTGCTGCCAGTGATGAGGATTGACCTTCACATTGTATATCAGCAGTCTGGGATGTGAACTTGGGCGCACAGTAAAGTAATGAATACATATTCAGACTCCTTTACCGAACGGATTTAACTACAGAATGTACAAATAAAATGCGGGAAAATTAGTGGCAAAGCAGCAGTAGCTTATGCCAGATTAATGTTCATTATTCCTATTCTTATTGTTGCTATTCTTCTTCTTCTTCTTCTTCTTCTTCTTCTTCTTTATTATTACTATTATTATTATTATTATTATTATTATTATTATTATTAGTAGTAGTAGTAGTAGTAGTAGTAGTAGTAGTAGTAGTAGTAGTAGTATCATCATCATCATCACAGGTTTGATCCGAGGAAGGGAAGAGTACCTGCAGTTCTACACCAAACTCAAATCTTATACAAGAAACATCAAAAAAGTATCACACTGAGAGACAATAAACTTTCAAAATTACAATAAGTTTGATTTTCCGAAGACTTACGGAAGATTAGCAATAAAATGAAAGAAAATAGACAAAAAAGTAAATGAGAGAACAAAGAGCATAAACATACACAAACAAAAAGATGCTATCGAAAAGTGTCTTTGACCACCAATGACCCAGTGACTAACACACACACACACACACACACACACACACACACACACACATGAAGCACTAAACTACAGACCAGCGTCACTGACATGTACAGTATGCAAAGTCATTGAGAAGATTATCAGGAGAAGAGTGGTGGAACACCTAGAAAGGAATGATCTCATCAACAGCAGCCAGCACGGGAAATCCTGTCTCACAAACCTACTGGAGTTCTATGACAGGGTGACAGCAGTAAGACAAGAAAGAGAGGGGTGGGTGGATTGCATTTTCTTGGACTGCAAGAAGGCGTTTGACACAGTTTCACACAAGAGATTATTGCAAAAACTAGAGGACCAGGCAGGGATAACAGGGAAGACACTACAATGAATCAGGGAATACTTGTCAAGAAGACGGCAGCGAGTCATGGTATGTGGCGAGGTGTCAGAGTGGGTGCCTGTGACCAGCGGGGTCCCACAGGGGTCAGTCCTAGGACCAGTGCTGTTTCTGGTATTTGTGAACGACATGACGGAAGGAATAGACTCCGAAGTGTCACTGTTTGCAGATGACGTGAAGTTGATGAGAAGAATTCATTCGATCGAAGACCAGGCAGAACTACAAAGGGATTTGGACAGGCTGCAGACCTGGTCCAGCAATTGGCTCCTGGAGTTCAACCCCACTAAGTGCAAAGTCATGAAGATTGGGGAAATGCAAAGAAGACCACATACGGAGTACAGTCTAGGGGGCCAGAGACTACAAACCTCACTCAAGGAAAAAGATCTTGGGGTAAGTATAACACCAGGCACATCTCCTGAGGTGCTCATCAACCAAATAACTGCTGCAGCATATGGGCGCCTAGCAAACCTTAGAACAGCATTCCGACATCTTAATAAGGAATCGTTCAGGACCCTGTACACCGTGTACGTTAGGCCCATATTGGAGTATGCGGCACCAGTTTGGAATCAACACCTAGCCAAGCAGGTAAAGAAACTAGAGACAGTGCAAAGGTTTGCAACAAGACTAGTCCCAGAGCTAAGGGGTATGTCCTACGAGGAGAGGTTAAGGGAAATCGACCTGACCACACTGGAGGACATGAGAGATAGGGGGACATGATAACGACATACAAAATACTAAGAATTGTCAGGGTGGACAAAGACAGGTGGTTCCAAAGATGGGACACTGCAACAAGAGGATACAGTTGGAAGTTGAAGACACAGATGAATCACAGGGATGTTATGAAGTATTTCTTCAGCCACAGAGTTGTCAGGAAGTGGAATAGTTTGGGAAGCGATGTAGTGGAGGCAGGATCCATACATAGCTTTAAGAAGACGTATGATAAATCTCACGGTTCAGGAGAGTGACCTTGTAGCGAGCAGTGAAGAGGCGGGGCCAGGAGCTAGGACTCGACCCCTGCAACTTCAACTAGGTGAGTACAACTATGTGAGTGCACACACACACACACACACACACACACACACACACACACACACACACACACACACACACACACACACACACACACACACTCACACACACACACACTGGCTTCTCGAATTCAATCCAGCCAAATGCAAAGTCATGAAGATTGGGGAGGGGCAAAGAAGACCGCAGACAGAGTATAGGCTAGGTGGACAAAGACTACAGACCTCACTCAGGGAGAAAGACCTTGGGGTGACCATAACACCGAGCACATCACCGGAGGCACACATCAACCAAATAACTGCTGCAGCATACGGGCGCCTGGCAAACCTGAGAATAGCGTTCCGATACCTTAATAAGGAATCGTTCAAGACACTGTACACTGTGTATGTTAGGCCCATACTGGAGTATGCAGCACCAGTCTGGAACCCACACCTGGTCAAGTACGTCAAGAAGTTAGAGAAAGTACAAAGGTTTGCAACAAGGCTAGTCCCAGAGCTCAGGGGAATGTCGTACGAGGAAATGTTGAGGGAAATCGGACTGACGACACTGGAGGACAGAAGGGTCAGGGGAGATATGATAACGACATGCAAGATACTGCGAGGAATAGACAAGGTGGACAGAGATAGGATGTTCCAGAGAGGGGACACAGGGACAAGGGGTCACAACTGGAAGCTGAAAACTCAGACGAGTCACAGGGACGTTAGGAAGTATTTCTTCAGTCATAGAGTTGTCAGGAAGTGGAATAGCCTAGCAAGTGAAGTAGTGGAGGCAGGAACCATACATAGTTTTAAGAAGAGGTATGATACAACTCAGGAAGCAGAGTGAGAGAGGACCTAGTAGCAATCAGTGAAGAGGCGGGACCAGGAGCTGAGTCTCGACCCCTGCAACCACAATTAGGTGAGTACAATTAGGAGAGTACACACACACACACACACACAGGCCAATTGCTTATCTACAGTTGCCTTTCTCAATTGGAAAGACACATAACACCTATCGACTACCCTTCCTCCTCACTTTCCTTGTCATCAGACACACACATATCACATGAGCAAAACAATAAATATTCCACTACAACAAAATCTACTAATTTCATCTTCCTATACATGACTTCTCCATGATCCCTACCACCCAAATCCCCACCTACAGCAATCATCGCTTGGTCCAACAACCATTATCCCCCACCAGCACCACACCAGACCCTCTTCCATCCTCACCACACTTCTACTACTACATATATTTATATATGTATATATATATATATATATATATATATATATATATATATATATATATTATATAATTATATATGTTATAATATATATATATATATATATATATATATTATATAATTATGTATATTATATAGATATATATATAATTATATATATATATATATATATATATATATATATATACATATATATATATATATGTCGTGCCGAAAAGGCAGAACTTGCGATTTTGGCTTAAATAGCAACGCTCATCTTGCCATATAAGATAAGTGAAAATTTGTGTATGCAATAATTTCGCCAAAATCATTCTGAACCTAACGAAAAAAATATATTTCACTGTGTTTGTTTAGTATTAAATTATTGTAAACGTATCTAAAATATATTTAGTTGGGTTAGGCTGAAATAATTTTTTCTTGTTATAATAAGGTTAGGTAAGTTTTCTAAGATTCTTTTGGTGCAAAATTATAAATTTTTACATTGTCATTAATGAAAAAATATATCTTTAAACGTATAAGGGAAAATTTTAGAAAGGACTTAATTTTAAATGAGTTCTTGCTAATTGACCCGTTTTACATATTCGGCACGACATAAATATATATATATATATATATATATATATATATATATATATATATATATATATATATATATATATATATATATATATATATATATATATATATATATATATATATATATGTATATATATATATATATATATATATATATATATATATATATATATATATATATATATATATATATATATATATATATATGTATGTATATATATATATATATATATATATATATATATATATATATATATATATATATATATATATATGTATATATAAAATATATATATATATATATATATATATATATATATATATATATATATATATATATATATATATATATATATACATGTATATATATATTATATATAAGTTAAATAAATGTTAAAAAAGAATCAATCAAACTAGCATTGAGAATTAAATAATAAATTCAGTTCTTGAGGTTATTCAGAGCAAGTTATCCTACAATGAAATATAGAACAAACAGTGCTCTTAAACTCTGATCGTTCTTGTCAGAGCCACACGACAGTGCTTTGACCTCTGCAAACCAGGATAAATTGAGATAATTTTGCATAAATTCGTTCAGCTTTCGTAAGTCTTATTTTTTTGAGAGTTGAGCTTAAACATTTCCAGGGTAAATATTTCTTGACCCAGACTTACTTTCACTCATGGTTATGTCGATTTATATATTCACAAGCGTTGTTTTGGTTCACCTGTGGGGCATGTCAGTAGGTATGAGGTGGGTGTTGCTGGAGAAGGTGTAAAACGGTGCAGTACTTAATAGTATCAGCTACATCTTATTCTGTTATTCGATAGCACATAAAATTATTGCATTCAGAAATCCTGAAGACATATATCTTTTGACGTATTTCCTCTATAAAAGACAGAAATGAGCTCATTCTCGCTCTTACGTGAGCTCTCTGAAGACTAACTTGTATAGTATTTCATATTTGTTGTATATATGTATATATATACATGTGTGTGTTTATGTACTTACCTATTTGTGGTTGCAGGGGTCGATTCACTGCTCCTGGCCCCTCCTCTTCACCAGCGCTACTAGGAACATTCTCTTCTGCTCCTTGAATTTTATAGTGTCTCTTCTTAAAGCTATGTATATATCCTGCCTCCTCTATGGCCATTAAATCCACTACTCCAGCACTGAGGGTGTCGAACCAGGTAAGAACCAGAAATAATGGATTTAAGTTGGATAAATTTAGATTTAGAAAGGATATAGGTAAGTACTGACTTTCTAACAGAGTTGTAGATGCGTGGAACAATCTTCCCAGTTGGGTGATAGAGGCTAGGACTTTGGGTAGCTTTACGATGAGATTGGACAAATATATGAGTGGGAGGGGCTGGGTTTGATTGGTGTCATTGGGTAAAATAAGAACATAAGAAAGGAGGAACACTGCAGCAGGCCCGTTGGCCCATACTAGGCAGGTCCTTTACAATTCATCCCACTAACAAACATTTGACCAACCCATTTTTCAATACTACCCAAGAAATAAGCTCTGATGTGAAAGTCCCACTCAAATCCAACCCCTCCCACTCATGTACTTATCCAACCTAAATTTGAAACTACCCAAAGTCCTAGCCTCAATAACCCAACTAGGTAGACTGTTCCACTCATCAACTACCCTATTTCCAAACCAATACTTTCCTATGTCCTTTCTAAATCTAAACTTATCTAATTTAAATCCATTACTGCGGGTTCTCTCTTGGAGAGATATCCTCAAGACCTTGTTAATATCCCCTTTATTAATACCTATCTTCCACTTATACACTTCAATCAGGTCTCCCCTCATTCTTCGTCTAACAAGTGAATGTAACTTAAGAGTCTTCAATCTTTCTTCATAAGGAAGATTTCTAATGCTATGTATTAATTTAGTCATCCTACGCTGAATGTTTTCTAACGAATTTATGTCCATTCTGTAATATGGAGACCAGAATTGAGCTGCATAATCTAGGTGAGGCCTTACTAATGCTGTATAAAGCTGCAGTATAACCTCTGGACTTCTGTTGCTTACACTTCTTGATATAAATCCCAGTAATCTATTTGCCTTATTACGTATGCTTAGGCATTGCTGTCTTGGTTTAAGGTTGCTGCTCACCATAACCCCCAAGTCCTTTTCGCACTCTGTATGGCTAAGTTCTACATTATTTAACTTATAAGTGCTAGGGTTATGGACACTCCCGAGCTTCAGAACCTTGCATTTATCTACATTGAACTGCATCTGCCACTTTTCTGACCAAGAGTAGAGTTTGTCTAAATCCTCCTGAAGTTCCCTAACATCTACGTTTGAATCAATTATCCTACCTGTCTTTGTGTCATCGGCGAATTTGCTCATATCACTAGTAACACCCTCATCAAGATCATTGATATATATTATAAACAACAACGGGCCCAAGACTGATCCCTGTGGAACGCCACTTGTTACAGATCCCCACTCGGATTTAACCCCATTTATGGACACTCTCTGCTTCCTGTCAGTGAGCCATGACTCGATCCACGAGAGCACTTTTCCCCCAATGCCATGAGCTGCCACTTTCTTTAACAGTCTTTGGTGCGGAACTCTATCAAAAGCCTTACTAAAATCTAAGTAAATAATATCAAATTCTTTATCGTGGTCAACAGCCTCAAAAGCTTTACTGAAGAAAGTTAATAAATTAGTTAGACAAGACCGGCCTCTTGTGAATCCATGCTGAGTATCATTAATCAAGCTATGCTTATCGAGATGGCTTCTTATAATCTCAGCTATAATTGACTCTAGTAATTTGCCTACAATTGAGGTCAGGCTTATTGGGCGGTAATTTGACGGTAACGACTTGTCCCCTGTTTTAAAAATAGGAATTACATTAGCCATCTTCCACATATCAGACACTACACCTGTTTGAAGAGATAAATTAAAAATATTAGTTAATGGTTCACAGAGTTCCATTTTGCATTCCTTAAGAACCCTTGAAAAAACCTCATCAGGACCCGGTGACTTATTTTGCTTCAGTCGGTCTATCTGCTTCACAACCATTTCACTAGTGACTGTGATGTTACATAATTTATCTTCTTCTGGCCCACTATAGAAATTAATTACTGGAATGTTATTAGTGTCTTCCTGCGTAAAAACCGAGAGAAAATAATTATTTAAAATCGAGCACATTTCATTCTCTTTGTCACTAAGATGCCCATAGTTATTTTTAAGGGGACCTATCTTATCTCTGACTTTTGTTCTATATACCTGGAAAAAACTTTTTGGGTTAGTTTTAGAATCCCTAGCAACTTTAATTTCATAGTCCCTTTTAGCTTTTCTTATTCCCTTTTTAATGTCCTTCTTAATGTCAATATACTGATTCATAAGATGACACTCACCTCTTTTGATACGCCTATAAATTCCTTTCTCATGCCCTAGTAGATATTTCAGCCTATTATTCATTCATTTTGGGTCATTTCTATTTGATCTAATTTCTTTATACGGAATAAACGTTCTTTGAGCCTCATGTATAGTGTTCAGAAAACTGTCATATTGATAGCTCTCTTCGTTACCCCAGTCAACAGATGATAAGTGTTCTCTAAGCCCATCGTAATCTGCTAAGCGAAAATCTGGGACTGTTACTGAGTTATCCCTACTATCATACTTCCATTCAATGCTAAATGTAATTGATTTGTGGTCGCTAGCACCCAGTTCCTCAGAAACTTCTAAATTATTAACAAGGGATTCATTGTTTGCCAGAACTAAGTCAAGCAGGTTATTACCCCTTGTAGGTTCTGTCACAAACTGCTTCAAAAAACAATCCTGAACTACTTCTAAGAAGTCGTATGATTCTAAATTCCCAGTCAAGAAATTCCAATCAATATGACTAAAGTTAAAGTCTCCTAGAATTACTACATTATCGTGCCTTGTGGCCCTAACAATTTCCTCCCATAGTAGTCTCCCCTGGTCCCTATCTAAGTTTGGGGGACGGTATATCACACCTAAAATTAATTTTTCATGCCCCTCTGAAAATTCTATCCAAACAGACTCTGTATGTGTTACTTCAGACTTAATACCCGTTTTTATGCAACAGTTCAAGCGATCTCGGACATACAATGCCACCCCACCCCCCTTCCCGACACTTCTATCTACTTGGAACACTTTAAAACCCTGAATGTGACATTCCGCAGGCATGTCCCGACTTTTTGAATTAAACCACGTTTCAGTTAAGGCAAATACATCAATGTTACCTGCACTAGCAACTAGTCTCAACTCGTCCATCTTATTCCTAGCACTGCGACTATTTGTGTAATATATATTTAAAGACCCTCCTCTCTCTTTACCCTTCCTGCTCCTTTCTGTTATTCCACTAAACCTATTACTGTCCCTGTCAATTTGTGACACTGGCTTTTCAATATCTACCTCATTTTGCCTATTACTAGTTCTCCTAGTACTCATATTACTACACTGCGACTTACTGTTTTCCCGCCAAAACCCATACCACTAACTATTCCTAGTTTAAAGACCTAACAGCTCCCTCCACTGCAGTTGCCAGTGCTCCCACCCCAGACCTAGATAAGTGAAACCCATCCCTGGCATACATGTCATTTCTGCCATAGAAGAGGTCCCAGTTGTCATTGAATGTTACCGCATTTTCCTTGCAGTATTTGTCCAGCCAGCAATTGACACCAATTGCCCTGGACAACCATTCATTTCCAACTCCTCTCCTTGGCAAAATACCACATATGACAGGGTTCCCACCCTTCCTCCTAATTATTTCTATTGCTGACCTATACCTGCTAATCAGGTCTTCACTCCTACGTCTGCCAACATCGTTGCCACCAGCACTGAGACAGATAATAGGATTGCTCCCATTACCTCTCATAATGTCATCCAGACGGCTAACAATATCCTCCATCCCAGCCCCAGGAAAGCAAACTCTCTGTCTCCTACTCCTGTCCTTCAAGCAGAACGCCCTATCCATATACCTAACTTGGCTATCCCCAACAACAACAATATTCTTACCTTCCTTGGTGTCGATCGTCGTGACGTTCCCAGTAGTCGACTCACATTCGTCGGGTAGCACTGAGAATGTATTAGATGTTTCCACAACAGATTCCACGGCAGTCTCTTTCTTCTTCATCGTTTCTCCCTTTCCATTCGTCTTCTTGATCGTCAACTTCGTTCCCTGCTGTCCAGCCACTGACAAGTTTCCTTTCTTGACCTGAGGACTCAAAACAGGAGGACTACTACGAATCTTCTTGTTTTCCTCGGTCAGTCGCCGAATCTCCATCTTCGTCATCCTCAATTGGTAAAGTAGCTCGATGGAGGGGATCTTGCTTCAATTCGTAGAGATCGCGCAAACAGGTCTTCACAGAGCTAAGTACACGTCACCACTGAGCTAAGTACACGTCACCACTGAGCTAAGTACACGTCACCACTGAGTACGGGGTACGGGAGTTATTTCTTGGGTAGCTTTAGGTAGAGGTCGTTTTGATAAGGACCAGCCTTGCATGGGTCAGTAGGCCTTCTGCAGTGTTACTCCACACACACACCACTGTGTGTGTGTGTGTGTGTGAGCTAATTCATATAAATGATTCCGGGCATTTATCACCTCTCTTCCCCGGCACGGCGTTAACCATGTCAGCAACATTTCTAATTTACGATACTTCCTGTAAAGGAGTCATTGAGTAGGTAACCATATGAATAAAAAACTCACCAGTTATTTTCTCATAACAATTAAGCCAGCAGCATTCTTCTAAATATTTCCACCGATGAAGTGTATGTGAGGGAGAGAGAGAGAGAACGTGTATGTGTATTTAAACACACGAATACCCTAAGGCTTTCATATGCTTAAAATGTTCTTTCACACCAGTTTAGCGTTGTAAAACAGCGATGGATGATCTGCCTGTTAGAACCAAAGTTCGAGTTCCCGTCCATTCTACTGTTTATTCACTGACAGGCATTCATTACACCTTATCCTGAGTTCATAGATTTGGTTTTCGAGGGTATGAGAATAAAAGTACTATGAAAGCTTCTGGGGCCATGGGAAGGAATGGTCGGGCACATCTGGTAACTTCTGAAGCAAACTTGTCTCTGAAGTTCCGTCTATGAAACTTTCCTATTATAAGCTTCATAACTCAGTGGTACGTTGCTATACTTGATACATGTCAGGACAACAGTTCATGTCATCGGCCATTCTTCGGTTAATACATTTATAAACAGAGAGAGAGAAAAAAAGAGAATTAAAAAAAAAATACCGAACGAGAAAGGAAATGATTGCGTGGCAGAGGTGCACGAGCTTCAATGTCATGACCTCGAAAACTATAGGCTATTGGGAAATCCAGAGCAAGTGTTGGATATTAGAGTACAGCTGGCAACCCAGAGTGGGTGGAGAACTATGTATATAAGTGAACGTTTGTGAAGGCACTGCAGACACTACCCTCCAGCGTCACGGCATATACACAATATGATGCTTGTGAGTATAACACACATCCTGATCTTGTGGCACGCATCATTGCATTGCTCTTTTTTTGCCTTTATGCTCTAAAGCACATATGATGCAATGCCCTGTTTTGCAAACCTAATTAGTTTGTACTTAGGAAATATCTATCTCCTCGCTTTATTGACAAGCTATTTACAGGTTAAGGATTCCTAACTTTATTGACAAGCTAAGAGCTGTTACCTACATCAGCTCATTTGAAAGCATTTTTATTGTTATGAGACATACAAGTAGGGAACAGGATGAAATTGGAGCCATCTGTGGGCCAGCATTTTAATTTGATCAACTGACTTTATCTCGTTGACATCATTATGCTGTACGAATGTGTTCCATATTCGAGTCATCCTGGGTATATATGATCTCAGATGGAGTGATGCTCTGGAGAAGGGTACAGCCAGAGTGAAGTTGCTGCTTTCTGCCCGTCTTGTGGCATAAAAGCTTGTTTCACGCTGTCCTCGAAGTGGATCCAAGTGTGGTACTTTGACAATATTGGCCTTGTACATAACAGTAAGGCCACCCACATCCCTTCTATGTTGAAGGCTCTGCTGTAATGACAGATCTATCCAGGATGGGTCCAGGCGAGAGATGAGACGTCTTGCTCTGTTCTCTACTCTGTCAAGCAGTCGCAGATGAGAGGGGGGGGCAGGCAAACCAAGAAAGTGGAGCATACTCAAGGTGTGAGCGTACTTGTGCCTCGTACAGAATCTTGCAACCCCTACTGTCAAGTAGATGCGAGATACGGCGAAGTGCTGTAAGCTTCCTGGCTGCCTTGTTTGCAAGATTTACAACATGGTTCTTCATCGTTAGTTTGGAGTCAAATTTCACCCCAAGGATATCAACTTCTTCTCCAGGTGCCAACACCCCCCTCTCTCTCTCTCTCTCTCTCTCTCTCTCTCTCTCCTATATATATATATATATATATATATATATATATATATATATATATATATATATATATATATATATATATATATATATGTCGTGCCGAATAGGCAGAACTTGCGATCTTGGCTTATATAGCAACGCTCATCTTGCCATATAGGACAAGCGAAAATTTGTGTATGCAATAATTTCGCCAAAATCATTCTGAATCTAACGAAAAAAATATATTTCACTGTGTTTGTTTAGAATTAAATTATTGTAAACAAATCTAAAATATATTTAGTTGGGTTAGGCTAAAATAAATTGTTTTTTTTTATAATAAGGTTAGGTAAGTTTTCTAAAATTCTTTTGGAGCAAAATTAAAAATTTTTACATTAACATTAAGGAAAAAAATATATCTTTAAACGTATAAGAGAAAATTTTAGAAAGGACTTAATTTTAAATGAGTTCTTGCTAATTGACCAGTTATACATATTCGGCACGATATATATATATATATATATATATATATATATATATATATATATATATATATATATATATATATATATATACATATATATAAGATGGGATCCACCTCTGGTGTAAATTGTGGGACCCATAGCCTCGGAGAAGTGGATAAAAAGGCTTCAAGGAAGAATATTTGGATTTCTTCCTGAAGCCGTTTGAATATTCCACTTCCCTACCGCCCCATCTTTTATATAAATATATATATATATATATATATATATATATATATATATATATATATATATATATATATATATATATATATATATATATATACATATATATATATATATATATATATATATATATATATATATATATATATATATATATATATATATATATATTTAACAGTAACAATACTTTTCCTATACTTTTATTTTTGAAATTACTGTGATGATGCAGTAAATAAGGGAATGCTTATTACACAATGGATATTAAACGAAGAAAAGAAAATTGAATAAGCTTCGAACTGCTAAACCTGAATGGGTTAGGCAGACTCTCAGTTCACACAGGAAGTGAAATAATCCTTAGCTTTTTTATTTGTTCTCAGTTTTCACGCAGTTGTAGGGCCCACTGTATTTTCAAAATTAAAGATATTTGTATGTTTTGCAGATTGTTCTTGCCTTATTGGCCACTGGGGTCACCGCCGCCCCTCAGGGATACTCAGCCCCAGCGGCGCCTACTCGCTACGATGACTCTCGCGAGGTTGTGCCTATTTTGAAGGACGACCGTGTCCACGAAGAGGATGGCAGATACAATCTTGAAGTAGAAACAGGCAATGGCATCAGCTTGTCTCAGTCTGGGTCCCCCAGCGGTCCCGACGGTTCCGTGGTCAAGGCTGGACAATACTCGTAAGTAACATATGAAATTGTGTTTTTCTTAGTCATATTTGCGTGAGCTTAATATGAAATATGAATATCTATCGATTCTCCTGATAAATATATTTTCTTCACAGATACACTGCTCCTGACGGCACTTCTGTCGTAGTGAAATTCGTAGCGGATGAGAACGGCTACCAACCCGAGTCTAACCATCTGCCTGTGGCTCCTGTCTTCCCTCACCCAATTCCTCAGTTTGTGCTGGACCAGATCGCCTTCGCTGCTGAAGAAGACGCTGCTCGTGCCCGCTCAGAATCTAGAGGACCTTCTGGTAGTTACTCAGCTCCTCAGTAGTGTTAATGATAAAGTTTCGACGTAAAGGACTAATGCTGTATTTGTTTATAAAAAAAAACATAAGATTTTTTAAATTCTTGTTGTAGAATTATTGTTGTATTATAATCAATAAAATGTAATATTCTCTCCCTCTCGTAATTCTAAACATAATATGCTTGAAGCATTTGTTACCAAGAAATAAATGCTAATCATAACAATAATAATAATAATAATAATAATAATAATAATAATAGAAATAATAATAATAATGATAATAATAATAATAATAATAATAATAGCGCGCTCACACACATAGACACATATCAATACTCACGATATCTTAACTGGACAGTAGCTGGATCGAGATGTGAAATGAATGAGAAATGTGAAAACATAACTAATCATGCACTGTGAGAAAAGTAAGAAAACGTTTAGGACAGAAAGTACTGAAAGAGATGAATAGTTACAAAAGGAAGTTGTTGGTGAAAAAATAACACGAGACTGAAAGAGGAAATGAGAAAGCTGATTTAGAGAGAGACGGATTTAGTGACAGAGGAGTGACAAGGAGTGAAAGGCTTTGGTGACAGAGCAATGGAAAAAAAGGATGAACGAAACAAAATTGAAGGCAAATGTAATAAGTATTTTGCCGAGACACAGAAAACAGGAAAATAGTTGATTAATGAGAAAAAATGATTTTGGCCGACGGACAATAGAGAAGAAAGTGGGAGATAATTAATACATTATGACGATGAGGAGGAAAATGGCACAACATAATGGAAAAGAAAGTCAAAGGGAAAAGACAGCAGACTACAGCGAATGCAGAATAAAGGAGGAAGTAAGCAGATGGCAACATATCTGAGGATCAGAAAACACACCTGAATCTGAGGATCAGAAAGCACACTCTTTCACAATGGTTGTTTTGCATATATATATATATATATCTATATATATATATATATATATATATATATATATATATATATATATATATAAATATATATATATATATATATATATATATATATATATATATATATATATATATATATATATATATATATATATATATATATATATATATATATGTCGTGCCGAATATGTAAAACTGGTCAATTAGCAAGAAGTCATTTAAAATTAAGTCCTTTCTAAAATTTTCTCTTATACGTTTGAAGATATATTTTTTTCATTAATGTTGATATAAAAATTTATAATTTTGCACCAAAAGGAACTTAGAAAACTTACCTAACCTTATTATAACAAGCGCAATTTATTTTAGCCTAACCCAACTAAATATATTTTAGATTTGTTTACAGTAATTTAATACTAAACAAACACAGTGAAACATATTTTTTTCGTTAGGTTCAGGACGATTTTGGCGAAATTATTGCATACACAAATTTTCACTTGTCCTATATGGCAAGATGAGCGTTGCTATTTAAGCCAAGATCGCAAGTTCTGCCTATTCGGCACGACATATATATATATATATATATATATGTCGTGCCGAATAGGCAGAACTTGCGATCTTGGCTTAAATAGCAACGCTCATCTTGCCATATAGGACAAGTGAAAATTTGTGTATGCAATAATCTCGCCAAAATCATTCTGAACCTAACGAAAAAAATACATTTGATTGTGTTTGTTTAGTACTAAATTATTGTAAACGTATTTAAAATATATTTAGTTGGGTTAGGCTAAAATAAATTGCTCTTGTTATAATAAGGTTAGGTAAGTTTTCTAAGATTCTTTTGATGCAAAATTAAAATTTTTACATTAACATTAATTAAAAATTTATATCTTTAAACGTATAAGAGAAAATTTCAGAAAGGATTTAATTTTAAATGAGTTCTTGCTAACTGACCAGTTTTACATATTCGGCACGACATATATATATATATATATATATATATATATATATATATATATATATATATATATATATATATATATATATATATATATATATATATATATATATATATATATATATATCTTTATATATATATATATATATATATATATATATATATATATATATATATATATATATATATGTGTGTGTGTGTGTGTGTGTGTCGTGCCGAAAAGGCAACGCTCATCTTACCATATAGGACAAGCGAAAATTTGTGTATGCAATAATTTCGCCAAGATCATTCTGAACCTAGCGAAAAAAATATATTTCACTGTGTTTGTTTAGTACTAAATTATTGTAAACGTATTTAAAATATATTTAGTTGGGTTAGGCTAAAATAAATTGCTCTTGTTGTAATTAGGTTAGGTAAGTTTTCTAAGATACTTTTGGTGCAAAATTATAAATTTTTACATTAACAATAATAAAAAAAATATATCTTTAAACGTATAAGAGAAAATTTTAGAAAGGACTTAATTTTAAATGAGTTCTTGCTAATTGACCTGTTTTACATATTCGGCACGACTTATATATATATATATATATATATATATATATATATATATATATATATATATATATATATATATATATATATATATATATATATATATATATATATATATATTTATATATACATATATATATATATATATATATATATATATATATATATATATATATATATATATATATATATATATATATATATATATATATATATATATATATTTATTTATTTATTTATTAACACATCTGCCGTTTCTCACCAAGGCAGGGTGGCCCAAAAAACAAAAACTTTTACCATCATCACGCCATCACTGCCTTGCCAGAGGTGCGCTAATAAAACTTTAACATTAACACCTCTCCCTCAGAGAGCAGGCACTGTACTTCCCATCTCCAGGACCTGCCAGTTTCCCTGAATCCCTTCATAAATATTACCCTGCTCACACTCCAAGAACACGTCAAGTCCTAAAAACCATTTGTTTCCATTCGCTCCTATCTAACACGCTTACGCATGCTTGCTGAAAGTACAAGCCCCTTGCACACAAAACCTCCTTTACCCCCTGTCTCCAATTTTTCCTAGGCTTACCTCAATCCTGCCTTCCCTCCACTACAGATTTGCACACTCTCGAAGTCATTCTGTTTTGTTACATCTTCTCAACATGTCCGAAACACCTCAACAACCCTTCCTTACTCCTCTTTTTAATAGTTTTGGTAATCCTGCACCTCCTTCTAATTCCCAAGCTACGAATTCTCTGGGTTATATTCACACCACACATTGCCCTCAGAAACAACATATCCTACCACCAGCCTTCTCCATATTGCAACATTCACCACCAATGCTTCACACCCATATAAGAGTGTTGGTATAACTATACTCTCATACACTCCCCTCTTTGCTTCCTTGGACAAAGTTCTTTGTCTCCACAGACTCCTCAGTGCAGCACTTACCTTTTTCCCATCGTCAATTCTATGACTCACCTCATCATTCATAGGCGCATCTGTTGACACGTCCACTTCTTAATATCTGAATACATTCACCTTCTCCATACTCTCTTCCTCCAATCTGATATTCAATCTTTTATTACCTATTTTTTTATCCTCATCACCTTACTCTTTCCAATATTCACTTTTAATTTTCTTCATTTACATTCCCTTCCAAACTCATCCACCAACCTCTTCAACTTCTTTTACAGGAGATGAAAGGAAAATCTGTATACAGTATATAGGCTAGAAGAAAAATAACTTTTAGCCTCAACAAACTTAGGAACTTCATTTCAACATCTATATGTTTGGGCAAGTTAAACAATGTTATTAATTGTGCAGATTTATTATATTTTCATAATAAATACAGTTCAGACTACAGATACGTAGACGTTGACAACAAATGTTTAACAGAAAAAGAAACATTTACTGAGGAGCACTGTAGGAGGCAGAAGGACTTCGGTCCCTGGCAGAATCTTCCTCAGCAGCCTTAGCGATTTGATCCAGCACGAATTGAGGGATTTCGTGGGGGAATTCGGGAGCCACTGGCAGAAGGTCGGACTCGGGTTGGTAACCATTCTCATCGGCGACGAACTTCACAACGACAGAAGTGCCATCAGGAGCAGTGTAGCTAGAAGTCGGGATGCTTATCAGACATATGCAACATAAATCTGGTTTATATGGATATGATAAAATTTTAGAATAAGCAATACTACTCACTCCAGGTAACGGTACTTACGAGTACTGTCCAGATTTAACCACAGCACCTTCGGGGCCATCGGGAGAGCCGGACTGGGACAACCTGATGCCATTGCCAGTCTCCACTTCGTAGTTGTACCTGCCATCTTCTTCATGGATACGTTCGTCCTTCAGGATGGGGATCTCTTCGCTTGACTCACTGTAACGTGATGGTGCCGCGGGGGATGCATACTGAGGGGCGGCAGTGGCCACGACGGCCAGCGTAGCAAAGACCACCTGCACAAAACACCGCAATTAAGATGAAATGAAAAGAAAATAATCAGAAGTCATATATACTCCACTGTGTTATATTTATTTATCTTCTTAAATATGTATAAAAAGTATAAAGCTCAAATCTAAATACATGTATTCCAATAGCATAGCTCTCTTATTGTATAGAGTACATAATGTCTACGCATATTTCATACTGAAATTCGAAATAAATTTGCTAAACGGCCGAAAATGAGGTTGCCTACTGGCATCCCATTTTCTAAAGAATATATCTGGTAACTGAAAATATTCGAGTTGTTTTTAAAGTAAGCTTTACGAAATGTACTTGCAGACACGCACACATACGTATATCCAACACACATAACTTATTGGTACTCACAAACTTCATGTTGGATCGTAAGTAGGCAAATACTGGTGCCTGTAGCATCCAAGGAAACATATATATATACTGTCCAGACGCCCGCACACATGAAGACACCCACAACACACACAGCTGCCAGTTGCACTTTGTGAGGCAATGCTTGCTTCATATTTCTTTGAAATCTTTGAATTTCAAGGTCAGTTTCATAAGTAGCGCTCAGTATCCCAACACACAAGCATTTTCTTCTCTCCCTTTTTCATCTGTTCAGAAAGTTTAGTGCAGTAACACATAAGCTAAAAATGTAAAAAAAAAAAAAAAATAAAATTGGAACTATATATTGTCTTATCCTTGAATATAGAAGCTACTAGCTGTTGTCCTAAAATTTTAACACATATCATTTCATAATTAACATCCTCCTAGTAGGCTTAGCTATCATTCAGGTATCTACTTAAGACTAGGAGAATAGAAAGCGAAACGCACTCATTTTCAACGGTTTCTCCAGTCCCATGATTGAAACCGGGTCCCTCTACTGTGAACTGAAGGTGCTTCCACCTGAGCCAAGACACAATGAGATGCTTGTTGTTGCTAATGAACAATACCTTTTTACATAGTTGTCTTCCCTTATACAATGAAAAATTATATTAGCACAATATTTATTTTATGGATAAAAATTTAAGATTGAGCAAAAGAGAACGAGAACAACATAAATATTTTAGAAATATAAATATTAAGAGAGAAATAGATAGAATTACGGAAACAGAAAAACATGGAAAAAATTATATATATATATATATATATATATATATATATATATATATATATATATATATATATATATATATATATATATATATATATATATATATATATATATATATATATATATATATATATATATATATATATATATATATATATATATATATATATATATATATGTATAAAAAAATATATATATGTATATATATATATATATCCATAAAACATTCTGCGACCAGCATGGATCGAACATGAATCATTTAACCAGCCTCCTGGGAAGGTAGGTAGCTAAACTCTTGACACCTTAGTCCACTACACCACCACGCTACAAAGAGGTTAGGTGTCCAGTTAGTACATTAGACATGCTTTCCTACCGCTGAGCACATTCATGACGATGGAAAACTTCAGGAGCTAACTTCATTCTCACGAGTCTCATGAACTGGTCGCATTATGTTATTTGCTTCTATGAATGCATTAATACGTGTACTGCTCGCGAGACTGGTAAATAAACGAGAGGGAATGAAATTAGCTGCTATAGCTTTCTATGGCCACGAATGTGCTCGGAGGTAGCATTAGCACGCCTAGTGGAAAAGGATCCCAGAAGGGGATCGAAATATTCAGATCAATTTATCTTCTGAGTTTCTATCTCTCTAATTACTACTGAAATTCATAGTGGGTGTTACACTTAGGAAGCGTACAAGTATTGTTCCTCTTAGAAAACATGCATATCTGAGTATCAGCCCAGCAAAGTCAACTGTTAGTCTGATTCTGAAGAGAGATGAAGACACTTGTGATTGTGGAGCGCTGCGTCGAGGAAGATGCGGAAGAAAACGCAAGACAACAAATCACGATGACAAGGTTATCATAAGAAATAGTGTTCATGATCCTATGAAAAGCAGCAAAGATCTGCAGCATAAATGTTGATTCTTCAACTGTTCGACGATGATTCCCTGAAGTTGACAGAACTGCCAGAAAACTAATGAAGAAACAATTATTGATTGCAGCTATGAAGAAAAAATGGCTGCGGTGAGAACTCGATCACAAGGGATGCACGATAAATGAGTGGAGAAAAGTTATATTTTCAGATATGGTACATTTTGAAGTACATGGGTAAACATCAGTGGTAGTGAGACGGGGCAAAGGCGAGCCTCTTCGGAACGGACACATTCAATAAACGCCAAAATACCCACCTAAAAAAATGTTTCAGGGAAGTTTTACTGCTAAATGCCCAGGACGGCTTGCTATTGTTGAGGGAACGATGAACTGTGCCAGATATAAGGCAATCTTGGCAACTCATTTGCTTCCCTTTGTGGACACGACTTTTCTGATCAAGTAGGCATTATCTTGCTGGATCTTTCTCCACTCCACACTTCCAGAAAAATGCCCACTTTCTTCGAAGAGAGTGGGCTAAACGTTCTAAATTTGCCTGGAAACTATCCTGAAATAAATCCAAATGAAAATCTATGAACAATAACCAAACGCAGAATTACGAAACAGGACTGTTAAACTGTGGAGAAGCTAATTGCTGCTGTTACTAGGACCTGGTACCACGACGAAGAACTTGCTAAAATGTGTTTAACATTGGTCAGTTCTATGCTTATAAAAGCAAAGAGTAGTCATATCTCTTATTAAATCAATTATCTGTCATATCAGTGCCGTGTATTTTTCAAATAAACATTATTTTTTTTTTCAAATAAATGTATTCCTTCACTGTCCAAATTAATATGCACGCTTCCAACAGAGGAAGGATGACACAGGTAAGGAAACACAGATACCATTGCTCATTCAGTAGCTGGCTTGCTAGAATTGTGCAGACCTCACAGTTCAAATAGCCCTTCGAACTACAACATCTCAAGTCTGACTAATCAATTTCCCTGAATCGTTTCATACATATTACCTTGCTTACACTCTAACAGCATGTAAAGCCATAAAAACCACTTGTTTTCTTTCACTGTCATCTAACATGCTTCCTCATGCCTGTTGGATGCTAAAGCCGTTCGCACTTTAAGCCTCCCTTACATTCTTCCATTAACCCTCTTCGAGGATTCCCCTACACCTCTTTTCTTCTACCCAAGATTTTAACACCCCTCTTGCTTATCCTATTCTGCTCCATACTCTCAAAACGCCCAAACTACCTCAACATCTCATCTTTAGTCCTCTGAATTATATCTTTAACAACTCCACTTTGTCTTCTAATTTCTAAGTTTCAAATTCCATCCTCTCAAACATGGCATCACCACAGTCTCCAGTTGCCATGTAAATACAAGGTTTAAAGCTCATATCTTAAACTCATATGAACGTTGTTACCACTATGCTCTGGCACACTACTTTTTTCTTTCCGCAAATGCACAACACTCCTGATACCATTTTTTTTGTACCTTATCCTCTTCTATGGTTCACCTCATCTTTTATAGTCGCCATCAGACGACATATCCAGTCACAAATATCGGAATGCACTGGCTTCCTTCGTACTTCCTCCCTCCAATCTTATATCCAGTCATTCATTGGCTTTACTTTTTTGTTACTTCAATCATCATAAAGAGTCAGTTGGGTGTTATCCTATTCAATTAGCGTTGACCATGAGGCGTAGTAAATCTCCATTATTCTAAACTTATTTGTCAGGTTAATAGTAGCATGTCAGGTAAACGATAATTTGTTTCTCAACAAAGCTTATAATCTCAAACACAACCAGGTGAGCACATGCAACGAGGTTGCTACCGGAATAGTGAAAAAAAACTTAAGAACTTGACTCACGAAATCGTAATGACTCGATTGCAAACAAACCATACCACGGGTGGGGTTTGAACCAACGGTAAGAGAGTCTCAAAACTCCAGACCGTCGCGTTAGCCGTCTGAAGTTTTGAGACTCTCTTACCGCAGGTTCAAACCCCACCCGTGGTATGGTTAATTTAAGAAATCAGCTGAAATATATGCTAGAAGGGAGGAGAACCAGAGGGTACATGATCATGACACAATATATTCGTAATAACAGGAAGAGAAGAAAAGGACAGGCTCTTGCGAATTCCTTGCATTGTTAAAATCTCTAGTAAGGCTGATGCATGCAGGGGATGAGATGAAAAACTGTAAGCCTTCTCCCTGAAAATTGGCTGCCTTGGATCAACGTGTAGCGCAAGCTGCACGCCAAGGTATTGCCCAGTGTGGGTAGATTGGTATAGGACGGCGTACCTTGTTCCAAGTTTCGTAGGTTCGAGTCTCCTTCAGCCAGAGATCAGTGTTTATGTATATTTCGCCTGCTCTTGCGAATTCCTTGCATATATATATATATATATATATATATATATATATATATATATATATATATATATATATATATATATATATATATATATATATTTAAAACCAATCGAAATTTATCTTGGTGAATATACTTATAAACGTGCGACATAAGGCAATACTTTACCTTCTGCTGATTTGGATAATAATGACATGACTTCTTAATTCTGTAACCTTTTTTTTTATTTTTGAATATCTCACATTATAAATACACTGATGTTCACAGTAAATGTTTTACAGAAGATACATAAGACTTATTGAGGGGCACCGTAAGAAGCAGAAGGACCTCGTGAGAGGGCAGCGTCCTCTTCAGCAGCCTTAGCGATCTGATCCAGCACGAACTGAGGGATTTCGTGGGGAAACTCGGGTGCCACTGGGAGCAAGTCAGACTCTGGCTGGTAGCCGTTCTCATCAGCAACGAACTTCACTTCGACAGATGTACCGTCAGGAGCAGTGTAGCTGTAAATAAGAAAGCATGTGTCTAACGCATCTCTTCATTTTATCACATTACGATGAAATTATAAAATCAACTGAACCACCCACCATAAAATACTGTACTCACGAGTATTGTCCGGATTTAACCACAGCACCTTCTGGGCCGTCAGGGGAACCGGACTGGGACAACCTGATGCCATTTCCAGTCTCCACTTCGTAGTTGTACCTGCCATCTTCTTCATGGATACGTTCGTCCTTCAGGATGGGGATCTCTTCGCTTGACTCACTGTAACGTGATGGTGCCGCGGGGGCTGCATACTGAGGGGCGGCAGTAGCCACGACGGCCAGCACGGCAAAGATCACCTGCACAACATACAGAAATTAATATGGAATAATGAGAAAATCATGAGAACTTATGTATGCTTCACTAAACTTTCTTATATTATATCCTTTTTAATAGCAAAGTGTATAAAGCGTTTCTATAAATTTTACCGCTAAATACATGAACAGTGTCCGCTTTAGCGTATTACAGGGTTGAAAATATTATGAAAATTGTGTTTTGAAATGCTGATGAAGTTTAGAAAACGGCTTAAAAACTGGTTGTTAGTATTCATATTATTACTAATGAATATATTTGTTCATTTAAAAAAAATTAAATATTTTTAATAGCTAATAATTAATGTATTCGCATGCATATAACCACCGGCTATAAACTTGATCTTCATGCAGATATAAAGTAATATTACTCACAAACTTCATGTTGGTTGGTATATGGCCAAACTCTGGTACCTGTAACATCCGAGGCAACTTACTTATAGTCTCCAGACGCCCACACATACTGAGTTGCCAGTTGCACTAAGTTAGACAAACTTTGCTCTATATTTCTTTGCGAACTTTGATTTTCAAGGTCAGACACTCTTGAGTAATGCCCAGGATCCCAACATATAAACACCTTCACTTCTCTCACTTCTCCCTTTCTAATCCACTTCTCGAGTTCATACACTTTAGATGCAAAGATTTATTTTCATTTTCTAAATTATATTTAATCAGTAAAACCTTCAGTTAATCCATATTCCAGTGACATCATCATAATTAAGAATCTTATTAGAATATTATTTTTTTATGTCCTGTGGTGTATTTTAAAGTAGTTATCACATCTCTTCTTTTTTTCCACTTCCTAATGAAGGTAATTAATTTTGTTTTATTATTTCTTCATGGGTACGAACTCTAATTTAGACTTAACAATTGATGTAAATTATTGATTTACTATATTTGTTATAGGGTTAGGTTAGGTAACCCACATAACATAAGATGACAACTGGAGCATTTGATCATCTCACCGAGGCCTTTCATTGGTTTCCACAAATAAATAACAAAAAGGCACAATACCGTGACTGGAACGATACACAAATAACCCGCACATAAAAGAGAGAAGCTTACGACGACGTTTCGGTCCGACTTGGACCATTGACAAAGTCACACTAACCAGAGGAGGAGCAGGACGGCTATATATAGGCAGGAAGAGGTGGTGGTAGTAGTAGTAGTAGTAGTACAAGAATTGTATATAATACCGACAAGATGAAATTAAGACACATGCGCAACACCCGGGCATCCCCATCGTAGACGTTTCGCCATCCAGCCAGCCACTGGATGGCGAAACGTCCACAACAAAGACAACCAGACGCCGCACATGTCTTAATATCATCAGTAGTTGTAGTAGTAGTAGTAGAAGAAGAAGAGGTAGTAGTAGTGGTAGTGGTAGAAGTGGGAAATAAGGAGGACGAGCCAGTCAAATACAAAGGAAGGGGAGCGCTGCAAGAGAGAGCTAGGTGCCCACTGAGGGAGAGCAAGCGCACAGAGGTGCGTGGAAGGGGAAGTGGTGAAATAAATGAAGAAGGAACAGAAACACGAGACAGGAGAGAGAAAGACAACCCAGAGGAGTTGTCTTTGTTGTGGACGTTTCGCCATCCAGTGGCTGGCTGGATGGCGAAACGTCTACGATGGGGATGCCCGGGTGTTGCACATGTGTCTTAATTTCATCTTGTCGGTATTATATACAATTCTTGTACTACTACTACTACTACTACCTCCACCTCTTCCTGCCTATATATAGGCGTCCTGCTCCACCTCTGGTTAGTGTGACTTTGTCAATGGTCCAAGTCGGACCGAAACGTCGTCGTAAGCTTCTCTCTTTTATGTGCTGGTTATTTGTGTATTGGTTTCCACCTCCACCCGTTTAAAATTAAAATTAGTTTAAGGCTCTCCTGAAGTTACTTAATGCTTTATAAGATTCATCATCAATTTGTTTTATATGTGGCTGAATATTATTTTATCACTCCAGATCTTTCTTTCAGATCCTTTCAAAATTCATACGTTATTTGCGTTTCAATTGTGAGTGAATTCCAACTATATAACACGGCATTTATCTACATTGAATTCCATTACCTAATTATTAGTAATCTAATTAAAACCTAAAATTAATGCACTATCTGCAAGCATAAATAAATTGTTTATGTTCTTTTTTAAATTAAGAACATCATCAGTGGTAGTTCTGCGATGCCATTTTTTTCTCTCCTATTACAATTTTATTTGTCATAGAAAAGAGCTTGTTCTTTCTTCAAGGTTTTTTTTCATTTTGAAAGTAAATCTTTATATTAAAGACTCAGCAAGGTTCAGGTCTACTACATATTCCAACAATCCACTACCCAATGCTCCATCTGGTCTTCTTCTTCTTCTTCTTCTTCGTCTTCGTCTTCGTCTTCGTCTTCGTCTTCGTCTTCGTCTTCGTCTTCGTCTTCGTCTTCGTCTTCGTCTTCTTCTACTTCTTCTTCTTCTTCTTCTTCTTCTTCTTCTTCTTCTTATTATTATTATTATTATTATTATTATTATTATTATTATTATTATTATTATTATTATTATTATTATTATTATTATTATTATTATTACTATTTTCATTCTAACAGATTTTTTTTATCATTTTGAGAACATGGTAAATGCTTTTTAAATTCTTCATATTTGGTTGTTATTGAAAATTTGAGTTTATTGTATCTTTTTTTTTTTTAATTATACTTTGTAGTCAGTATAATTTTTTTTAAATCCCATTAAACATATTTATTTTATCAATTTTTTTTATTAATATCATATATTCTAAATATAGTTTTACATTCCACATGAGGAATATTTTCATCTGAGATTATAAAATTTACATCCGAAATTTTAAGGGCTTGCTCACGTACCAGTTACAAAAAAAGATGGCCCACTGTATATTTTCGTTAATTATTTTATTATGCTCTTGCATAATTTTATATGACATTTCTTCCTGTCTCAGGATATTATTACATCGTTTTATTGGTTCTTTTGTATATGCTGAATATTCAGGATTGTTTATCCATTTTTTATTATTTAAAAATTTAATTAATAGATAAATTTCTTGAAGGCTATAATTTCTTTTATTGAATGAGAAATGATATTCTTATTATCTCTAGAATTTTTTGTCTTACCATCTAACTCTTCAATATGTACTGTTATCTTTTCCCAACATATTTTCTTCTGAAAACAAATCATCCATAAACACCACTTTTAACATACTCTAACCCGCTATTATAAAAACAAGTGACGTGCCAGTTTTATGTGGTGTCAAGTATCAGGGCACATGAGGTGTGTCAAGTGAATAATAAAGGTGAGAGCAATATTCTCAAGAGAGAAATGCAAGAACCAGTTTTGATGCATCGAAAATGTATCGATCTGTATAGTGCAACCTTCACATTAACAGAAGGAATACTATATAAGGAAACAGCATGGACAGTGGACATACAGCAATTATTCCATGATTTTATAGGTCTTATATGTATATATGCGTAACGCGAATATTTTTGTTCTAACTAGAGACTCTTAATGAAGCAAGCCTAGTTCCCTAGGCTGATGTTGTTTGTAGGATTGTATGGTCCAGTGGTTTAGGGCGTCATGAATTTTCACTCTTCACGCGAGGCAGGTTAAACGCGGGTTCGATCCCTCGTCTACTTACATACATACAAACATGTATATATATATATATATATATATATATATATATATATATATATATATATATATATATATATATATATATATATATATATATATATATATATATATGCAATAAGATCACAGAAAACAGATGATTTCAGAATATGCAAAACAACCACTCTGAAAGAATAGAGAAATTCCAAGCGCTTTCGTGACTACTCACATTATCAAGGAACTATAAAAGTAAAGCATCCAAGGAAGGTATATAAGGGGGTCTGGCCAACACCTCACTATCAGATCCCACAACGGTTAAACACCTGACGCGCGCCGGCCCAACTGGACAGGTCCTTTGCAAAACCACCAACAAACTATTCTACCCAAGAAATTTTTTAAAATTATTATTTGTCCAGTGTATTATTAAATTCTTCCCAAATTCTATTAATTATAAATGGATCTAATTTATATAAACCTTCCTTGGATGCTTTACTTTCATAGTTCCTTGATAATGTGAGTAGTCACGAAAGCGCTTGGAATTTCTCTATTCTTTCAGAGTGGTTGTTTTGCATATATATATATATATATATATATATATATATATATATATATATATATATATATATATATATATATATATATATATATATATATATATATATATATATATATATATATATATATATATATATATATATATATATATATATATATATATATATATATATATATATATATATATATATATATATATATATATATATATATATATATATATATATATATATATATATATATATATATATATTTATATATATATATATATATATATATATATATATATATATATATATATATATATATATATATATATATATATATATATATATATATATATATATATATATATATATATATATATATATATATGCGCCTGTCGAAAATATAACACAAGTGTTGAGAAGCACTGCATCAAGCATACTAGTCATTGCATAATAACTCTCCCCGTCATTCTCCTCACATATCCACAACTTTCTAGCCAATCTTGTGCATTCCCACATATTTTTCATATCCGAGTTAATCTAGCATAAATTCATCAAATTCATAAGGACTGAGCTACCTAACATAACATTTACAGAGGCCTCGGTCTTTTCCTTTATACTGATTAGATTTCTTTCTAAACCTTTGTCAGATTTATGAAGAAACCTATTGAAAAGATGCTCACAGTCTCGTTAAGAATATTGAACTTGGTAACAGTGATAATTATAGTCGATTCTCTCATCTTTCTCTGCCTTGTTATGTTACCCCCTTATCAGTAAGTTAACATCTTCGAAATTAATTTCGTGGTTTTCTGTACTTACTTGCCGAAATACAAAATTACTATTATTCCCATCGTAAGATAAACATCTAAGTGACTCGACTGTTCTGTTCAGAATAGATTTCCTTGTCGATACTCTTTACTTTTCTACCTTTTAAAAATTCTCAATTAAAACTTTAATGTCGTCGTCAGTTTGATGCTGCTATGTAGCAGCTGAGATCGTGACGTTGCTTTTGCCATGATTTTACTCTCAAAATATCGATGCGAATAACGTCATTTCGATCTACTGCAGTTCCTTTTTATATGACTATGTAAAGCCTGTTGCATTTCATGGTCTAAGTCTCTCTCTCCTTACTACTGTTATTTTATACAAATTCTTTCGAGTGTCTTGATCACTCGTTTAAGTGAACATTTCATCTGCATCCTTTTTTCTTGGACTCTCCTTATTTAACCACTTTCGGGATTTCTGAGAAAATTTCGACACATGATACTTCTAACATAGGAAATTTATAACGAAAAGGAAATTCAAAGGAACTTAAAATTTTTAACAAAACCTTTTTACATATCATCGTTAAAACGTTTGCTGAAAATCAACCTGCAATCCATATAATAAATTTATTGCACGAAATACTTTATAGTATGTAATTAAGAAACTTTTCAATAGGAACATCTGTCTCATCCGATGCTCTGTCTTGCAAGGAAAAATACTATAACATGAGTTCTCCAGTTTCCAAGTACCTTAAGAAATTTTAAATATATATATACATACATATGCATATATATATATATATATATATATATATATATATATATATATATTTATATATATGGTAGTAGGTTGGTAGACAGCAACCACCCAGGGAAGTACTACCGTCCTGCCAGATGACTGTGAAACAAAAACCTGTAATTGTTTTGCATGATGGTAGGATTGCTGGTTTCTTTTTCTGTCTCATAAACACGCTAAGATAACAGGGATATCTTGCTACTCCTACTAACACTTTGGTCACACTTCACAGACACGCACATGCATATATATATATACATACATCTAGGTTTTTCTCCTTTTTCTAAATAGCTCTTGTTCTTTTTTATTTCTTCTATTGTCCATGGGGAAGTGGAAAAGAATCTTTCCTCCGTAAGCCATGCGTGTCGTATGAGGCGACTAAAATGCCGGGAGCAATGGGCTAGTAACCCCTTCTCCTGTATACAATTACTAAAAAAGAGAAGAAGAAAAACTTTATAAAACTGGGTTGCTTAAATGTGCGTGGATGTAGTGCGGATGACAAGAAACAGATGATTGCTGATGTTATGAATGAAAAGAAGTTGGATGTCCTGGCCCTAAGCGAAACAAAGCTGAAGGGGGTAGGAGAGTTTCAGTGGGGGGAAATAAATGGGATTAAATCTGGAGTATCTGAGAGAGTTAGAGCAAAGGAAGGGGTAGCAGTAATGTTAAATGATCAGTTATGGAAGGAGAAAAGAGAATATGAATGTGTAAATTCAAGAATTATGTGGATTAAAGTAAAGGTTGGATGCGAGAAGTGGGTCATAATAAGCGTGTATGCACCTGGAGAAGAGAGGAATGCAGAGGAGAGAGAGAGATTTTGGGAGATGTTAAGTGAATGTATAGGAGCCTTTGAACCAAGTGAGAGAGTAATTGTGGTAGGGGACTTGAATGCTAAAGTAGGAGAAACTTTTAGAGAGGGTGTGGTAGGTAAGTTTGGGGTGCCAGGTGTAAATGATAATGGGAGCCCTTTGATTGAACTTTGTATAGAAAGGGGTTTAGTTATAGGTAATACATATTTTAAGAAAAAGAGGATAAATAAGTATACACGATATGATGTAGGGCGAAATGACAGTAGTTTGTTGGATTATGTATTGGTAGATAAAAGACTGTTGAGTAGACTTCAGGATGTACATGTTTATAGAGGGGCCACAGATATATCAGATCACTTTCTAGTTGTAGCTACACTGAGAGTAAAAGGTAGATGGGATACAAGGAGAATAGAAGCATCAGGGAAGAGAGAGGTGAAGGTTTATAAACTAAAAGAGGAGGCAGTTAGGGTAAGATATAAACAGCTATTGGAGGATAGATGGGCTAATGAGAGCATAGGCAATGGGGTCGAAGAGGTATGGGGTAGGTTTAAAAATGTAGTGTTAGAGTGTTCAGCAGAAGTTTGTGGTTACAGGAAAGTGGGTGCAGGAGGGAAGAGGAGCGATTGGTGGAATGATGATGTAAAGAGAGTAGTAAGGGAGAAAAAGTTAGCATATGAGAAGTTTTTACAAAGTAGAAGTGATGCAAGGAGGGAAGAGTATATGGAGAAAAAGAGAGAGGTTAAGAGAGTGGTGAAGCAATGTAAAAAGAGAGCAAATGAGAGAGTGGGTGAGATGTTATCAACAAATTTTGTTGAAAATAAGAAAAAGTTTTGGAGTGAGATTAACAAGTTAAGAAAGCCTAGAGAACAAATGGATTTGTCAGTTAAAAATAGGAGAGGAGAGTTATTAAATGGAGAGTTAGAGGTATTGGGAAGATGGAAGGAATATTTTGAGGAATTGTTAAATGTTGATGAAGATAGGGAAGCTGTGATTTCGTGTATAGGGCAAGGAGGAATAACATCTTGTAGGAGTGAGGAAGAGCCAGTTGTGAGTGTGGGGGAAGTTCGTGAGGCAGTAGGTAAAATGAAAGGGGGTAAGGCAGCCGGGATTGATGGGATAAAGATAGAAATGTTAAAAGCAGGTGGGGATATAGTTTTGGAGTGGTTGGTGCAATTGTTTAATAAATGTATGGAAGAGGGTAAGGTACCTAGGGATTGGCAGAGAGCATGCATAGTTCCTTTGTATAAAGGCAAAGGGGATAAAAGAGAGTGCAAAAATTATAGGGGGATAAGTCTGTTGAGTGTACCTGGTAAAGTGTATGGTAGAGTTATAATTGAAAGAATTAAGAGTAAGACGGAGAATAGGATAGCAGATGAACAAGGAGGCTTTAGGAAAGGTAGGGGGTGTGTGGACCAGGTGTTTACAGTGAAACATATAAGTGAACAGTATTTAGATAAGGCTAAAGAGGTCTTTGTGGCATTTATGGATTTGGAAAAGGCGTATGACAGGGTGGATAGGGGGGCAATGTGGCAGATGTTGCAAGTGTATGGTGTAGGAGGTAGGTTACTGAAAGCAGTGAAGAGTTTTTACGAGGATAGTGAGGCTCAAGTTAGAGTATGTAGGAAAGAGGGAAATTTTTTCCCAGTAAAAGTAGGCCTTAGACAAGGATGTGTGATGTCACCGTGGTTGTTTAATATATTTATAGATGGGGTTGTAAGAGAAGTAAATGCGAGGGTCTTGGCAAGAGGCGTGGAGTTAAAAGATAAAGAATCACACACAAAGTGGGAGTTGTCACAGCTGCTCTTTGCTGATGACACTGTGCTCTTGGGAGATTCTGAAGAGAAGTTGCAGAGATTGGTGGATGAATTTGGTAGGGTGTGCAAAAGAAGAAAATTAAAGGTGAATACAGGAAAGAGTAAGGTTATGAGGATAACAAAAAGATTAGGTGATGAAAGATTGAATATCAGATTGGAGGGAGAGAGTATGGAGGAGGTGAACGTATTCAGATATTTGGGAGTGGACGTGTCAGCGGATGGGTCTATGAAAGATGAGGTGAATCATAGAATTGATGAGGGAAAAAGAGTGAGTGGTGCACTTAGGAGTCTGTGGAGACAAAGAACTTTGTCCTTGGAGGCAAAGAGGGGAATGTATGAGAGTATAGTTTTACCAACGCTCTTATATGGGTGTGAAGCGTGGGTGATGAATGTTGCAGCGAGGAGAAGGCTGGAGGCAGTGGAGATGTCATGTCTGAGGGCAATGTGTGGTGTGAATATAATGCAGAGAATTCGTAGTTTGGAAGTTAGGAGGAGGTGCGGGATTACCAAAACTGTTGTCCAGAGGGCTGAGGAAGGGTTGTTGAGGTGGTTCGGACATGTAGAGAGAATGGAGCGAAACAGAATGACTTCAAGAGTGTATCAGTCTGTAGTGGAAGGAAGGCGGGGTAGGGGTCGGCCTAGGAAGGGTTGGAGGGAGGGGGTAAAGGAGGTTTTGTGTGCGAGGGGCTTGGACTTCCAGCAGGCATGCTTGAGCGTGTTTGATAGGAGTGAATGGAGACAAATGGTTTTTAATACTTGACGTGCTGTTGGAGTGTGAGCAAAGTAACATTTATGAAGGGATTCAGGGAAACCGGCAGGCCGGACTTGAGTCCTGGAGATGGGAAGTACAGTGCCTGCACTCTGAAGGAGGGGTGTTAATGTTGCAGTTTAAAAACTGTAGTGTAAAGCACCCTTCTGGCAAGACAGTGATGGAGTGAATGATGGTGAAAGTTTTTCTTTTTCGGGCCACCCTGCCTTGGTGGGAATCGGCCGGTGTGATAATAAAAAAAATATATATATATATATATATATATATATATATATATATATATATATATATGTCGTGCCGAATATGTAAAACTGGTCAATTAGCAAGAACTCATTTAAAATTAAGTCCTTTCTGAAATTTTCTCTTATACGTTTAAAGATACATTTTTTTCATTAATGTTTATGTAAAAAATTTTAATTTTGCACCAAAAGAATCTTATAAAACTTACCTAACCTTATTACAACAAGAGCAATTTATTTTAGCCTAACCCAGCTATATATATTTTAGATACTTTTACAATAATTTAATACTAAACAAACACAGTGAAATATATTTTTTTCGTTAGGTTCAGAATGATTTTGGCGAAATTATTGCATATACAAATTTTCGCTTGTCTTATATGGCAAGATGAGCGTTGCTATTTAAGCCAAGATCGCAAGTTCTGCCTATTCGGCACGACATATATATATATATATATATATATAGATGTCGTGCCGAATAGCCAGAACTTGCCATCTTGGCTTAAATATCAAATCTCATCTTGCCATATAGGACAAGCGAAAATTTGAGTATGGAATAATTTCGCCAAAATCATTCTGGACCTAACGAAAAAAAATATATTTCACTGTGTTTGTTTAGTATTAAATTGTTGTAAACAAATCTAAAATATATTTAGCTGGGTTAGACTAAAATAAATTGTTCTTATTATAATAAGGTTAGGTAAGGTTTCTAAGTTCCTTTTGGTGCAAAATTAAAAATTTTTACATTAACATTAATGAAAAAAAATATATCTTTAAACGTATAAGAGAAAATTTCAGAAAGGACTTAATTTTAAATGAGTTCTTGCTAATTGACCAGTTTTACATATTCGGCACGACATATATATTTATATATATATATATATATATATATATATATATATATATATATATATATATATATATATATATATATATATATATATATATATATATATATATATGTCGTGCCGAATAGGCAGAACTTGCCATCTTGGCTTAAATAGCAACGCTCATCTTGCCATATAGGACAAGTGAAAATTTGTGTATGCAATAATTTCGCCAAAATCATTCTGAACCTAACGAAAAAAATGTATTTGATTGTGTTTGTTTAGTATTAAATTACTGTAAACAAATCTAAAATATATTTAGTTGGGTTATTCTAAAATAAATTGTTCTTTTTATAATAAGGTTAGGTAAGTTTTCTAAGTTCCTTTTGGTGCAAAATTATAAATTTTTACATTAATATTAATGAAAAATATATATCTTTAAACGTATAAGAGAAAATTTTAGAAAGGACTTAATTTTAAATGAGTTCTTGCTAACGGACCAGTTTTACATATTCGGCACGACATATATATATATATATATATATATATATATATATATATATATATATATATATATATATATATATATATATATATATATATATATATATATATATATGTTGTGCCGAATAGGCAGAACTTGCGATCTTGGCTTAAATAGCAACGCTCATCTGCCATATAGGACAAGTGAAAATTTGTGTATGCAATAATTTCGCCAAAATCATTCTGAACCTAACGAAAAAAATATATTTGATTGTGTTTGTTTAGTACTGAATTACTGTAAACGTATTTAAAATATATTTACTTGGGTTAGGCTGAAATAAATTGTTCTTGTTATAATAAGGTTAGGTAAATTTTCTAAGATTCTTATGGAGCAAAATCAAAAATTTTTACTTTAACATTAATGAAAAAAATATATCTTTAAACGTATAAGCGAAAATTTTAGAAAGGACTTAATTTTAAACGAGTTCTTGCTAATTGACCAGTTTTACATATTCTGCACTATTTATATATATATATATATATATATATATATATATATATATATATATATATATATATATATATATATATATATATATATATATATATATATATATATATATATATATATATATATGTCGTGCCGAATAGGCAGAACTTGCGATTTTGGCTTAAATAGCAACGTTCATCTTGCCACATAGGACAAGTGAAAATTTGTGTATGCAATAATTTCGCCAAAATCATTCTGAACCTAACGAAAAAAAATATATTTCACTGTGTTTGTTTAGTATTAAATTATTGTAAACAAATCTAAAATATATTTAGCTGGGTTAGGCTAAAATAAATTGTTCTTGTTATAATAAGGTTAGGTAAGTTTTCTAAGTTCCTTTTGGTGCAAATTTATAAATTTTTACATCAACATTAATGAAAAAAATATATCTTTAAACGTATAAGAGAAAATTTTAGAAAGGACTTAATTTTAAATGAGTTCTTGCTAATTGACCAGTTTTACGTAATCGGCACGACATATATATATATATATATATATATATATATATATATATATATATATGTCGTGCCGAATAGGCAGAACTTGCGATCTTGGCTTAAATAGCAACGCTCATCTTGCCATATAGGACAAACGAAAATTTATGTATGCAATAATTTCGCCAAAATCATTCTGAATCTAACGAAAAAAATATATATCACTGTGTTTGTTAAGTACTAAATTATTGTAAATATATCTAAAATATATTTAGTTGGGTTAGGCTAAAATAAATTGGTCTTGTTAGAATAAGGTTAAGTAAGTTTTCTAAGATTCTTTTGGTGCAAAATTATAAATTTTTACATTAACATTAATGAAAAAAATATATCTTTAAACGTATAAGAAATTTTTTTAGAAAGGCCTTAATTTTAAATGAGTTCTTGCTAATTGACCAGTTTTACATATTCGGCACGACATATATATATATATATATATATATATATAATATATATATATATATATAAATCGTGCAGAATATGTAAAACTGGTCAATTAGCAAGAACTCGTTTAAAATTAAGTCCTTTCTAAAATTTTCGCTAATACGTTTAAAGATATATTTTTTTTCATTAATGTTAATGTAAAAATTTTTGATTTTGCTCCAAAAGAATCTTATATATATGTATATATATATATATATATATATATATATATATATATATATATATATATATATATATAAATATATATATATATATTTATATATATATATGTGTGTGTGTGTGTGTGTGTGTGTGTATATGTATATATGTATGTATGACGGTAAATTAGTAGACAGCAACCTCCCAGGGAGGTACTACCGTTCTGCCACTGAATGTGAAACGGAAGCTTGTAGGATTGCTGGTCTCTTTCTCTGTTTCATAAACATTCGGGATAACAGATATATCTTACTACTACTACTACTACTACTACTTACGCTTATGTGCACTACATATGTACGTACATATATTCACACACACCCATCTGGGTTTTCTCCCATTTTCTTAATACTTCTTATACTTCTTTTCTCTTTGGACCGACTATCATGATTGAAAATTGTAATATCTATTTTTGATCCAGTGTCTTTTTATATCAAATTTCACTTATTTACTACTCTTAAATTAAAAAATGTGCATGGATTGTATTTTCCACTTGGAAAAAACTATCCATGCACACAGTATCCATGCACACAGTATCCATGCATCCAAGTTCAACGATGAGAAATTTCAATTACTCAGATATGGTAAACATGAGGAAATTAAATCTTCATCAGAGTACAAAACAAATTCTGGCCACAAAATAGAGCGAAACACCAACGTCAAAGACCTGGGAGTGATTATGTCGGAGGATCTCACCTTCAAGGACCATAACATTGTATCAATCGCATCTGCTAGAAAAATGACAGGATGGATAATGAGAACCTTCAAAACTAGGGAGGCCAAGCCCATGATGACACTCTTCTGATCACTTGTTCTATCTAGGCTGGAATATTGCTGCACTCTAACAGCACCTTTCAAGGCAGGTGAAATTGCCGACCTAGAAAATGTACAGAGAACTTTCACGGCGCGCATAACGGAGATAAAACACCTCAATTACTGGGAGCGCTTGAGGTTTCTAAACCTGTATTTCCTGGAACGCAGGAGGGAGAGATACATGATTATATACACCTGGAAAATCCTAGAGGGACTAGTACCGAACTTGCACACGAAAATCACTCACTACGAAAGCAAAAGACTTGGCAGACGATGCACCATCCCCCCAATGAAAAGCAGGGGTGTCACTAGCACGTTAAGAGACCATACAATAAGTGTCAGGGGCCCGAGACTGTTCAACTGCCTCCCAGCACACATAAGGGGGATTACCAACAGACCCCTGGCAGTCTTCAAGCTGGCACTGGACAAGCACCTAAAGTCAGTTCCTGATCAGCCGGGCTGTGGCTCGTACGTTGGTTTGCGTGCAGCCAGCAGCAACAGCCTGGTTGATCAGGCGCTGATCCACCAGGAGCCCTGGTCACAGACCGGGCCGCGGGGGCGTTGACCCCCGAAACTCTCTCCAGGTAAACTCCAGGTAACAGTATCCATGCACACAGTATCCATGCACACAGTATCCATGCACACAGTATCCATGCACACAGTATCCATGCACACAGCTGTACACAGAGTAACTAGAAAATCAGTGTATTTTTTGTTAGTGAATTGTTTTATGAAAGGAAATTTACATTAGAATCCAAAGAATGTCATTATATATTTATTGTTTTATTTAGCATTTTGTTTTACAAATAAATAAGAGTAAATGGGTACATATTCACTCCATTAAGCTTAGAAAGCAAAACCAAACTCTTGAGCGTTGTATTGTCCTTTTTTACCTAAGAAATTACTGGGGAGCTCCATAGCTGGCAGAGGGACTGGAAATTTTGCCGCGTGCGCGGGCAGCATCTTCTTCAGCAGCGAAGGCAATCTGGTCCAGTACGAACTGAGGAATTGGGTGGGGGAATTCAGGAGCCACTGGCAGCAGGTCAGACTCAGGCTGGTAACCGTTCTCATCAGCGACGAACTTTATACGAACAGGTAAGCCATCAGGAGCAGTGTAGCTGAGAGAAAAAGAATTGTAAGAACGTGCCATTTATTGACCTCTTAAATATAATTATAATTAAAACATATACGAAAGTAAATCCTTCTTATTACTGTACAGTACTTACGAGAACTCTCCAGCCTTGACCACAGCACCCTCAGGACCTCGTGGAGAGCCAGATTGAGACAGGACGATACCATTCCCAGTCTCCACATCGAAGCTGTATCTTCCGTCATCCTCCTGGAGTCGCTCGTCCTTCAAAATAGGGATCTCTTCACTTGAGGTCCCATAGCGACTTGGGCTCTGAGGGGCATCATACTGAGGGGCGGCGATGGCCATGGCGGCCAGCACGGCGAGAATCACCTGAAGAAGAAAATTGAAATATTAACCCATATTACTCCTGTATTGAATTGAAAGCTATCGTCGCAAGTTTTCATTTACCTCTTTCTAGCTAGGGAAATGCCGAGAAATGTCACAGGTCTTCCTTGCTTTATTATTACTCTTATTATAATAAATTCACTTTGCTTCAAAGTTAAAGAGAGATGCATATAAATACTGTCTGTTATGAAATGTGGATGAATTACAACAAAGTACATTATTTATTCAATGTGATTTCGCTTTTGCATCTGAAGAGTGCTGAAAATAACCACGAAATCACGAAGATAATTATGATGCTATTTACGAGATTATTATTTAAATTTAGGAAACTCTTCTAAGGCTGCATGAAGAAAGCAAAAAACTAAAAACTGACGTTGAAAAAGAATCAAACATACAGCACTATCTTTCATCCGCATTGTCCCTCACAAAAAGGAACACTGCAATGCTTTCTGCTAAAAATGTATGGAACTGGAGCTCCATTCTCCTTCCTTGGATGAAACCTGATTGCCTCTATTTTCACGGGTACTGAATGGCCCTTACGGGTTAGAGGCGTGTTATGTAACTCCAACTATGAAAGTTCCTTATACCATTTTCCGAAAAGTTGTCCAGTTAACTGGAAGAACACCACCGACATGACTGAGAGTATTTATATAGATCAGTTTGCTTCGCTGAGAACATTACCAAAACAAATACACCATGTTTAGTGGTTAATGACATTCTTAACCTGGGGAAGTCAACACTTAAAATTTTGGGTAATTATGGACTGAGGTCGTACTAATTAAACTAAGTTCTCATCCAGATATAAGAGTTTGAGCAAAATAAAATTACAATGATAAAATTTCAATTCAGTGTCTTTAGAAAATTTAATTTTGTTCGTTTTCAAATTTTCTAGACATGTACTTGATCAGAGAGTTGTTATTGAGTTCTTTATACAACCACATCTGAACATTCCCAAATATTAAAAATCATAGGTAGCTAAGAAATACAATTAGTTACCTAATTATTGTGATTGTTTTAAATAAATGTGTATGCAGGATCTGCCTACCATCAGCCACTAGACCTACTGTAATGTTCATTATCCTTATTTCGTTGGGTTCCATAAGTACGAAACATTTCATGGACTGCGATATAATGAAGAGTTGAAACTTGCATAAATTAAGAGGAAAACAGCAAGACTTAAAACGAGATTTATCAGGTTACTCAGAATTAGAAAAAGAAAGAAGTTAGACGAATTTCTATCTTGATTGAGATTTTTGTCTTTGATTTTTATAAGACAGTTGTATAGAGACAGGAGATACAGAATGGCAAATAAATGAAAATATCGATGGAAAAACATGGAGGTAGTGAAAGATAAAATTTCCAACTTTTCTATCGCTACAAATCTCAGTCACACGACACTGCGGGTACTCACAAACTGCATAATGGCTTCAGAGGTTACTGATGCATGTGGGACCCGACCCAAGATATATATAGCCTCCAGCCAACCTACGCTCACTTTCCAGTTTCCCTCATATAACTTATCTTTTTTTTCTATATTTCCCAATGGCCTTTGATTTTCTGACGTCTTGTGCAACCTACCACAGCACATTATCCTCCTAACTATTTTGATTAATATTTCTATTGCACCACTATGCCCCTTTCTGGCCACAAAATGTCACTAGTTGGAGCAACTCATGGAGCATTTTTTCCTTCGGGCGAATTAGTACGCTCTCATTACACAACCCACTGAGGTAATGTTTCTACCACCAGCAGTTTACTCGTACAACAGATGTAAAGATGAACTATACAGGCTTAAAATGTTCGGTATTTTACCCTAAGCCTTGGTTGTGGCACACATACACAGTCACATTCTATTAAAGTGCTCTTATGCACAAACAAGCAAACAAAAACACACACACACACACACACACACACACACACACACACACACACACACACACACACACACACACAAACACACACACACACACACACACACACACACACACACACACACACACACACACACACACACACACACATACACACACACACACATACACATGCATACACACACTCACACACACATAAACGCACACGCAGCACACAATGCAATGTTGAATGCCATCCTTCCCTTTTATAGGTAACCATGAAATTTGAAAAATTACGTACCATTTGGGTCATCACTCTGAATTCTGGATACCCCCCTGCACCCTCCAGTGCACTCCAGAATGTCATCTCGCTCTATGGAATGCCTCCCTGTACTCTAATTTTACCCTGAAATCTGAAATGCCATTTTTCTCACGGAAATGCACTCGGGAATGCTAAATTGCATTCTAAGTGTCACCACGGAATGCTACTGTCCCATCTGAAATGCAGTCGTTGATTGCAATACTCCACCATGTACTCCGATGTGCCAGCATAAAGAATGGAAAACCTCCATGTACTGATATTATTGCTTCCCAAAATACTGGATCCCTAGTTATAAAAAGAACATTCCCATCCAGTTTAACTCATTTCCATTGAAATCATCTAGCAAAGCAAGGCCATACTATGTGAGCTGTATTCTTCAAGCTCTACAAATTTCCCTCTACAACTTTGTGAATTTCATACTGCGCCTAAGGAAGTGTAGGTAATGGCGGTAAATCCAAGAAAGGAGGAGTAGCTAGAACTCCTGGAGTAAGAGCCCTTAATCAGCGTCAAGGAGCCTATCTCGAAGAGGCGACAGTAACATAAACTATATAGATTATTCAACTCTTTATCAGACTTTGGATAGTTTTTTTGCCAGTGGTTATTATTATTTAATTACATATCTTAAGTATTTAATTTAATGTTTAGCAAATTTCACGTATAATGTGTTTCTTTACTCAACTTGAAGTAATTTTAGTTAAAATTCTTCTGACTGAGTGATACGTATATAAGTTTCTACTACACCTGTAGCACATCATCATACGCGTAGCACATTATCGCACTTGCAGAGTCCAACTGTGCATTAACTGGTTTGTTAGGTTTAAATCATATCAACGACACGATGTTTATGAAGGCTACCTGTCACCTTTACACCACTATTAAAGGATAATTAAATCCTTAAAATACTCATTAAGCTCAGCACACACACACACACACACACACACACACACACACACACACACACACATTATATATATATATATATATATATATATATATATATATATATATATATATATATATATATATATATATATATATATATATGTCGTGCCGAATATGTAAAACTGGTCAGTTAGCAAGAACTCACTTAAAATTAAGTCCTTTCTAAAATTTTCTCTTATACGTTCAAAGATATATTTTTTTCGTTAATGTTTATGTAAAAAAATTTAATTTTGCTCCAAAAGAATCTTAGAAAACTTACCTAACCTTATTATACCAAGAACAATATATTTTAGCCTAACCCAACTAAATATATTTTAAATACGTTTACAATACGTTTAAAATATATTTTTTTCGTTAGGTTCAGAATGATTTTGGTGAAATTATTGCATACACAAATTTTCACTTGTCCTATATGGCAAGATGAGCGTTGCTATTTAAGCCAAGATGGAAGTTCTGCCTATTCGGCACGCACGACATATATATATATATATATATATATATATATATATATATATATATATATATATATATATATATATATATATATATATATATATATGCAAAACAACCACTGTGAAAGAGTAGTGAAATTCCAAGCGCTTTCGTGACTACTCACATTGTCAAGGAACTATGAAAGTAATACATCAAAGGAAGGCAATTAAAGGGCTTAGACCACTCCTCACAGTCAACTCCCACAACAAATATAATTGAATCTTGTTTCATAAAAAGCAGTTTTGAAAATAATATGAATATTTCCTTACGTTTATGTAAATTTGATTCATTTATAATTAATAAAATTTGGTTAGAGTTTAATAATACATTGGACAAATAATAAACCTTATTAACCATACCACGGGCGGGATTGAACCCGCGGTCAGAGAGTCTCAAAACTCCAGACCGTTGCGTTAGTCCGTGGTATGGTTTGTTTGCAATCGTGTCATTACGATTTCGTGAGTCATAATAAACCTTATTTCTTGGGTAGAATAATTTGTTAGTGGGATGTCGTGAGGACCTGTCTAGTTGGACCAGCGGACCTACTGCAGTGTTCCTCTTTCCTTATGAGTCCGATATTGTCGCGAGTCAGGTGTTTCTTTGTTGTGGGAGTTGACTGTGAGGTGTGGTCTAAGCCCTTTAATTGTCTTCCTTTGATGTATTACTTTCATAATTCCTTGACAATGTGAGTAGTCACGAAAGCGTTTGGAATTTCACTACTCTTTCACAGTGGTTGTTTTGCATATATATAAATATATATATGTGGAGCAAAATTAAATTTTTTTACGTGAACATTAATGAAAAAAATATATCTTTAAACGTATAAGAGAAAATTTTAGAAAGAACTTAATTTTAAATGAGTTCTTGCTAATTGACCAGTTTTACATATTCGGCAAGACATATATATATATATATATATATATATATATATATATATATATATATATATATATATATATATATATATATATATATATATATATATATATATACATATATTTTTTCTTGGGTTCTTATATGTGTGATACATTAATATAGTACGCATATTAATGTGTTACACATTGATATGTGTAACATAATAAGATATGTTAGGACATTAACGTGTAGCACTTTTAGCTGCACTCTACACATCCCCAGTAAACGTAGGGAGCTTAAGAACAAGTCCTCCATCTCGATCCATGTGTGTTTACTATCAAACATTCAGGAGTGTTGCACCGACAATGCAGGAAGATGGAACTGAATGTCCTCTGTGTCTTTACAATTGAAAGAATCTAATGTCCTGAGTAGTGACACCGTTAGTTATGGTAGTAGAAGAAAAAGAAGAAGAAGAAGAAGAAGAAGAAGAAGAAGAAGAAGAAGAAGAAGAAGAAGAAGAAGAAGAAGAAGAAGAAGAAGAAGAAGAAGAGAAACAAGAAGAAATTCTTTTAAGTTAGTAACCTAGGATTACCAAAAAAAAAGTCAAGCAGTCTAACATATATCGTTGGCGTACTTCGGCTTCAATTTACAGAACAAGTGTGCAAGTAAGAAGGTTTACTCCTGATGCGGGTCTCTCAGTGACAGGCTGTCCACTGGTTCACCAGTGCTAAACAGCCACCCCAACTAAAATAAATCATGGCTCACAGTGTGTTCTATTTCTAAACCCCTGACAGATGATAAAGCTTATGTAGTACGTAATAACAGTTATCTCCCATTCCCTAATTGTTCTATAATTATGCTCTATATTGTGAAAGGCCTTAGAGTAAATCAATAAATTATATCTCCTTATTTGAAGTGTGTGTGAAGTGGGTGCTCACACTTAAATAAAAAGCAGGTTTCATTTAGTATTGTCATATTCACGATGAAGTGTTCAACCTGTGGGGGTTAACAACGAAGGAGTAGTGGGAGGATATCCTGCTTGATCCCAGGAAGAGGATTGCTGCTCCAGTTTTTTGGATAAATGGAGCTTTCCAGAGGCATTACGGCAAACCCTCACATCAACCAGCCCCACGCAGCTGAAGGGAATAAACACAGGTACACTATCTTCGAGATTTAAGAATCGAGGCCTGGAGCGAAGACTCGATTCCAAGAAACACAACTTGGTGAAAAATAGTATCAAATATTAACAAGTATATAAGACACGGTAACTCATTACTGCATACCGTCACACACACACACGCACACACACACACATATGCACACACACACACACACACACACACACACACACACACACACACACACACACACACACACACACACACACACACACACACACACACACACACACACACACACACGGTGATCACGTAGGTGATCACACAGGAGAGAAAAAAACTGACACGACCGGAAGATTAATTTGCGCAGTTATGCTGCAGGTGTAACGCCGAAGCTTGTCCGAGGCAGACGCGCGTCCAGAAATCTCATCTCAACAACTATAGCCTCCGGTAACGCGTTCAGAGTAACATTTTTGCAATATTTCTCATAGTGACCTTTAATATTCAAGTTCATGGCATACAGGTTCATATTTTATGAGCACAATATACTTGTTCTACAATGGTGGGGTCAGGTATGTGAGTACACTTCGATGCTCTCTGTTTAAGTACTCAAGATGCACTCTAAATTTTATTTTGTTTTATATTGCAATATATTATTCAATTTGCATACTGCCGTTTTTTTTCCTCTAGGCAAAATAGAAGTGAACCGCCACCGCATTTAGGAGAAATTCCCACAAATCAAAACATCACTGATCAAACCCATGACACGTTCAACGATCTTCCCACTGCTGTGTCACCTTGCCAGGCTGCAGTGTTAGGTTCTTGGCAGTTTATCCGTCAGGGAAAAAAAATTCGCCTTATACGTCTTTGTCATAAGATGACCCGTTTAGTGGTATGAACTCCATGGCGCCTTCAGAGGGGGCGAAGGGCTCTTGATCTTAGTAATCTGAGCTACTCTTCCTTCCCTCGGATTATAACTGATGACCTTTTCCTTGTGATAATAACAATCATACTACTACTACTGCTACTACTACTACTACTACTACTAATAATAATAATAATAATAATAATAATAATAATAATAATAATAATAATTCATTTATAATAATTATTATTATTATAGTTATTATTTTGTGATGCACTACACCCGCAGTTGTCATATAGCTCATATGATATAATAATATGTTTTAATCCGAGGATGATGAGGAGTAGCTCCAAATTCCTTGACTCAAGAGCCCTTCAAAAGCATGAAGGCAGCCTGACTTGGATTGGAAGGTGAGGTAGCTAGTGGCCCTATAGCGAGTTATGGCAGCAGCGACCACTTAAGTGGTTTAAAATGTTCCACTACCAAGTGCGACCGTGGCCTCGTTCCTTCAGAAAAGTATGATGAAATAGCCCCAGCCGTCTCAAGGCAGGGTGGGTTGGAAGAAAGCTGCTAGATGAGACCACTTAAGCGAGAAAAGTCATGAAAGAGATAGGATATGAGTTCTATTTTCACTATCGAGAGTATTTTTCTTTTAGAAGATGGTTGTGTGAATGTTGGTTTTTTAATGATCATTGGCTAAAATTGAGGAAAGGAGCCCGAAGATCAATCAGTTAAAAACAGCTGAACTCATGTGCAAAGATAGGATATCTTATTTACGAAGCGTTTCGTTACAAATGGCTTCTTCAGTCCTTCAGAGACAAGTACGTGCGGAGGGATGGAAAGAAAGGGACGGGACTAATGCAGACTGTAAGGGCTGGAAAAGTACCTGTGAGGGAAAAGTTCAACAGATAGGAGTAGCGAGCGAGTATATGGTAACGACAGTTTGATTGCCGGCTGCTTGTTAAGGTAGGGTAAGTCTAGCTCCCGCTATCCCCCCCCCCTTTCGCCCCACCCCGAAAGGTGACGTGTGGGGCTTCGGCCAAACAGTAATCACTCGACTCACAGCTCCCAGCACAACTGTAAGTAAAAGCCTGCTCCTATTCTAGTGGACTTATTGGTTGAAAGCTTTACTTTTGACCAATAATAAACTTAGTCCTTTCAGCCTTGATCTCCATGTTAGATGTTTTGTTAATCACCACGTCTTTTAGGTATTGTACTTATCATGGAGAGTGATTTCTTAAGCAGTGGGTAACCTGTCTCTCTTTCCGGCTTGGAATGATAGATTGGGTCACCTGCCAACCAACGAGAAGTGTTGAAGGAGAAGAACTTTTGCAAAAATCCGGAAACGTCACTTTTTGGGTCTACCTACCTGATTAACTGTAGGGGACAGCAGACAACAACCCCTCATCTTTGTAGTGGTAAAGAACCTGCTTTCCTGTCATCTGGACTGACTATTCAAGGCTATAGACTCTGTGAAGAACTAGCCGTTAGGTTGTCACTAACACCTGTGACCCCCCCCCCCACATCATCAGTAACGGCTACAATTTCTACAAGACGGTGTCAACCTCCACCAGACACCCCAGTATAACTGTACATATTAGCGTTGAATTCAAAAGTCATTTTTTCATTTCATTTTTCATTTTTCTTTCAAATAGGATACACCTTCATGTTTCACTGTTTTATCTTTGCATTAATAAATAATAAAGTGTTTATCTTTGTGAATTATTATTTCTTTTTCTATTCATTAATTTTCCTGAGGAGGAGCCAGCCTTGGTAATACTGTCTGAAGTTGTTACAGGGCTGAGTAAGCTTTCACAGTACCTGCCAGGTACTGGCCTGGTGGCTAAAGCTCCTGCTTCACACACGGAGGGCCCGGGTTCGATTCCCGGTGGGTGGAAACATTTCGACACGTTTCTTTACACCTGTTGTCCTGTTCACCTAGCAGCAAATAGGTACCTGGGTGTTAGTCGACTGGTGTGGGTCGCATCCTGGGGGACAAGATTAAGGACCCCAATGGAAATAAGTTAGACAGTCCTCGATGACGCACTGACTTTCTTGGGTTATCCTGGGTGGCTAACCCTCCGGGGTTAAAAATCCGAACGAAATCTTATCTTATCTATCAGGCATGAGCCAGTAGGCCCATTTCAGTGCCCCAATGCTCTGACTCCTAGGTGCTCGCTGTGTCATGGTGGTAGAGAATTAATTTTTTTACATATTCAAAAAACAGAAAACATGGATTTCTATAAAATAGTTTTGGTGCTAGAAATCAAATCACTTTTCAAAAAATGCCGTGCAAATAGGTCTTCTTCATTGATAATGAGTTTGGCCTCGTTGAATTTCCTCAGGTAAATATTGGTATCACGGTGGATAACGCAGGCATTGTATTGGTCATAAAAACTGTATACAATACCGACGATATGTCTTGTTGTATTTGTCATCCTTACTGCATGCGGTCCAGAGCTCTCTTATACGTTTCTCCAGGCTCCTAGCTATTTCCCCTTCATAATATCTTACGAATGGGATTACGTAGATGCCTACTTTGCAATAGGCGGATCGAACAGTATTCTTAACCAGTTCTCGAATTGTGTTGGGAGACATGGTGGTTACCTTACATGGAAATAGTTCTGGCGACATTATTAGCCAACTGGCAGAACAAGGAAACTAGCAGGTAAACGTTCTTGCCTAGGTAGGTAGGTAAATAATGGATAGATGTGCCCTTATTCTAAAATCTTTGAGAAAAATAGAAGGAAACTGAAGCTGAGTGAATATTTGAAGAATATTTGTCCGCTCCTTTTCCAGGAATTCAAAGCTAGCAATCCTGTACTCTCAACGGTTTTTTCCTCAAAGCGTATGTTATTTCCACCCTCGAATTTCTGCATTCCTGAGTATGCTTGACTGGTATAAAATTATATATACGTAAAACAAATTTACTCTATTAAACCAGGAAAGAGATTAGTTAAGGTCTTTTAAATGCACTGGACTTCTGATTTGTTCACTCACTGCACCTAAATTTTTACATTTTTAACACTAATTTTTTCAGTCTCTTCCTTACAAGACTTTGTCAATACATGTATTAACAACGCAGACTTCAATACCAAGTAATTCTTATCCAGTTAATGCTTAACAGTGCCTGAGTACTAAAAAAAGTAAGTATTATTAATTATTTATTTTTCAACAGCAATAACATTCATCTCATAAATAAATTATCAAAAGTAATTGTAGTATATGTATTCCACTTAAAACGAATGTACTCTTTGGAGATATCGGCTTACTATCTTATTACTATATTTAGTTGGGAGCACCATAACTGCCAGAAGGACCGGAGGATTTTCCGCGGGCGCTGGCAGCATCTTCCTCAGCAGCCTTAGCAATCTGATCCAGTACGAATTGAGGAATTGGGTGGGGAAAGGTAGGAGCCACTGGCAGCAGGTCGGACTGGGGCTGGTAGCCGTTCTCGTCAGCGATGAATTTAACATTGACGAGAGTGCCGTCAGGAGCAGTGTAGCTGTTGAAATTCATCATACGTCAGGAAATATATTCTTACCTGGTATATGCTGTATATTGTCATAAATAAACTGTACGGAAAAGTAATCACCACTTACGAGTACTGTCCAGCCTTCACCAAGGCACCTTCGGGACCATTGGGAGACCCAGATTGGGATACCACTATCCCGTTACCAGTCTCCACATCAAGTTTGTAGCCCCCGTAGTCACCCAATACGAAATCTTGTCTCAGAATAGGCACTTCTTCACTTGAATCCCCATAGCGAGCAGGAGCTTGAGGGGCAGCGTACTGGGGAGCGGCGGTGGCCACGGCCAGAAGTAGAGCAAGTATCACCTGTTGGGAAACATAAATGGGCGGAAAAATTAACAAAAAATATTCTCATTTTGCTAATGCAAAACCTGACACTTACAATAGACACCGTTTCCCAAAGTATTCCAATGTTTACCAGATTTTTTAATGTACGATTTAATTTGCAATTAACATAAAATTTTAATGATTGGTAATACAGAAAATATTTCATGAATGAAAAGACTCTGAAACAAAGAAACACTATTGTTGTCAAAACAAAATGAAAAATATTTTAAAACGGCTTCAGAGACAGATTTCTCAATGTTTCACATGTTACACGGATATTTTGTCTGTAATAACTCACAAACTTCATGGTTGTGTGGCTACAGCAGGCAACTGATACACTTCCTCGCTCAGCCGCAGCATTTATAGCAGTGATGCAGCTTGCAAGAAAGTTGCCAGTTGAACTTCACAGGCCAATATTTTTTGCTTCGTGCATTATAAATAACGCGTTATTTCAAGTTCATTACTACTTACTAGTATGATATTTTATTTAGTGGCGTTTAAATATATATATATATATATATATATATATATATATATATATATATATATATATATATATATATATATATATATATATATATATATATACTATATATATATATATATATATATATATATGTATACTATATATATATATATGTATACTATATATATATATGTATACTATATATATATATGTATACTATATATATATGTATACTATATATATATATATGTATACTATATATATATATATACTATATATATATATATATACTATATATATATATATATACTATATATACATATATACTATATATATATATATTACTATATATAATATATACTATATATATATATATATACTATATATATATATATATATTACTATATATACTATTAGTATATATATATATAGTATATATTATATATATATACTATATATATATATATACTATATATATATATATATACTATATATATATATATAGTATATATATATATATAGTATATATATATATATATAGTGTATATATATATATATAGTGTATATATATATATATAGTGTATATATATATATATAGTGTATATATATATATATAGTGTATATATATATATAGTGTATATATATATATAGTGTATATATATATATATATATTGTAACCACGAACGAGTGGTATTGAATCAATAACACTGCGACTAGTCGAGGATTTGAACCCATGTCGTTTTGGCCTGCCTCATCGTGAGTGAAAATCGCACGATGCTCTAATCCACAGGACCACGCAATCCTACAAAAATCAAGCACCTAGAAGAGCTAGGTGTTTTACCTTGATCCGAGGACATACGGTGAAGTGGGTACCTGTTACGCAGTGTGCTACAGTAAAATTTATGTAAGAAATAACGCTCCATATGTCATTTTCCGGGTTTGTACTGAATCCGAACGTGAATTATTCCCGGGCAGGAGACAGGAGCAGATAAGATGTGGTGAGTGTCAGTCGGTGGAGCACAAAACTTGCAACAAGATGTCCTAATACATCACGGTGTGTGTTTAATAGGTTGATATCTTTTGTAAGTTTATACCATATGTTATTTTATTGCTCTCATGTTTACTTGTAAGGCCCTAGTATGCAGAGGCCTGTTTATGCGAGAGTTCTGTATGGTGTTTTACCTGTTGATAATTAGTCTTCCAGGCGGAAGTGAAGACGGGGGTGTGTATGTCATGGTGCCTCCCTGATGATTTATTTTGTTTATCTCATTAGTAGCAGTGTGCTAGTGAGCTAATGTGAACTGGAGTGTGGTGGTTTTTTGTAGTAGTTAGAAGTTGTATAAAACTTGTAAGCAATATTATATATATTTTTATATAGGTGAGTTTTTGTTCTTTCATTCTAATAATAATTAATATTGTTTAATATATTACCTGGAGTTTACCTGGAGAGAGTTTCGGGGGTCAACGCCCCCGCGGCCCGGTCTGTGACCAGGCCTCCTGGTGGATCAGCGCCTGATCGACCAGGCTGTTGCTGCTGGCTGCACGCAAACCAACGTACGAGCCACAGCCCGGCTGATCAGGAACTGACTTTAGGTGCTTGTCCAGTGCCAGCTTGAAGACTGCCAGGGGTCTGTTGGTAATCCCCCTTATGAGTACATGTTGGCCCAAGGTTTGCTGTGTTTACAGAGTAGACAGAGTAGACAGCAGTGTGAGCAGCCTTTAGGAGCCAGGAACATTTTATTTAAGTTACGACATCTAAGTCGTAACAGTACCTCTGAGCTAATTTCATTCTAATCCCCGTTTGGTGTACTAGCCTTCACGAGCAGTATTTTATATTATTGTAACCACGAACAAGTGGTATTGAATCAATAACAACACTGCGACTAGCCGAGGATTCGAACCCATGTCGTTTTGGTTCGCCTCATGGTGAACGAAAATCAGTTGACGCTCTAACCCAAACGGGGAGTAGAATGAAATTAGCTCAGAAGCACCCACACCACCATCTGTCCTCGGATCAAGGTAAAACACCTAGCTCTGCTGGGTGCTTGATTTTTGTAGGATTTGGTGGTCCTGTAGGTTAGAGCGTCATGTGATTTTCGCTCACCATGAGGCGGGCCAAAATGACATGGGCTCCAGTCCTTGTTTAGTCGCAGTGTTGTTATATATATATATACATATAGAAATTAATTTTTGTAACATATTTAAATCTGGTAATGCATGTTTTGTAATTTCACAACGTTTGTATTTTATTACAAGTCTCATCACTCCTTTCATTTTCTATAACTCTGTGTGCGTGTAGGTGCAAGTATAATTGTGTTTTTGTATGGACGTACACATTTTTGGTAATTGCAGTGAACCAGCGGCTGATTTCGGCTTCACTTCATAACTGCATAAGAATGCTTTCACCAGTTTCTTTCCGTATGCGCCCGGTGTGTATGCTTCTATAAAAATATGTTATGAGTGTAGATATGCATTCATATTCCTGCCTATTTGAATGATCACGTGTTCCTGTATTTATAACTCAATGTATGAATATTCATGTATTTCTGCATTTAAAAACACTTTTGTCAGTCGCTATGCCACACAGGGATCTACGTGTGGCAACACTACGAGGAGTGCTATCATTGTGCTCCAATTACAGAGGAGAAAACAGTCGGCAACTAACCAGTAAAAACTTAAGACGAGTGCTATTGCTTCAGAGAGATTGTTTCGTCCTCAGGCAAGGCCGTTTGTTCTTCAGCAGGTTCTGTCTCGGGAGGTACATGGATCATCTAGTATCAGGCCACACCTAAAGTTTTCTATGTATCTGTGAACACACGCGCACAGACACACACACACACACACACACACACACACACACACACACACACACACACACACACACACACACACACACACACAGCTTTAGACACTTACATAGCTTTAAGAAAAGTTACGATAAAGCTCATGGAGCAGGGAGAGAGTGGAGCCAGTAGCGACCAGGGAAGAGGAGGGGCCAATAGCTGTGACTAGACCCCTGCAACGGCAAATAGGTGAGTACAAATACGTGAGTAGATACACACGAAAAACATTTACTTCTATAAATAACCAGCGTTATTATATCTTAACCTGCTTGTAATTTCACGATTGTAGAAAGTTTACATAACTTTCATGTTATTTAATTTTTTTTTTAATATTTTTTTGTTGAGGTAAGTCTCCACCGCACACGTCTCGCTCCTGGGGCTGTGAGAATCACTGACCTCAAGCCTTGAACCTACGATACATGAGGTAAGAAAAGCCGCAAGCTTTACTCATTACTCGTTTTGGATTATAAACTAAGTATTGAAATATTGCCTGATTTATTTATGTGAAGTTTATGTAAATTAGGGCTTTTAATGTGTTGAAAACTCAGTCCTCCGTTAGCAAATACCGGGAAGCGGTATCCATTTACTCAGTACTAAATGCTAAAGTTCCTATACTCTCCTATGAGAAGGGTGTCGCTTTCCAGCTTCTGTTTTCTGCTTCTTAATCATTAATCGACATGTATGTTGAATTCCCATGGCCCTGGGAATAGCCTGAGCCTGCACCACTTACTCTCTTAGTGAGCTCAGTTCATCTGTTCGCTGCCTCATACTGAGTTCTCCCTTAACGGTTTGACTTAATTAATATAAATAATACACTGTTAGCTGAAAGAAATTTACTCAAGCTCCTGAACTAAACAACAATCAGAGCTGAACGAAATTTAATTAGTTTCAACTAAATACGCATCACTACTGCTAAATTCTCGTTACTTTGGTTCAAATGAGTAATAAATTTTCGTTGTTTTCTTTCAGCTCTCTTATTTTAATCTCTGTCTATATTCCTATTATCAAAACCCTGAGTATCTTTTATATTGCATTTAAGGAAAAAAATCATAGAATAAGAGATTTTAATAAGTGATAGAGACATTCGTCTGTTTTTTCTCTCTGGGACTTTAAAAATGTGGGCTTATGATGACGTTTCGGTCCGACTTGGACCATTTACAAGTCATAATGGTCCAAGTCGAACCGAAACGTCGTCATAAGCTTCTCAATCCTATCTGTATAGCCCTTGTGGCTTAGCGCTTCTTTTTGATTATAATAATAATTCTCAATCCTATGTGCGTTATTGTTCTTTATTTTATATCAAATATTCTGCGTGTGCTATTTAATTAAACAATTTTGTGGATAAATATTTATTTGATCAATGTAATAATAAAGTAAATACAATGCAAATAAATAATAAATAGCTTATTGTAGCTAAAATCCATGAAAGTGTAATATTCTGTTTTAAAGAGGCATACGCCTTAGATTACCAAGAGCTAATTTTACTGAGGAGCACCATAGCTAGCAGAGAGGCCAGAAGATTTACCACGGGCACGGGCAGCGTCTTCCTCAGCAGCAAAGGCGATCTGGTCCAACACGAACTGAGGAATTGGGTGGGGGAATTCAGGAGCCACTGGCAGCAGGTCAGACTGGGGCTGGTAGCCGTTCTCGTCGGCGACAAACTTCACAAGAACGGAAGTACCATCAGGAGCAGTGTAACTGTTCAGGAGAAGAGAATGCATTTTTACCTTACGAATTATGCATTAAAAATATTTTTGTATTCATATTTGTTAGCACTGGTTTAAGGTGTATGGAAGTTCATAGCTACTGAAAACAAAAGCAAAACAATCTTTGATTGAGAAATTATTCCTAAGAAAATAAATAAAATTGTCGAAAAATATACTCACGAATACTGTCCAGTCTTCACCACGGCATTTTCTGGACCATCGGGAGAGCCGGACTGAGCCAAGACGATGCCATTGCCAGTTTCTACATCAAGTTTGTACTCGCCGTGGTCTCCCTGAACAAAATCGTGTCTCAGAATGGGCACCTCTTCGCTTGACTCGCCGTAGCGACTAGGAGCCTGAGGGGCGGCGTACTGCGGGGCAGCGGTGGTCACAGCCACAAAAACGGCGAGAACCACCTGTGTTTCATAAAAAAAATAACGTGTACACTATAAAACTATTAATTTTCAGTTATATATTTTATTTCATATTTAACGCTTTCATAATTAAACTACATCAATTTTTTCAAGAGCTCAAATGTTAAAAAAAAAATGCAAAACAGCTTAGCATAAAGTGATAAATTATAAAGTATTAAATGCTATATATTGAAGTTTATTATGATTAAGAGTACCCTCAAAATGATTTATAATACAAAAGCTGTCTGTATCACTGAATTTTGTAATGTAACCAAGAACACTAGTAGCTAGCACATACAAACTTCATGTTGTTTGTTAAGGTGAGGATCAAGTGAAGACCATGACGCCCACCAACCTATAAATACACACTACCAGAGTACCAGACAGTTGCCATATGCTCTTTAGCAACATATGTACAATCCGGTTCTCGATGACCTTCTTACTTCGTAGTGATGACATCAAGTCTGTCATTAAGCTTCTAGGAGTCAAGGGTGGTGGGCCTCGACGATCTCAATGCACAGAATGTCAAATTTGTTTCTGAATGATTGCAAATATTTCTGTTTATGCTATTGTCTACTGGTAGAACGCGATTGAACCTTATAGAATGTTTTGATATTAGAAATAATGGTTTTAAATAGAAAACAGACCCTGTCTCTTCAACATACCCTACTGGAACGAAAATGTGCATAAAAATTATTAAAGCTGTTGTATTTTATAATGCTTGTTAAAGAGCAGCTTTCATACTGTTAGTATCACAATGTAATTATAGTGCCAATAAATTTACTGAAGATCATATTTTTTTTAAATCCTTTTGTTTTTTGTTTAATTTATGATTGTTGCACTATATTTTTAGGCCGACACACATATATAAAATTAATTTATTTTTAAAGATATTTTCGTAAGTTGACCTGTCTTGTTGTTTTTGGTTTATTTGTCATGGAAAATCATTTGACAAGAGTTTTTACCATATAAATACTCAGTTACCAGTTTATGTAGAATTTATTATAGTGAATTGCTCAGTTCATTTCACTGTTATTGATCATCGAGGATGAATATGCCACAAAACAGGTGCAAACTATTTCAGCTAATCGTCCCTAGGAATATTAAAGAAGCGTCAGTTTTGGTAAGTTCAGGGTTTGATAACGGTGACAAGAGAAGGCAAATGACAGCCCCCTGCCACTCTAATAGGTAGGGAATCAATGGTGTGAGACAATGTTGTTGTAGTGCTGTCACTATTTTTTGCAGCATTCTCAGCTATCTTGTTAGTTGTGGGGTAGCCCTGGCTCAGCCAAGCTGTGTGTTATCTGGCTACTCATTTTTTCCATAAAAGTGCTAAACCCACGAAGTCGATTAGGTTGTAGCTGAGTTTCATTATTATTATACGATAAGTCACAGAAACATTAATCGAAATGAACAAATTATTACACGCAGTGTTTCGTATAAGTTGATTCTTCAAGAGGGAAAAAGAATATCTTACAAAATAAGGCAATACTCAGCAATTCTCAAAAAAAAAAAATCTGTAATATTTCCTTATCTTTATAATATATTAAATAAATTTTAAGATATTTTCTTTTTTTCTTAACTCATAGTGTCCCCTTAAATGATATATCTAAATTTTTTTCAACCGTAAAATCATTTTCAACTTAATTACACAATCATCACATTATTTTTAAAATTTTTAAACTTGCAATACATCCTCGCTATCACAGTGTTTTCATGTAACGAATCTAAATTAAGATATTTGCTAAATCCAAACTTTAAACATGGTATTTTTGGGTATAGCTAGACAAGGGGAAAATATAAAATTTTTACCATTTAGAAAAGATCAGTACCACTGTTTACACAACTATTTTGTTTTCTAATAATAATTATAATAATATTATTATTAATAGTATAATAATAATATTATTATATTATGAATAAAGCTAAATTGGCAGAGGTAATACAACGCCTCGAAAATGAAATAGAATCTTTTATCTTGCCAGGAGGAGAGTGCCTTCAACTCCTCGGAGAAAGAATTCAACACCACCATGAAGACAACCTCTCGAAGGAAAAAGGTTGGAGTTCTTAAATTAAACTTACGATAGAGGTAAGTGAATGCTTAAGATGCCTCAAATACTTTGTACGATAGGAAGAATTGCAAACTTCTAGCGAACACAGGTACTCTTAACATCTCAAGCTACACAAATTCGAGTAAGTATAGACCATCGATTCCATTGTGGGAATTCGCTCTGTTTTTTTTTTTTTATCTGTAATCGACTGATCCTAATCCACGCAAATTAAATATTCAGATTCACTAGGAAAAGCACCATGCATTAATAGTTGCTATTCATATGTAGATCTAGTGTTAATGGTGACCCACGCACTACGTGACGTAAAAAGTGATTAGAGTGTGGCATAGAGAATGAGTAATATGCGACGTATCTTGTAATATACGGAGGACCACATATATTATTGATATGAAATAATTGTGTGAATGATCACGCATTAGACGTGTGTAATTTTGCTTTGATTACTTTTCTGGATGATCTTTTACGTGGTAATCGGACATTCTGGATTAGCTAGCGAGTGAACAGGATTTTATCATGGCTGATATGTGAAATGTCAAGTTTCAATTTTTTTATTTGCTTATAGGCATGGTTAAGGTTACCATGAAGCCGAAAACGAAAGGAAACAGAATTTTTAGGTGTGAATAACCATTTTTTAACCAGTTTCACGCGTGAAGTGTGTGTGTCAATGGAAACTGATAAATCATTGTGTCATGTAGGTGGAAGGAGAGTGAAGATTTCATATCTTTTCCATTTTAAATAGAGTTCCTAAATAATTATGTGTACATGCATGATTTAAGGGAGAAAATAAGGCAAAAGCTATTACTTATATTTCCTTTTAATATAATATGAATACCTGAAACAAAACGAAGAATTGAATACAACTTTAAAAGTACGGTATGTGGATGATTCTTCAAAGTTCAACATCAGTGTTAAGGAAGGACCATAGTTGACTAATGTAGCCTAGGTTCTACATTGGACCGTTTTTTTCAGCAGCGATGGGGGACTGAACCATCACAAACCGAAACAGAGAAAAAATAGAAATAAAGGTGTCGATGGCAGCTATTTCTGACCATTTCAGAATATGAACATAAGATTAGACCCTTTTTAATTTCATAAAATATTTTCGAGGTTTGATATGTAGCAATCAAACATAAAAAAAATACATTGCCTGACCCTGCGAGACCAATAATTGTAGAGATATGCAGTGGGACCAGTTTTGTGGCCTGATACAGTGACCTGATGCTACAAGATCAGCGACTGTGGCCCGATGCTACGAGACCAATAACTGAGGCCTGACTTTGCAAGACCAGTGACAGTGACCTGACGCTGAGAGATCAATGATTGCTGCCTGATACTGTGAGACAAATTAATGAATCCTGATGCTGATGTACGACCAAGTAAGTTGCATGATGCTGTGAGACCGGTGCATGTGGCAGCAATGACTCCTGTTTTCCTTCAGTTTGATCTAATAGCTGCCTGCTCAAAGCGTTCTCTAAACGTGCAGTCTAGTTTCTGCTTGACCCCATAATTAACAGGCAGACAAGTAACGTCATCCATAATACTAATAATGTCTTTATTGCATATACTTAGCCACTAAAGGTGAAAAGATATTATCTTCTCCATAAAATTATGTTAATACTATTTTTATTACACATACTTACAGTATAATCTAAAATTAAAACATGTTAACATTCACTTCTTAAAATTAAGTTCAATCATAGCTTATTATTTTAAAAATACTTTAAACGGGAAATTTTTTTATTTTACGACGTTTCACCCAGTGAGGCGGCTTATCTGAGGGTATGGTGGCGTATTATAATTGTTTTCCGATGCTTAAGTATCTTTGAACTGCCACTTGTAGGTCTACCTCAGTAATAAGTTTCAAATGCCGTAATACCAGGAAAAGTTTACCAACTCGAAGAATTTATTAGCAAGTGCGTACTACTACAACTATTACAACCTCCACTACGACTATTACTACACCTACTAACATTTTTCTTCTCCCTTTCGATCTTCTCTGCTTTTTTTTTCACTCAGATTCACCTTGATAATAGTAAGTGGCGAACTCTAACTTTGAAGTGTCCTTCTTAAGTGATGATTAATTGTGAAAAGTTAAAACAAAGGTACTGTAAATTATATTCTCCATGGTGACATTTCATCAGGTCCCATTGCTTGTGATGCATCCAGCTCATTCAAAATCTTTCTCACCGCATCATCTCAATGCATATATATATATGTATATACATACATATATATATATATATATATATATATATATATATATATATATATATATATATATATATATATATATATATATATATAATTCAAATTCAAAGTTTATTCTCTATAAGGATTACAATGCTGAGTTTACAGAATTTGGTTATTGTGTGGTTTACATGTAGTAAAATAATAATTACAGAGTGTACCACTAGAACACCTAACATGGCTAGGCATTTCGGGCAAACTTAGATTAAATCTTAAGTTTAAAATATTAAAAAATTATGAGGTAAGTTGGTATTATGGCTAAGTGACTAAATACTAGTTTGTGAGTTTAGCAATGTGAATGCTTTTGTTTTGGCACTATACATAGTTTCAGTATTGGAGTATCACAGGCCAACTTAGGACTAGTTAAGATTCATTATTTTGAGATTGAGATTGATATTTCTGTTTATGGTCAAATGGGTGAGTGAGTGTAAGTGTTAACCACCAGGTGATATTCGTGTAATTAATTGACAGGGTGTATCAAGGAGATAAGATGTTTTCTGATGGTAGTATTGAAGGTGATGAATGTGTCTGCAGTTTTAGAATTTTCAGGTAGGGTGTTCCAGATTTTAGGGCCTTTGACATACATTGAATTTTTGTAAAGGTTTAGTCGGACACGGGGAATGTCATAGAGATGTTTGTGTCTGGTGTTGTGCCTGTGGGTTCTGTCACAATTATCAAGAAAACGTTTTAGGTCAAGGTTAATATTGGAATTTAAGGTCCTTAAGATTGCACAGTAGTAAGTGTGGATGTACTGAACAGGGAGCAAGTTTAGATCTATGAAGAGTGAGGGGGTGTGTTGCCAGGGATGGGATTTAGTGATTATTCTTACTGCGGCTTTTTGTTGGGTTATTATTGGCTTTAGGTGTGTTGCTGCAGTTGAACCCCAAGCACAAATAGCATAGGTGAGGTATGGATATATAAGTGAATAGCATAGTGTGAGAAGGGCAGTTTGCGGCACGTAGTATCTATCTTGGAGAGGATCCCAACCGTTTTGGATACTTTTTTGGTTATGCATTGGATATGGGTGCTGAAGTTCAGGTTGTTGTCGAGGTATAGGCCTAGGAATTTGCCCTCATTATGCCTGGCAATTAGAGTGTTGTCGATCTTAATGTTAATTTGCGCATCTCCTGCTCTGCTACCAAACATAATGTAGTAGTTTTTGTCAGTATTAAGCGTAAGTTCATTGGCTGTCATCCAAGTCGATATTTTAATCAGCTCCTCATTAACAATGGTGTTGAGGGTGGCAAGATTAGGGTGAGAGATGACATAAGTCGTGTCGTCAGCAAAGAGAATGGGGTTCAGGTGTTGAGATACGTTTGGAAGATCATTGATGTATATGAGGAAGAGCAGGAGACCAAGGACACTTCCCTGTGGAACTCCAGTATATATATATATATATATATATATATATATATATATATATATATATAGTGTCCAGTACCAGTTAGTGTACTGGGTTCCATGGTGTTGCCCTGTTTCAGCTGAGGACATCTTATTTAATCGTTGAGCTCCGCGCGGACTTGTCGTTTCTCTCCTTTCTTCAGTCTTATTTCCTGGTCTTTCCTGATCTGATGTGGCTATGAATCATCGTTAATTCAGATGGTAGTTGTCCTGTAATGTTATTCTCAAAATGTTGCTCGGTATATCTCATCCTTTTTTATTTGTTTCTTGATGTTTTCTTTACATCTCTTGTTTCTGTACTTGTTTGTTACCAGTTATCAAAGGCACTTGGCGAATGACACTTGGCCTGTACGTAGGTCGTTGTATATGTGTGTGTGTGAGTACTCACCTAATTGTACTCCCCTAATTGTGGTGCAGGGGTGGAGACTCAGCTCCTGGCCCGCATCTTCAATGATCGCTGCTAGGTCCTCTCTCTGCTCCCTGAGCTTTGTCATACCTCGTCTTAAAGCTATGTATGGACCCCTTGTTTCTGTGTCCCCTCTCTGGAACATCCTGTCTCTGTCCACCTGTGTGTGTGTGTGTGTGTGTGTGTGTGTGTGTGTGTGTGTGTGTGTGTGTGTGTGTGTGTACTCACCCAGTTCTCACCTAGTTCTCACCTAGTTGAGGTTACAGGGGTCGAGTCCAAGCTCCTGGCCCCGCCTCTTCACTGGTCGCTACTGGTGTGCGTGTGTGCGCGTGTGTGTGTGTGTACTCACCTATTTGTACTCACCTATTTGTGGTTGCAGGGGTCGAGTCTTAGCTCCTGGCCCCGCCTCTTCACTGATTGCTACTAGGTCCTCTCTCTCCCTGCTCCATGAGCTTTATCATACCTCGCCTTAAAACTATGTATGGTTCCCGCCTCCACTACTTCACTTTCTAGACTATTCCACGACTTGACTACTCTATGACTGAAGAAATACTTCCTAACATCCCTTTGATTCATCTGAGTCTTCAACTTCCAATTGTGACCTCTTGTGTATGTGTCCCATCTCTGGAACATCCTGTCTTTGTCCACCGTGTCTATTCCGCGCAGTATTTTATATGTCGTTATCATGTCTCCCCTGACCCTCCTGGCCTCCAGTGTCGTCAGGCCGATTTCCCTCAACCTTTCTTCGTACGACAATCCCCGTAGCTCTGGGACTAGTCTTGTTGCAAACCTTTGCACTTTCTCTAATTTCTTGACGTGCTTGACTAGGTGTGGATTCCAAACTGGTGCTGCATACTCCAGTATGGGCCTGACGTAAATGGTATACAGTGTCTTGAACGACTCCTTATTGAGGTATCGGAACGCTATCCGTAGGTTTGCCAGGCGCCCGTATGCTGCAGCAGTTATCTGATTTATGTGCGCCTCAGGAGATATGCTCGGTGTTATACTCACCCCCAGATCTTTTTCCTTGAGTGAGGTTTGCAGTCTTTGGCCATCTAAATTATATTGTGTCTGCGGTCTTCTTTGCCCTTCCCCAATCTTCATGACTTTGCATTTGGCAGGGTTAAACTCAAGGAGCCAGTTTCTGGACCAGGCTTGTAGCCTGTCCAGGTCTCTTTGTAGTCCTGCCTGATCCTCATCCGATTTGATTCTTCTCATTAACTTCACATCATCTGCAAACAAGGACACTTCTGAGTCTATCCCTTCCGTTATGTCGTTCACATATACCAAGAACAGCACAGGTCCTAGGACTGACCCCTGTGGAACCCCGCTTGTCACAAGCGCCCACTCTGACACCTCGTCACGTACCATGACTCGTTGTTGCCTCCCTGTCAGGTATTCTCTGATCCATTGCAGTGCCTTTCCTGTTATGTGTGCCTGATCTTCTAGCTTTTTCAGTAACCTCTTGTGAGGAACTGTGTCGAAGGCCTTTTTGCAGTCCAAAAAAATGCAGTCGATCCATCCCTCTCTCTCTTGTCTTACTTCTGTCACCTTGTCATAAAACTCTAGTAGGTTTGTGACACAGGATTTTCCTTCCCTGAAACCATGCTGGTTGTCAATTATACACTTGTTTCTTTCCAGGTGCTCCACCACTCTCCTCCTGATTATCTTCTCCATGACCTTGCATACTATACACGTTAGTGATACAGGTCTGTAGTTTAGTGCCTCATGTCTGTCTCCCTTTTTAAAAATTGGGACTACATTTGCCATCTTCCATACCTCAGGGAGTTGCCCAGTTTCAAATGATGTGTTGAAGATCTTTGTTAATGGCACACACAATATCTCTGCTCCCTCTTTAAGGACCCACGGAGAGATGTTGTCTGGTCCCACCGCCTTTGAGGTGTCAAGTTCGCATAGCAGCTTCTTCACTTCCTCCTTGGTTATATATACCTCATCCAGCACTTGCTGGTGTACCCCCCTGTTCTGATTTCCTGGAGTCCTACTGGTTTCCACTGTAAATACTTCTTTAAATCTCGTGTTGAGCTCCTGACATACCTCTCGGTCGTTTCTTGTGAATTCCCCATCACCCTTCCTCAGTCTGATTACCTGGTCCTTGACTGTTGTTTTCCTCCTGATGTGGCTGTACAACAGCTTCGGGTCAGTCTTGACTTTCGATGCTATGTCATTTTCATATTGTCGCTGAGCCTCCCTTCTTATCTGTGCATATTCATTTCTGGCTCTTCGGCTAATCTCTTTATTTTCCTGAGTTCTCTGTCTTCTGTACCTTTTCCATTCTCTAGTACACCTAGTTTTTGCCTCCCTACACCTTTGGGTGAACCAAGGACTCGTTCTGTTCTTCCCATTATTTCTGTTTCCCTTGGGAACAAACCTCTCCTCTGCCTCCTTGCATTTTGTTGCCACATAGTCCATCATTTCTTGTACTGGTTTTCCTGTCAGTTCCCTCTCCCACTGAATGTTTTGAAGGAAGTTCCTCATGCCTGAGTAGTTTCCCCTTTTGTAGTTTGGTTTTTCCCACCCTATTCCTGCTACTCTCTCCACTTGGCGCTCAACTATGTAGTCGAAGCACAGAACCACATGATCACTAGCTCCCAGGGGCCTTTCATACAAGATATCCTCGATGTCTGAACTACTCAAGGTGAATACAAGGTCCAGTCTTGCTGGTTCATCTTCTCCTCTCTCTCTGGTAGTGTCTCTAACATGTTGATGCATGAGGTTTTCCAGTACTACATCCATCATCTTGGCTCTCCATGTTTCGGAACCCCCATGGGGCTCCAGGTTTTCCCAGTCAATCTCCTTGTGATTGAAATCACCCATAACTAGTAACTTTGCTCCCCCCACATGTGCTCTCCTGGCCACCTCGGCTAGTGTGTCG